>NC_073389.1:55305403-55637903 GCF_028641065.1 Leucoraja erinaceus
GACGGGGGGGGGGGGGGGGGGGGGGGGGGGGGGGGGGTGACGGGGGGGGGGAAGGGGGCGCCCACGGGAAAACAAGGGGGCGGGGGGGCCGGGGCCGGGGGGGGGGGGGGGGGACTGTGGGGCAGGGGGGGGGGACCTAAATGGGACGGGGGGGGGGGGGGGGGGGACTGGGGACGGGGGGGGGGGGACTGTGGGCCGGGGGGGGGGGGGGGACTGTGGGCCGGGGGGGGGGGGGGACTGGGGACACAACAATTAACGGGAAAATGGGGGGGGGGACTGTGGGAACGGGGGGGGGGGGGGGGGACTGTGGGCCGGGGGGGGGGGGGGGGAAAAGGGGACGGGGGGGGGGGGACTGTGGGCGGGGGGGGGGGGGACTGTGGGCCGGGGGGGGGGGGACAAATGGGGAAACGGGGGGGGGGGGGACATGTGGGCCAGGGGGGGGGGACTGTGGGACGGGGGGGGGGGAACAAAATGGGGGGGGGGGGGTGGGGGGGCCCCTTTGAGGGGGGGGGGGGGTGTGGGACGGGGCGGGGGGGAGAAAAAACTGTGGGGGTGGGGGGGGGGGGGGGGATGTGGGACGGGGGGGGGGGGGACTGTGGGACGGGGGGGGGGGGGGGGGGGCAGGGGGGGGAGGAGAATGGCGCGGGAGAGGGGGGGGGGGGGGGGGGGGGGGGGGGGGGGGGGGGGGGGGGGGGGGGGGGGGGGGGGGGGGGGGGGGGGGGGGGGGGGGGGGGGGGGGGGGCGGGGGGGGGGGGGGGGGGGGGGGGGGGGGGGGGAGGGGGGGGGGGGGGGGGGGGGGGGGGGGGGGGGTGAGGGGGACGGGGGGGGGGGGGGGGGGGGGGGGGGGGACGGGGGGGGGGGGGGGGGGGGGGGGGGGGGGGGGGGGGGGTCCGGGGGGGGGGGGCCGGGGGGGGGGGGGGGGGACTGTGGGCGGGGGGGGGGGGGACTGTGGGCCGGGGGGGGGGGGGGGACTGTGGGCCGGGGGGGGGGGGGGGGACTGTGGGCCGGGGGGGGGGGGGACGGGGGCCGGGGGGGGGGGGGGGGTACTGTGGGCGGGGGGGGGGGGGGGGAAATGTGGGCCGGGGGGGGGGGGGAACTGTGGGCGGGGGGGGGGGGGGGACTGTGGGCCGGGGGGGGGGGGGGGGGGGGGGGGGGGGGGGAGGGACATGGGGGGGGGAAAGAGTGGGGGGAGAGGGGGTGGGGGGAGGAGGGGTGGGGGAGGGGAGGAGAAAGAGAAGGAGGGGGGAGGGGGGGGGGGGAGGGTGGATGGGACGGGAACAGGGTGGGGGGGGGGGGGGGGGGACTGTGGGCCGGGGGGGGGGGGGGGACTGGGGGGGGGGGGGGGGGGACTGGGGGGGGGGGGGGGTGGGCTGGGGGGGGGGTTTGTACGGCGGCGCGGGGCCGGGGGGGGGGGGGGGGACGGGGCCGGGGGGGGGGGGGGACTGTGGGGGGGGGGGGGGGGGACTGGGGGGGGGGGGGGTGGGGGGGTTGTGGGGGGGGGGGGGGGGATTGTGGGGGCGGGGGGGGGGGGGGGGTGGGGGCGGGGGGGGGGGGGGGGGGACTGTGGGGGGGGGTTGGGGGGGGGGGGGTGGGCCGGGGGGGGGGGGGGATCGGGGGGGGGGGGGGGGGGACTGTGGGCCGGGGGGGGGGGGGGGACTGTGGGCGGGGGGGGGGGGGGACTGGGGGCCGGGGGGGGGGGGGGGGTGGGCCGGGGGGGGGGGGGGGGGGGGGGGGGGGGGGGGGGGGGGGGGGGGGCGGGGGGGGGGGGGGGGGGGGGGGGGGGGGGGGGGGGGGGGGGGGGGGGGGGGGGGGGGGGGGGGGGGGGGGGGGGGGGGGGGGATGGGGGGGGGGGGGGGGGGGGGGATGGGGAGGGGGGGGGCTGGGGGTCAAGGGGGTGCCCCCCCAAACCCCCCCGTCCTGGGGGGGGGGGGGGGGGGGGAAGGGGGGGACGGGATTTCAGGGGGGGCGCGGGCTTTGGTAGGTTGATGGGGGGGGGGGGGGGGGGGGTTTGGGGGGGCGGTGGGGGGGGCCCGGGGGGGGGGGGGGGGGGGGGGGGGGCGGTGGGGGGGGGGAAGAGGGGGGGGGTTTCTGTGGGAGGGGGGGGGGGGGGACTGGGGCCGGGGGGGGGGGGGGACTGTGGGCCGGGGGGGGGGGGGGGGGGACTGTGGGCCGGGGGGGGGGGGGGGGGTGGGCCGGGGGGGGGGGGTGTGAGACGGGACGCGGGCCGGCGGGGGCTGTTCTGGGCACCGCCGGGGCTCCCGGGACTGTGCCGCCGGGGGGGGGGGGGGGCGCCCCATTGGATGCCACGATACCCTGCCCCTAATCAATTGGCCAACGCCTGTCATGGAAGTGCAGGCCCCGGGGTTGCCCGGGGAGACCCCCGCCCACCCCCTCTAACACCAATGTCCCGCATCCACCCGGTGGTGCAGCCCGGGTGGTGCAGCGGGTAGAGCTGCTGCCTCACAGCGCCACACACCCCGGGTTCGATCCTGACCGCGCGGGATTATCTCGCACACCTCAAACCCGTGCGTGTTTGTAGGTTTAATTGGCTTCTGTAAAATAGTAGATTATCCCTAGTGTGTGTGGGACAGTGTTAGTGTGCGGACAGGTGATGGCTGGTCCGCAGCACGGACCCGGCGGGCCGAAGGGCCTGTTCCCGCGCTGTATCTCTAAACTACAGACAGTTGCCGTTAAAACCTGTAAAGGCGCCGTCACCAAATTCCAGCAGTTATCCCATTTCTCAGCGCAGCCACTGTATCTATCAGAGATCACAACACAAAGTGCTGGGGTAATTCACCATCTTCTGGTCGACTACCCCGGTGAAAAAATGCCACGTCAATGCGTTGGTGTGTGCATCCTAGCGAGTGGGGGGGGGGGGGGGGGGGGGGGCTCCCTGGGGGGGCGGGGGGGTGGTGGGTATTCTCTGGGGGGGGGGGGGCGGACTGTGGAGCGGGGGGGGGGGGGGAGGGGGGATGGGCTCTGGGGGGGGAGGGGGAGGGGAAGGGGCGATTATCTCGGGGAGGGGGGAAGGAAAGGAGGGGGGCAGGGGGACTTCTGCCTGGGGGGGGGAGGGACAGGAGGGGAAGGGGGGGAGATATCTGACGGGGGGGGGGGGGGGGGATTCTCTTGGAAGGGGGGAGAGGACAGGAGGGGACGGGGGGATTTTCCTGGGGAGGGGGGGGAGGGCGGGGACGGGGGGGGGGGGGGGGGGGACGGGGGGTTCTCCTAGAGGCCGGGAGGGGGGGGAGAGGGGAGGGGGGAGGGGGGACAGGGGGGACACGGGGGATTCTCTCTGACTGGGGGGGGGAGCGACAGGGGGGGGGGGGGGCGTGTTTGTAAGGGGGGGGGGGGGAAGGGGGGAAAAGGGGGGATTCTCTCTAGGGGGGGGGGGCCGGTGGGGGGGGGGGGGCCTGCGGACAGGGAGGGGGGGGGATGATGCGGAGGGGGGGGGGGGGGCTGGAGAGGGGGGGGGGGAGACAGAGATTCGGGCAGGGGGAGGGGAGGGGGGACGGATAGGGGGGGGGAAAGAATAAGAGGAGTTGGGGGAAAGGGATTCTTTGGGAGGGCAGGCCTGGGGGGGCAAAGATTCTCTCTGGAAGGGGGGGGGGGACAGGGGGGGAGGGGATTCTTATAGGGGGGGAGGGGGGGGGGGGGGGGGATTCCTCTGGATGGGGGATTGGGGGGACTGGCGGGCAGGGGGGGGGGGGGGGGAGAAGGGGGGGCCGGGGAGGGGGGGGAGGGGGGATTCTGCTCTGGAGGGGGGAAAGAGGAAGGGGGGGAGGGGAGATTCTCATATGGAATGGAACGGGATTGACAGGGGGGGAGGGGGTTCTCTCTAGAGGGGGGAGGAGGGGGGGAGGGGGAACTCTCTGGAATGGGGAGGACGGACAGGGGGGGAGTCTCTCTGGAAGGGGGAATGAGGGGGGGAGGGGGATCTCTGGAGGGGGGGAGGACAGGGGGGGAGGGGATTCTCTCTAGGGGGTGGGGGAGGAGGGGGGGGAGGGGGTGTTCTGGTAGGAGGTGAGACGGGGGGGAGGGGGATAGAGATCTCTCTGGAGGGGGGAGGACAGGGGGGGAGGGGGATTCTCTCTGGAGGGGGGAGGACAGGGGGGAGGGGAGGGGGGAAGGGGGGGAGGAAGGGGGGAGGGGGGATTCTCTCTGGAGGGGGGAGGGAATGGTAGGAGGGGAGGGGAAGGGGGGGATCTCTCTGGAGGGGGGGAGGACAGGAGGGGGGAAGGGGGATTCTCTCTGGAGGGGGAGGACAGGGGGGGGAAGGGGGGGGATTCTCTCTGGAGGGGGGGGAGGGGGGGGGGGGGAGGGGGGGGGGGATGAGGAGGGGGGAGGGGGGAGGGGGGGGGGGGGGGGGATTCTCTCTGGGGGGAGGGGGGGGGAGGGGATTCTCTCTGAGGGGGGGATCTCTACTGGAGGGGGGGGGAAGGGGGGGGAGGGGGATTCTCTCTGGAGGGGGGAGGGGGGGAGGACGAGGAGGGGACAGGGGGATTCTCTCTGGAGGGGGGGAGGAGAGGAGGGGGGGGGGATTCTCTCTGGGGGGGGGGGAGGGGGATGGGGAGTCTGGAGGGGGAGGGAGAGGAGCTCTGGGAGGGGGATTCTCTCTGGAGAGGGGGAAGAGGATTCTCCTGGGGGAGGGGGGGACAGGGGGGGGGGGACAGGGGGGGGGGGGGGAGGACGAGGGGAGGGGGGAGGGAGGGGACGGGGGCCAGGGGGGGGGATGGGGATCTAGAGGGGGGGGAGGACAGGGGGGGAGGGGGATTCTCTCTGGAGGGGGGAGGACAGGGGGGGGGGAGGGGGGATTCTCTCTAGAGAGGGGGGGAGGGGGTGGGGGGGGGGTCTCTAGGGGGATTCTCTCTAGGGGGGAGGGGGAGGACGGGGGGGGGGGTGGGGGAGGGGGATTCTCTCTGGAGGGGGAGGACGGGGGGGGAACAGGATGGGGGATTCTCTCTAGGGGGGGGAGGACAGGGGGGGGGATTCTCTGGAGGGGGGATTCTCTCTGGAGGGGGAGGACAGGGGGGGAGGGGGATTCTCTCTGGAGGGGGGGAGGACAGGGGGGGGAGGGGGATCTCTCTTGGGGAGGAACGGGGAGGACAGGGGGGGAGGGGAGGGGGATTATCTCTGGGGGGGGGAGGAGAGGGGGGGAGGGGCTTCTCTCTGGGGGGAGGGAGGACAGGGGGGGAGGGGGATTCTCTCTGGAGGGGGGGGGAGGGGAGGGGGGAGGGGGGGGGGGGATGGAGAGGGGGGGGAGGGAGGGGGGGGGGAGGACAGGGGGGGGGAGGGGGAGGGGGATTCTCTCTAGAGGGGGGAGGGGGATTCTCTCTGGAGGGGGACAACGGGGGGGAGGGGATTCTCTCTAGGGGGGGGAGGAGGGGGGGGGGGATCTGAGAGGGGGGGAGGGGGATCCTCGAGGGGGGGGGGAGGGGGATTCTCTCGAGGGGGGAGGACAGGGGGGGAGGGGGATTCTCTCTGGAGGGGGGAGGAGGGGGGGCGGGGGATTCTCTTGGGGGGGGGAGGAGGGGGGGAGGGGGATTCTCTCTAGAGGGGGGGAGGGAGAGGGGGAGGGGGATTTCTCTGGAGGGGGAGGACTAGGGGGGGGAGGGGGATTCTCTCTGGAGGGGGGGAGGGGGGGAGGAACAGGGGGGGGGGGCTTCTCTCTGGAGGGGGGGAGGGGGGGACAGGGGGGGAGGGGGATTCTCTCTAGAGGGGGGGGACAGGGAGGGGAGGGATCTCTCGGGGGGGGGAGGGGGATTCTCTAGAGGGGGGGAGGGGGGATTCTCTCTAGAAGGGGGAGGACAGGGGGGGAGGGGGATTCTCTCTAGAGGGGGGGGACAGGGGGGGGAGGGGGATTCTCTCTAGGGGGGGGGGGAGGACAGGGGGGGGGGGGATTCTCTCTGGGGGGGGGGAGGGGGGGGGGGGGGGGGGATTTCTCTCTAGGGGGGAGGACAGGGGGGGGAGGGGGATTCTCTCTGGGGGGGGGGGAGGGGGGGGGGGGGACGGGGGGGGAGGGGGATTCTCTCTAGGGGGGGGAGGGGGATTCTCTCTAGAGGGGGGAGGACAGGGGGGAGGGGGGATTCTCTCTAGAGGGGGGGGGGGGGGACAGGGGGGGAGGGGGATTCTCTCTGGGGGGGGGAGGGGGGGAGGGGGAGGGGGGGGGGAGGACGGGGGGGGAGGGGGATTCTCTCTCTAGGGGGGGACGGGGGGGGAGGGGGATCTCTCTAGGGGGGAGGACAGGGGGGGAGGGGGATTCTCTAGGGGGGGGGGGAGGACAGGGGGGGGAGGGGGATTCTCTCTAGAGGGGGGGAGGACAGGGGGAGGGGGGAGGGGGGATTCTCTCTAGAGGGGGAGGACAGGGGGGAGGGGGGGGATTCTCTCTAGAGGGGGGGGGAGGACGGGGGGGGAGGGGGATTCTCTCTAGAGGGGGAGGAAAGGGGGGGGAGGGGGATTCTCTCTAGGGGGGGAGGACAGGGGGGGGAGGGGGGATTCTCTCTAGGGGGGGGAGGACGGGGGGGGAGGGGGATTCTCTAGGGGGGGGGAGGGAAAGGGGGGGGGGAGGACGGGGGGGGAGGGGATTCTCTCTAGGGGGGGGAGGAAGGGGGGGGAGGAGGGGGGCTCTAGGGGGGGAGGATCTCAGGGGGGGAGGAGGGGGGGAGGGGGATTCTCTCTAGGGGGGGGAGTACAGGGGGGGGGGAGGGGATTCTCTCTGGGGGGGGGGAGGGGGGGGAGGACAGGGGGGGAGGGGGATTCTCTCTAGGGGGGGGAGGAAGTGAAGGGGGGGGAGGGGGATTCTCTCTAGGGGGGGGGGGGACAGGGGGGGAGGGGGATTCTCTCTGGAGGGGGGAGGACAGGGGGGGGGGGGAGGGGGATTCTCTAGGGGGGGGAGGACAGGGGGGGGAGGGGATTCTCTCTGGGGGGGGAGGAGGGGGGGGAGGGGGATTCTTCTCTAGGGGGGGGATTATCTCTAGAGGGGGGGGGGGGGATTCTCTCTAGAGGGGGAGGACAGGGGGGGGAGGGGATTCTCTCTGGGGGGGGGAGGAAGGGGGGGGGGATTCGGGGGGGGAGGGGGGGGGAGATTCTCTCTAGGGGGGGGGGATTCTCTCTAGAGGGGGAGGGGGGGGGACGGACAGGGGGAGGGGGATTCTCTCTAGGGGGGGGAGGACAGGGGGGGAGGGGGATTCTCTCTAGGGGGGGGAGGACAGGGGGGGAGGGGGATTCTCTCTAGAGGGGGAGGACAGGGGGGAGGGGGATCTCTCTAGAGGACAGGGGGGGAGGGGGATTCTCTAGCTAGAGGGGGGGAGGGGGATTCTCTCTAGAGGGGGAGGACAGGGGGGGAGGGGGATTCTCTCTAGGGGGGGGACAGGGGGGGGGAGGGGGGATTCTCTCTAGAGGGGGGGGGACAGGGGGGGGAGGGGGATTCTCTCTAGGGGGGGGAGGGGGATTCTCTCTAGGGGGGAGGACAGGGGGGGAGGGGGATTCTCTCTGGAGGGGGGGGGGGAGGGGGATTCTCTCTAGAGGGGGGGAGGACAGGGGGGGAGGGGGATTCTCTCTAGGGGGGGGGAGGGGGGGGGGGGGGGGATTCTCTCTAGGGGGGGGGGGGACAGGGGGGGGAGGGGGGATTCTCTCTAGGGGGGAGGGACAGGGGGGGAGGGGGATTCTCTCTAGGGGGGGGGACAGGGGGGGGAGGGGGATCTCTTAGAGGGGGGGACAGGGGGGGAGGGGGATTCTCTCTAGGGGGGGGAGGGGGGGATTCTCTCTAGAGGGGGAGGACAGGGGGGGGAGGGGGGGATTCTCTCTAGGGGGGGGGGGAGGGGGATTCTCTCTAGGGGGGGAGGAGGGGGGAGGGGGGATTCTCTCTAGAGGGGGGGGGACAGGAGGGGGGGAGGGGGATTCTCTCTGGAGAGGGGGGGGACAGGGGGGGGGAGGGGGGGGAGGGGATTCTCTCTCTAGGGGGGGGAGGGGGGGGGAGGGACAGGGGGATTCTCTCTAGGGGGGGGGGGAGGGACAGGGGGGGGAGGGGGATTCTCTCTAGAGGGGGGGGGGGGAGGACAGGGGGGGGGGAGGGGGATTCTCTAGAGGGGGGGGGGGAGGGCAGGGGGGGGGAGGGGGATTCTTCTCTAGAGGGGGAGGACAGGGGGGGGAGGACGGGGATTCGGGGGGGGGAGGGAGGGGGATTCTCTCTCTAGGGGGGGGAGGGGGGATTCTCTTAGAGGGGGGGGGAGGGGGGGGGTTCTCTCTAGAGGGGGGGAGGGGGATTCTCTCTAGAGGGGGGGGGGATCTCTCTAGGGGGGGAGGGGGGGGAGGGGGATTCTCTCTAGGGGGGGGGAGGACAGGGGGGGAGGGGGATTCTCTCTGGGGGGGGAGGGGGGAGGACAGGGGGGGAGGAAGGGGGGGGAGGGGGATTCTCTCTAGGGGGGGAGGACAGGGGGGGGAGGGGGATTCTCTCTGGGGGGGGCGGAGGGGGGGGGAGGGGGATTCTCTCTGGGGGGGGACGGGGGGGGGATTCGGGGGGGGGGGGGGGGGGATTCTGTCACAGTTGGAACCTCCCGGTCCGCGCAGCAGCTTCAGCCTGGAGGTCCCGCCTCCCGACCTCCTCGATTGGTGGGAAGGCGGCGGCGGGCGGCGCGGGATTGGCGGGCGGCGGTGCCAGTCTTGGCGAGCCTCCCTCTCCGGCCCCGCCTCCCGCCCGCGCCCCCCCGCGCCATGCCAGCGCGCGTGCCCGTGTCCGTGCGCGTCCCCGCCGCTCTCTGCAGGTTGTCTTGTCTTGTGTTGGCGCGGGAGTGGGGGAAGCGCGCGCCTGCCTGCCCGCCCGTGTTTGCTGGAGACTCCGGGCCGCCCGTGCAGCAGCCGTTAGCAGCAGCAGCAGCGCGAGCGGGAGCGGGAGCGGGAGCAACGGTCGGTGGACGGCAACAGCATCTCATCATTAGAGAGAAGCGACCATCCAACATCAACCCAGAGGGAGGACAGGACAGGACAGGACAATATTGCTGGACGATACGTGTTTATATGTTTGGCGTCCGCATCAGTTGATAAACAGTCGGTGGCGGCCGAGTGAGCAGCGCGTCTGGATATCGGCAGCCGGGCGGCGGCGGCGGGAGAATTAGAGGACGAGCGACAAGCAGCGGGCTGAGGAGAAGAAGAACCATGTTCGCCAAACACAACGTCTCCGTGTTCTGCCTCTACAGCTTCCTCGGGGCTCTCTTTCAACTCCAAGGTAAGAAGGAACTTAGTTTTAATGCGGGAGGCTGGGGTCGGGTCACCGTGTTGTTGCGGGTCGGGTGCCCGGCTCCCTCCATCCCTCCCTCCCTCACACCGCCGCAGGCTGGCTGGCTGGCTGGCTGGCTGCCTTTGGGGGAGATGCCCCCTCTCCCTCTCTCTCTGTGTGTCTGTGTTTATTGCGGAAGGGTCGCCGTGAGGTTCCCAGATAACTTGTGGTGTTTTTCGTCAGATTTTTGCCTTTGAATGAAAATAAGGAAAACAGCGTGCATCGTGCCAGGGACCCTGCATTTAATATGTGGGTTGCAAGTCTAGGAAATATGAAAAAATAATGTCTTGGATCTTGAATGCATTTGTACCAGCGGAGGTGTTTGTACTTGTGATTTTTTTTAAAGGTGGATTTTTATTTTGGGGATGTTTTGTTCTCTTTGATGATGAAATGCGGTCTCTGCTTTTTATTACAAAGGAAAATGAATTGAAGGTTGCAATCTTGGTGCGACTCGGGTATTTGCCAGTACTCTGCACGTCTGTCCATGCCCACAACCGTTGGGTACTTGCAGTAGTCTGCATCTTGGTGTCGTCTTAGTACTGCTTTTTTATTTAAAGACTTGAGGATTAAACATTCCTGTCACACCCTTGAACTACTGTGTAATTTTATACTATAGGTAATGACTTTGGTCCATTTTAATGATCTATTCAATTCCATTATGCAATAATAATTCACAAGTTGATTATTGGAAGGTATTTTCTGTAGTAATTAGTTTATTAACGTTCGGTAAAAAATACCATTTAATTGTAATTGATTATTCTGGTTGTAGACCCAATCAGGGGGAGATATTTATATTTACTGATGGGTGGACAAAGCTGATCTGTGTGAAACATTTTTGATTATGATTTCGGGGATTGATCCCAATTTGATAATAGCACGTCACTGTTATCACAGTTGCCACTTTGCAAAATCACCGTATTTATGTTGTATAAAGCTTGTTTTGAGATGTCATTATAGTGTTTTTGAGACACTTTCAATTCTCTCAAACAAATGTGGAGATTGGTGAAATTGAATCATTCTTATGTTTTACTCACAAAGCACTTGAAATGTATGTTTATCAATAATCCTCATTTTGTACACCAGGTGGAGGTGTTGGTATCTAAATAAATATATTAGCCCCAGCAAATTAAAATACTTTGTTTTTGTGAGTAAATGAAACTAATCAGTTTTTTTGGTTAGATATTTATGTCAGTCAGTGTCTAGCAAGCTATTTTTGTTATGTAGATAACTGGCTGTTAATGCTAATTAAAATTGCTTTCAGGCTGATTGGCGCATAACGCAACTGATGAGGCTTATAGTAAAGACAAAAAACTTAATTTAGGTAACACCTTGCTAATAAAATAATTTGACTTTACCCTTTAAGCCTACATGAGCATCCAAATATTAAAAGGATTGTGGATTTTGCCTGCTCAATTCTATATAATAGATTATTGTATGCTGCTTGAAGTAGATTTCTTCCATAAAAATGCAGACATGTTGATGACAACAGGCAATGACAAAGTGTATCTTCAGGAACCTTTTTCTATCTTTAAGTACCGGTATAGTGGAATTGGAATTTTAAGGTTTAAAGTGTGTGTGGAAGTGAAATGTTAAGAGTGTGTGTTTGTGTGTGTGTTTTATCATCGATATTTTCTATAGTTTCATAAAGAGGTTAATTGACTCTTTATTTTGTGACCAATCTAAAGGACACCAATGTAAAATTTTGCTTCCTCAAATTTGAAGGTTGTGTTCTTTGTATTGACTACTTATGCAACAATTAGGTTCTTATGTTGTACAAACATGTTATTCATATTACAGAGGAGGGTACTCGCATGGAGTAGCAACACAAAGTATTACCTTGTTATCTATTTGTGCTATACTGTGCCAAGTTATGCCGTTAGTAAACAGATTGAAATATTTCATGTACAGCGTGGAAACGGGTCCTTCAGCCCAACCTGCCCACGCCAACCAACATGCCCCATTTACACTAATCCCACCTGCCTGTGTTCGGCGCTTATCCCTCTAAACCTATCCTATCCATGTATCTGTACACATTTTAAATGTTGTGATAGTATTTGCCTCAACTACCTCCTTCAACAGCTTGTTCCACCAGAGGAGGTACACCCTTTGTGTCCCTCAGGTTCCTATTACATATTTTCCTCCTCACCCTAAAACTACGTCCTCTAGTTCTTGATTCCCCTACTCTGGGGGAAAAGACTCTGTGCATGTACCCTATCTATTCCATCACCCTGCATCCTCCTGCCTGCTCAACCTCTTCCCTTTAGTTCAGGCCCTCGAGTTCTGGCAACATCCTCAAATGTCTGCACCCATACCAGCTTAACAACACCTTTGCAATAACAGGGTGACCAAAACTGAACACAATACTCTGAAGAAGGGTCTCGACCCAAAACGTCGCCTATTTCCTTCGCTCCATAGATGCTGCCTCACCCGCTGAGTTTCTCCAGCATTTTTGTCTACCTTCGATTTTCCAGCATCTGCAGATCCTTCTTAAACAATACTCTAAATGTGGTCTCACCAATGTTTTGTACAACTGTAACATGACCTCCCAACTTCTATACTCAAAAGCAAGATAATTTTCAGCAGGAAATTGCAGGCAAATGACGGTGTGGATTGTGGAAGAAATGGAATGAGCAATCCATAGGATGGTGAATGTGTGCAACTTTCATTAGTCCTTTCTGTTTGTGTGTGTTTCTTTAATATGTTTAGCATAATTTCATTTATGGCAGAGCTTGCAATTTGGAGCATAAGAACTAGATTAGATTATTTGGTATGAAAGGCTTATTTACATGCAATAATCTTGACGTAGTTCAATAAAAATGCCTCTGTAAACCTTTGGAGTAAATATTGTGAATTTGGCCATGATAATACAGATTATTAAAACTTTCTAGCCACACCAAGAATGTAATTACTTGTCCTAATTTAGTCCTTTGTGTTGCCTCCTAAAGTTAGTCACTGGAATACCTTTACACTACAAATCAATATACATTAATGCGTGACTCAAAACATGGACAATTGGTAAGGTATTCAGCGATATATATGTCTAATTGTGTCCTTTCCCAATAGCTGCATTTACAGCGTGATTACAATCAGGAGTGAGAGAGCAGGAAATCTTGGTTCTCTCTTCACCCACAGTCCAGAGCTACTAGTACTATCCTAGCTGATATCAGTTAATTCTGAATAAACTTCAGAAAGGATAAGTAATCTTCTGTTTTGTAAACTTCTGCATTTGCAGAATGACAGTCATGCACAATTCTGAAGATTCCAATCTTTACAATTGTTTGTTACGGAATTGTAATAGCAAACTTAATTAATTAAAACATTAATTAATTAATCAATTCTGATTCTCAACCCGAAACACCACCCATTCCTTCTCTTCAGAGAGATGCTGCCTGTCTGGCTGAGTTACTCCAGCTTTTTGAGCCTATCTTGAATTATTGCACAGTCTTCTGTACATTCCGCATCAACTGTACACATTACGAATCTCTAGTTTTGAGTTTAAAGATCTCATACATTTTAACCTTTGTATAATGTTGCTTTTTAATTAATGTATAAATTATATGTGGAATATTAGAACTTGAGTAGAAATTTCCAAAAAGTGCTTCTAGGGAAGTATTGCTTGGGATTTTTGGAAATGGAAGTTGCTTATCTTAGTGCTTTATCTGAAAAGTTGCTGGTTGGAGATACAAGCCTAGAAGTTGTAAAGATTGGAAAAAAAAACAGACAACAAAGTGCCGGAGTAACTCAGCGGGTCAGGCAGCATCCCTGGAAAACAAGGATAGGAGAGGGTGTGAGTCAAGGCAGGACACAGGGGGGGGGGGGGGGGGGACCTAAGGGGCAACCTTTTCACACAGGGTATTTGAAGAAGGGGCTCAACCCAAAACTTCATTTATCCATTTTCTCTAGAGATGCTCCCTGACCTGCTGAGTTACTCCAGCACTTGTGTCTACAATAACAGTTAAAAGACATTTGGCCAGTTACAAGGATAGGAAAGGTTTATTGTAAGTAAAACCAAGGTGCTGGAGGAATTCAGCAGGTCCGGAAACATCTGTGGAGGAATGGACAGCCTAGCATTTGAGTCGTGTGTATACACGCACGCACACATTCATGTTGTCTCGGGATTTAAGCCCTTGGCATTATGACTGTCCCAGTCTACATTATGGAATATCCACTCCATGATGAACATATTATTCTAACAACTCTCCACATTTTCTCCATACATATTTGTTCCTCCAATTCCTGATGGCTGGTTGCGTGCGTTTAGTACAGTCCCATCAAGGTAATTATCCCCTTATTTCTCAGTTGCACCCATAAAGCCTGAATGAATCCTCAATGATTTCATCCAATATTCCCCCAGTTACCTCATCCAGTAATTCCATCCACTATTGCCATAAATATCCTCCTTTATCAAAAATACAATTCTTCCCCCCCCTCTTCCACCTCTCTCCTGTAGCACGTGTTCTGCAGCCTGGGATCCCTCGCTGGGGATCCGGGAAAGGAAGAAGCTTCCACTCCGACTGCCGGTCCTCGGCCAACCTCTACCGCAGGCGCAGCATGGACTTACCATCAGGAGCGGGGTCCCTCGCTGTGGATCCCTGGAGGGGAGCTTCGACTTCGATTTCTGGCCCTGCGGTCTGCGGTGCTTCTGGCTGCGGCGCAAACTTTATATCACCGACCGCCAGCCTGCGGCCTACACCAACCTGAAGCCGCGGTCTCCACCGATTCAGGACTTACCTGGACTTTTTACGTTGTCTGTACATCTGGACGCCCGCAGCGACGGCTGCAGAGGGTTGAGGTCCCGACCACGGGGGAAAGTGGAGGAGGACTGGACAATTTTTGTGCCTCCCACCATAGTGATGAATGTTTAAATGTTTTTATTTTATTGTTTTTTGTGTATTTGTGTGTTCTTTATTATTGTACCGCTGCTGGCAAATTCATTTCACTTGCACTTTATGTGCAATGTGATGAATAAAACCGTATTGTATTGTATTGCACCCTGGTCCAGGCTGCCAGCTCTGCCCTTTCTATGGCCATGTGGTTTCTGTAATGGCAATAATATTCCAGTCCAATGTATTCATTCATAGCCTGAGTTTATCTGCCTTGTCTGTCAGGCCTCTTGAATTGAAATAAATGCAATTTAATCCAACGGTATTTCTTTGCTTCCAGCTGTGCTCTTGTTTGTCTTGTCTACTGACTTTACTGTCGATGACTTCTGTATCAACTTCCAGCCTTGTATGCCTCATTACTGTTTCAGATTTTGCCCTCCTACCAATCTTGTTTAAACCCTCCCCAGCAGCAGAATCAAATCTACATGCCAGTATACCGATTTCCCCTTCCACTTCAAATGCAACTCATTCCTCTGCACAGGTCACTTCTGTCAGAGCAGAGATCTCAATGGTCCAAAATCTGAATCCCTGACCCCTGCACTAACTCTTAAGCCATGCATCCATCGGTGCTATCTCGTATGCCTACCATTATTAGCACGTGGCTCTGGAGTAACCTTTGAGGTCCTATTTTTTTTTATTTTTAACCCTTTGCTCCACGCTCTCTATTCACTCTGCAGGACCTTGTCCCAGGCTTTTCCAGGGAAACTCGGCTGCGAAGGGAATTTTCATCTAGATGAAGGATCTCAACCTGAAACCTACTCTGCCCATTTCCCACCACAGATACTGCTCGACTACTTTAGTTCCTTCAGCTGTTCTTCTTTTCATGCTGCAGATTCCAGCATCTGCAGGCTTTACTGGATCCAGGGTTGTGTCAGGAGACTGGGTTGATTGATCTGATAAAAAGGGGGCCTTGGAGAACAGTGATCATAATAAAAATTGTATGCGATTAGTTCAACCTGAAATCTGGGTCTGAAAATCTGTTTAATGAAATTAAATAGGAGGAGAGATTTGCCGTTGAAAATTTTGAAAGGGTTATCCCTATCCCTAAAGACCATAGATCATGGGACAATTAGAACTTTCAAGACTGAAATTGGTAGATTTATGCTAGATTTAAAATATTGATTGAGGGATCTGGAGAAAAGGCAGGGAAATGCAGTTAGTATAGATAATGATCTCATTCAGAAGTGAAGGGGGCTTAAAGATCTGAACAATCTGCAATAAAAGACAGTGTTGGAGTAGTTTGGTTTGAGCAACATCTCTGGAGACCAGGGAGGGATAGGTGACGTTTGGAGTTGGGATGCTTCTTCAGAATGATCTGCACATCTATTGTAATGTTTGTTTTTGCCATCATTATGGTAAATGAAATGACAAAGAACTCCAGTGACAAATTTCTAGGTAATTGCTGTAGTCATAGAGTGTGGAAACAGGCCCTTTGACCCAACTTGCCCACAATGGTCAACATGTCCCATCTACATTAGTCCCACTTGCCTGTGTTTGGCCCATATCCCTCTAAACCTATCCTATCCATGTACCAGTCTAAATGTTTCTTAAACATGGCTGTAGTTTACAGAACTGATATACAGTAAAATGTGAATGCAAGTTCTTCACTGTGAATAAAAGGAATTAATGTATTGTAACTATTTAGATCGTATTGAAATTATTTTTCCCATTCTATTTATGAATGCCCATTTGTATGTAGTGGCCAAAAGTTTACATCAAGATAAAATTGCAATTTCACTGCTCACTGAGATTGACATGATTTGAAGCTTTTAAAACAAAGATTTTAGATTGACAATACTGTCTCATTTGAGAGACAATATACAGTGCCCTCCATAATGTTTGGGACAAAGACCCATCATTTAATTATTTGCCTTTCTACTCCACACTTTTTATATATTTTGTTTATACGTGTCCCTCCATTTCAGGGAACCATAATGTTTGGGACACATGGCTTCACAGGTGTTTGTAATTGCTCAGGTGTGTTTAATTGCCTCCTTCATGCAGGTATAATGGATCTCTCAGCACCCTTGTATTGTATTGTATTGTATTCGATTTATTGTCATTATCTCATATTAGAGACAATGAAATGAATTTTCCTTAGTCAAGTATCATAAAAAATAAATACATAATAAATAAATAAAACATATTAAAATTAAAAGAAAGTGCAAACACAGAAGTCCACGACACAACATAACCACAACACAACACAGTGGCACCAAAGTTGAGGAAGGTACCATAGTCCAGCCAGCCTCCCCTCCGATCTTCCCAGATGTTCACCCGTAGTCGGGGCCTCCCGAGCACCCGCAGTCGCCACCACGGGCGGCCCGATGCTCGGGCCCTCACGCCGGGCTGATGGAACAGCGACAATGAACCCTGACGGAGAACATCCTCAGTGGCCCGGACCTCCAGATCCGCTATATCTCACCGGTGTCCACGGCTCCTGAGTCCACAGGCCGAGCCGTGTGGAGTCGCAGGACTCCGCGATGTTGATCAGCGCTGCCCGCGTTGGGAGCTCAGCGAACCACAGTTCCGTGATGTCGGTGCAGCAGGCCCAACACTCTGGGGCTCCAAACGGCGATCCCCGGTAAGGCATCGCCCGCCCCGCAATGTTTCCAACGCTGCGCCGCTGCTGCTGCTGGAGCTCTGGTGGGTCCTGGCAGGAAAGGCCACGCCAATCCAGTAGGTAGGCCGCTGGGGGGAGAGGGGGGGCGAGGATGCGACTCGAATAATAGTCGCATCCTCCCCAGGAAGCGACTGAAGGACGGTATCCCCCTTACCGTACCCTCTTCTCCCACATAAAGACATAAAACACCCCACAAAAAACGCACTTCAACATAACAAAAAAACCAAAAAGATACCAGACTGAAGGTGGAGGCAGCTAGCACCAGCGCCACTGGAAACACCTAGTCTTTCCTCCAGTCTTTCCATCACCTTTGGAAAGTTTTATTGCTGTTTATCAACACGAGGACCAAAGTTGTGCCAATGAAAGTCAAAGAAGCCATTATGCGACTGAGAAACAAGAATAAAACTGTTCGAGACATCAGCCAAACCTTAGGCTTACCAAAATCAACTGTTTAAAACATCATTAAGAAGAAAATGAGAACTGGTGAGCTTACCAATTGCAAAGGGATTGGCAGCCCAAGGAAAACCTCCATAGCTGATGACAGAAGAATTCTCCCTATAATAAAGAAAAATCTCCAAACACCTGTCCGACAGATCAGAAATACTCTTCGGGAGTCAGGTTGGGATTTGTCAATGACCACTGTCCGCAGAGACTTCATGAACAGAAATACAGAGGCTACAATGCAAGATGCAAACCACTGGTTAGCCGCAAAATTAGGATGGCCAGGTTACAGTTTGCCAAGAAGTACTTAAAAGAAAATGGCTGCTGAAGGTACTGGCTCACTTATCTTCATTGATGATACAACTGCTGATGGTGGTAACATAATGAATTCTGAAGTGTATAGACACATCCTATCGGCTCAAGTTCAAACAAATGCCTCAAAACTCATTGGCTGGCGGTTCATTCGACAGCAAGCCAATGATCCCAAACATACTGCAAAAGCAACAAAGGAGTTTTTCAAAGCTAAATAATGATCAATTCTTGAGTAGCCAAGTCAATCACCCGATCTGAAACCAATTAAGCATGCGCTTTATATGCTGTAGAGAAAACTGAAGGGGACCAGCCCCCAAAACAAGCATAAGCTAAGGATGGCTGCAATACAGGCCTGGCAGAGCATCACCAGAGAAGACACCCAGCAGCTGGTGATGTCCAAGAATTGCAGACTTCAAGCGGTTGCATGCAAAGGATATGCAACAAAATATTAAACATGACTACTTTCATTTACATGACATTGCTGTGTCCCTAACATTATGATGCCCTGAAATGGGGGGTGGGGGGGGGGGGGGGAGACTATGTCTTTGTCCCAAACATTATGGAGGGCACTGAATATCCACTGACTTTGTGTTCACAACCTTCTGTGACAAACAATTCCAAAGATTCATCCATCAATCAATCATTTTTATTCGTCACAATGCACATAAAGTGCAAGTGAAATGAATTTGTGAGCAGCGGTACAATGATAAAGAACACACAAACACAATAAAAATGTAACACAAACATCCACCACAGCATTCATCACTGTGGTGGAAGACACAGAAATTGGCCAGTCCTCCTCCATTTTCCCCCGTGGTCGGGACCTCAACCCTCCGCAGCCGTTACGGCGGGCGTCCAGATGATAAAAGGACAAGGTAAAAGTCAAGGTAAGTCCAGGATCGGCTCTTCCCCACCGGAGACCGCAACTTCAGGCTGGTGTAGGCCGGGCCGGCGGTCGAAGATTTAAAGTTTGCGCCCCAGCTAGAAGCACCGCAGACTGCAGGGCCGACAGACGAAGCTCCCCTCCAGGGGTGATGGCAAGTCCACGCTGGGCCCGCGGTAGAAGTTGGCCAAGGGCCGGCATTCGGAGATTCTTCTTCCTCACGGGTCCCCCACGAGGGATCCCAGGCTGCGGACGCCGCGCCAGCTGGAACTCTGCAGACTGCGGCTTCAGGCTGCTGGCTGCGTGCGGGCCAGCGAAACGGAGCGCTCCCCTCCAGCGAGCCCCAGCCTCTGACTAAAGAAATTCCTCCTCATCTCCTTCCTAAAAGAACATCCTTTAATTCTATGACCTCTTGTGTTAGACTTTCCCATTAGTGGAAACATCCTCTCCACATCCACTCTAACCAGGCCTTTCACTATTCTGTATGTTTCCATGAGGTCCCCTATTATTCTTCTAAATTCCAGAGAGGATAGGCCCAGTGCCAACGCTCATCATAGGTTAACCTACTTATTCCTGGGATCATTCTTGTAAACCTCCTCTGGCCCCTCTCCAGAGCCAGCACATCCATCCTCAGGTATGGTTCCCAAAATTGCTCACAATATTCCAAATACGACCTGATCAGCGCCTTATAGAGACTCAGCATTTCATCCCTGTTTTTATATACAAGCCCTAGAAACATAGAAAATAGGTGCAGGAGGAGGTCATTCGGACCTTAGAGCCAGCACCGCCATTCATTGTGATCATGGCTGATCGTCCCCAATCAATAACCCGTCCTGATTCCCTCCCCATTTAGAAATTAATCTAAGCCTTTATTCCTAAGACCAAAATGCATGACTTCACACTTTGCTACACTATATTCTATCTGCCATTTCTCTGCCCACTCTCCCAATCTGTCAAAAGTCCTTCTGCAGAGTCCCTGCTTTCTCTGCACCACCTGCCCCTACACCTATTTTCGTATCATCCGCAAACTTGGCCGCAAAGCCTTCAACCCCCTCGGTAGGAGAAGCAGCACCTGTTTTTTCCTTCCAATTATCTGGGGATAATACTTTTTCACACAGAGTTGTGAGTCTGTGGAATTCTCTGTCTCAGAGAGCAGTGGAGGCCGGTTCTCTGGTTGCTTTCAAGAGAGAGTTAGATAGAGCTCTTAAAGATAGCAGAGTCAAGGGATATGGGAAGAAGGCAGGAACAGGGTACTGATTGTGGATGATCAGCCATGATCACATGGGCTGGCTCGAAGGGCCGAATGGCCTACTCCTGCACCTATTGTCTTGTCTATTTTCAAACAGTCCATCCAAGTGGAGCAGCAATTTGTTTGCATTTTCATTCTAATATATTGAATTTGGTGTTCACAATATTTTATCCTTAATTTGGAGAAATCAAATGTAGATTGAGTGATCACTTTGGATTCAATATTCAGTGAATTCACTTTCTTTCTCTCGTAGCCTGATTATTCAGTTGTGTCATTGGCTCTGTTTTTTCCATAAGCACAGCGTGACTTGTCGGCATTCCCTGCAGCCTTGCATTAGGTTATCTGTGTTCTTGCTCTTTAACTGTCCTCATGATGCCATTGAGCAGATAACATTGTTTACAGCTTATTCCCAGAGCACTTTTGCCTTGGCCTATCAGAAATACTCCCTTTATCCATCCCTTTCTTACCTTCCGTGCAGCTTGCTGCTAACTTGTTTTGTCTTCTCAACTCCAATGAGTTTTATCTCATAAATTAACTTTGTGTTGTTTTTCAAATACACTGCCAAATGTTTCCAGCATTTTCTATTTGTATTTCAATTCAGATGAGATATGCCTTATGATTTTTTTTTCAGGTCAGTGAGAACCATTTTTTAAGTTTCACTCAACAGTTAATATCCATCATAGAGGCAGCCAGAGTGCCATTTACCTTTCAAAATAGCAGGCATTTTTTTACCAAGTGATAGCCTTGGGCAGATTGAGAGAGAGTTGTGTTTTTAGTCCAAGTTGACATTCAAAGATGTTGATGGTAATGGTAATACCATTGTCACTGGCAGTGCTTTTTTGTGAGGGTACATGCCAATACAGTGTAGTGGCACATCTAAAGAGTTAAATATCATTATTTTATTTTCTGGCCACGTATCTCATGTGGAACCTCTTCAGCAAAGCAACTAAAAACTCGCCAAGGACTGCTCTCACCCCAACCATGGACTGTTTACCCTCCTACCATCCGGGAGGCGCTACAGGTCTCTCCATTGCCGAACCAGCAGGTCGAGGAACAGCTTCTTCCCGGCGGCTGTCACTCTACTCAACAACGTACCTCGGTGACTGCCAATCACCACCCCCCCCCCCCGGACACTTATTATTATTTATTCAAATAATTTGCTATGTCGCTCTTCCAGGGAGATGCTAAGTGCATTTCATTGTCTCTGTACTGTACACTGACAATTAAAATTGAATCTGAATCTGAATCTGAATGGTGCTGGAGTTATAGACTTCACACTACTACAATCATCTTTCATTGTGAAGCATGACTTGTTGCTTTAATACTTTTCTCTTGGTTCCCAAAGACCTGGGATCCTTGATGCCACATTCAGTCAGGACATTTCATCTCACTTCACTTCAGAGTTAGTTATGATGAGTTTGGAGCCAGGTGGTCTTGGTGAAACCCAGATGGCATCCTGGTGAATAAATTACGCATGATATTGCTGCAGATGATAAATTCCATCACTTTGATTATGAATAAACCTATTTGAACAGCAATTAGCTCGATTACATTTGTCTTTTATTTTGTGAACAGAATATATCTGAATTACTTTCGCATTTCTCCTTTGTTTATTGTCACAGTGAAATTCTTTGCTTGCACACCCAAGGTATGCAAATAATCGCTAGGGGGCGCTGCCAAACTTACAAAGTATCTCATGCCATGTCCACCTTTGTTCCCCACTCCTGCACTCTGAATTGAATATAAACATACCATGTACCTTCTACCACTCTGTCTACTTGTATCACCACTTTCAGGAAACCATGTACTTGTACTTTGGGGTCTTGCTGCTCAATAACTATCCCCAGAGCCTTCAATGCTATGTCCTACCTTTCTTGCCAAAATGCATAACCCTACACTCGCGCAAGTTCCATAAGCGATTCCTTTTTGCCAATTTTTCCAAAATTAGTGCTATAGTAGATGTGAAGAGGGTTGCAACAGGGTTTAGAACAGCCGTAAATTATGCCTTTCAGGACGTTAAACCAGGGCAGCTCATTTATGGTGGATGGTGGGGCTCTGGAGAGTGATGTAGAACAGAGTTGTTTTCATGAACTGTATGTAGTTCATGAAAGTGGGAACATAGACAAGGTGGTGAAGAAGGCGTTTGGCACATTTGTCTTCATGTGTCGGAACGTTGAATAAGAGAGTTGGGACGTTATAATTGTACAAAATGTTGGTTTCGACACTGCACTTGAATTGTGTGATGTTTTGGTCACCCAACTTTGGGAAGGATATTATTAAGCTTGAGATGAAGCAGCAAAGATTTACAAGAATGTTACTGGGACTGGAGGGCTTGAGTTTTCCGGAGAGGCTGGTACTGTTTGTCTTCGAGTGAAGGAGGTTGAGGGGTCACCTTAAAGAGGTACATAAATTCATGTGGATAGAGTTGATTGTCACAGTCTTTGTCCCCAGGGTAGGGTGCTTGAAAGCTAGAGGGCATAGTTTGAGGTGAAAGATGTAAAAGAGACACAAGTTAATCTTTCTCACACAAAGGGTGATGTGTATGCGGAATGAGATGCTGGAGGAATGGGTAGAGGTGCAACAATTAGTGTTTAAAATACATTTACAGATACATGGGTAGGAAAGGTTAAGAGGGATATAGTTAATTGCTGGCAAATAGAATTAATTCAGGTAGACACCTTTGTCCCAATGGGTGAATTGGGTTGAATGGCCAGTGCTGTATGATTCTATGATTCTAATAATCTTATCGTCATTGTGTTATTACACTGTTCCTGTCATGGTGATTAGAGCTGCTCATGGTACTCTAGCTGTATCCTAATTTCTGTATCCCCCGCAAGTATCTTTGCAGTAGGTAGTTAAGATGGAAACTATTACATCTTTAAAGGAAGTAAATATTTCAAGCAAATTATGATGGACCTTTTAAGAATGATTGGGGCAATGAGATTAATTATAGTTTATTTTGGGGAACACAATGCACAGTATAGTAAGTCAAAAATATTTATTCTGTGTAGCATTCCTCTACTAAATGCAGATGTGAGTAGGTAACTTCTGGAACAAAGGGACATGTATTATTAATAGGAAAGTGAGTCATGGGATTAAATAAAATGTTTTTCTCAGTTCAGTTTAGCTTATTGTCATGTGTACCAAGTCAGTGGAAATATGTAGTTCAAGTCAAGAGTGTTTTATTGTCATATGTCCCAGATAGAACAATGAAATTCTTACTTGCTGCAGCACAACAGAATATGTTGTGGGCGGAGCGACCAACGTTGCAGCGGCCTCTGCAGTCCGTCTGTCTTTTTTTATTTTTTTTTGATCCGTTGAGTGTATAGTTTGTAGTGGCTTTTTAAATTGTTTTTAACTGTGTATGTGTGCGGGTCGGGGGAAACTTTTAAATCTCTTCCCTGTACAGGGAACCCGACCTTTTCCCAGTCGGGTTTCCGTTGTCGTTGGGGCCTAGCACCATGGAGCGGCCTCCAACCGGAATGACCTGGGGGCTCCAGTCGCGGAGCTTGCGGACCTACCATCGTGGGGCTGGCCGAGTTCAGAGCGGGGGAGCTGTGGTGGTGCGCTGCTGCAACCCGACTCCTGAGCTCGGAGGCTCCAGCCACAGGTCCGGTGGACGGTGACATCGGGAGCTCGCAGGTCCCTGGTAGGAGACCGCTTTTCAGAGCACCCGCAACGGCAACTTCTCCCGCCGGAGTTGCGGTGTTGAAAATGACCTGGAGCGGGGCCCTACATCGCCCGGCGCGGCTTTAAAGGGGTTTTGCTAGCGCCCGCCGGGGGTTCCAACGTCAAGACCTGGAGCGTGGCTTTGCATCGCCCGCCATGGCCTTAATGGCCATGGGACTTGCCATCGCCCGATGGGGGCCTTGACTTTGACATCGGGAGAAGAATGGAGAGCAGGGGAGAGACAAGACTTTGCCTTCCATCACAGTGAGGAGGAGATTCATTGTGATAGATGTTCGTGTAAATTGTGTTGGTGTGTGTCTTGGTTCTTGTTGTATGATTGCAGAAACCAAATTTCATTTGAACTTCATTTGAGGTTCAAATGACAATAAACGTATTGTATTGTAAACGTAGAATGATAAACGAGAGAGAAAAGAAAAGTTCAGTGTGTGTGTATATATATACACACACGTACTCACAATATATTTTACCACCAGGGGAGCTAAACGATTGGCAGCCCCGCCAACAGTCTGTTTTGGGTCTTAAACATTTTTTTTTAGTGTGTTAAAAGTTTGTGTAAATGTTCTACAGTTTATTTTATGTGGGTGGTGGGGAAGGGAGTCGGGGGAAACTTATTTTTTTCTGTTTCTTACCTTGCCGGAGATCCGATTATTTTCCGGATCGTATCTCTGGTCCTTCTGCAGCCTAACATCGATGGAGCTGGAAGCCTCCTCGGACTGACTTGAGCCCCAACGCGGGGTGTCGACATAACATCGGAGTTGATCCCTTGCCTGGGATCGCTCCAACCGCGGCCTGCCGACTTTGCATCGGGAGCTCTCAATCTCGGGAGAGGCAAGTCGTGAACTCCAACGTCGCGGAAGGTTCGACCAGCCCCGACCCCGGGTCAGATTGCTGGCATGGGGAAGTTGACATCCCCCGATGCAGGAGCTGATCGCCCCGATGCGAAGGGGCCTGACCGCCGGCTACAGGAGTTAAGATCGTCCCATCAACGGAGGGCTTGAGGCCCCCGAACACGGGAGAGCAAAGAAAGGAAGAAATCTGAACTTTTTTTCGCCTTCCATCACAGTGAGGAATGTGGAGGAGTTACTAGTGGATGTTTATGTTAAAATGTATTTTGTGTGTTCCGTTGCTTTTTACTGTATGATTGACTTGGCAAATGAAATTCCTCGTATGTTGCAAAACATACTTGGCCAATAAAGTATTATTGTGATTGATTTATATATACACATACACACATACTCAAAAACAAACAATAGTACAATAATAATAATAATAAGAAGAATAGTCTATTGCATTGTTTAATAGCCAGATGGCTGTAGGGAAGAAGCTGTTCCTGAACTTGTACGTTACAGTTTTCAGGCTCCTGTATCTTTTTCCTGATGGCAGTGGTGAAATGAGTGTGAGGCCAGGATGGTGTGGGTCTCTGATGATGTTGGCTGCCTTCTTGAGGCAGTGACTCTGATAAATCCTTTTGATGGTGGTGAGGTCAGAGCCGGTGATGAACTGGGCAGTGTTCACAACTTTTTGCAGAATTTTCCGCTACTGGACGTTCAAGTTGCCGAACCAGGCCATGATGCAACCAGTCAATATCATCTCTACTGTGCACCTGTCGAAGTTCAAGAAAATACTCTTTGACATACCGAATCTCCATAATCTTCTCGGGCAGTAGAGGCGCTGATGTGCTTTCCTTATAATTGCATCAGTGTGCTGGGTCCAGGAAAGATCTTCGGAAATATGCATGGCCAGGAATTCAAAGTTTTTGACTCTCACCACCATTGTCCCATTGATATAAACAGGATTGTGGGTCCTCATCCTTCCTCTTTGTAGACTAGTGCATGTTCCTTTAACATAGTGACCTCACCACTACTAACCACTCCGCATATCACCAGTATAATTGTAACCTCCCCACCTCTAGATCGCTCTCTAGCTCCGGTGACAGACCACGGACAGCTAGGACAGTAATGTGTATGAGTAGTGTGATCAGTAATAAAACAATAGTGAAGACAGTGCGTTTTGACCCATCTTTACATGGTGTCATAGTAGTACCTTGCGCCTCCTGTTTATCGGGTTTTATTTATTTTTCGCCCAGTTCCCTACCCTTGAGTGTTTCTCACCCGTGTCACTACCATGGCCAACTCTTGTCGCAAGCCTGATATGCTGGTCTTCGACTCCGACATTGCCCATCGGTGGGCTGTCTTCCGACGCGATTTTGAGCACTACATCGCTATTGCCCATCCTAATGCCACCCCTGCAATGCAGTCGCACCTGCTCCTAAACTTGGCTGGCCCGGAGGCCCTGGAACGATCGGAGTCGTTTGAATACGTCGATGGTGAGGATGCTCGGGACCCAGTATGTCTTTTGGCTAAGTTCACCTGTCTGTGCGACATTCCCACCAACTGCATTCTAGAGCGCTTTAAGTTTTTCACTAGGCGCCAGAACCCCGGTGAGCACATTGACACCTACATTGCCGCGCTACGGCATCTGCAACGGCGTTGCCGCCTGGACGCGCTGACCCCCGATCAAATGACCCGGGATGTCCTGGTGTTCCGTCTCCAGGACGAGAAACTGCGGGCTGAACTTCTAAGGAAGCCCGATCTGACTTTGACAGAGGCTCTGCACACCTCTCGCATGGCAGCGGCTGTCGCCTCCGTGGTTTCGCCTGCTGCTCAGGACCTTAACGTTGCTATTGTTGCTGGCCGCCGTAGGATCGATGGCCCGCCGCGCCAGCGTCGATGGCCCGCGGTCGTTGCCCCAACTACAACTTTGCATCCCATCATTTTAATGTTTGCCCAGCGCTGGGGAAGACTTATAATTTCTGCAAAAAGTTGAATCATTTTTCGGCCGCATGTCGGTCCCGTGGGAATCCGGCTTCTGCCCCCAGGAGAATGCTAAACAACCTTGCGGAGGCTGATAGCGCGCTCGGCTCACAGTACCAGTCGGATGAACTCCCTGATTCTGACACCAGTTCCTCCCACGATGAATCAAGCATTTTTTCTCTGTTGCGTGCACCTGCGCTGATTACGGATCCCTCGGTGCGTGTTACTGTGAAGGGGTCGACCTTCCCAGCGAAACTTGACACGGGGGCGGTTGCCAATGTTATGTCGGTGAGCCTTTTTAAGAAGATAAGGTCTGGTGAGAAGGTCACTCCCGACACTCCCATCTACATGCCTATGGGGGCGGTGTGCTCGTACCAGTTGAAAAGGCAACCGTTATCTGCAAGGTTTTGAAGGCCTCTCGGCCCCTCACTTTTTATCTGCTGGACACTGAAAACACCACGCTGTTGGGCGCCCGTGCGTGCCAGGACCTCGGTTTGGTCTCCTTTCACCGCGATATCCATCAGGTGCGGACCCTCCTGGACCCCCTGCGTGAGTACCCTGATCGTTTCGACGACGAGCTGGGCAGGCTGCCCTGCAATTACAAGATCGTTGTCGACCCAGGTGTCGAGCCGGTGGTCCTCCCGCCACACCGCATCTCCTTTGCTATGAAGGACAAGGTAGAGTCGACTCTGCGCCACATGGTGGCCGTGGGCATTCTCAAGGAGGTGAGTGATCCCACCCGGTGGGTCTCCACCATGGTTGTTGCTGCAAAGAAGGATAAGAGTGAGCTTCGCATTTGTATATAAACCCCAAGGACCTGAACCTTGCCATCAAGCGCCCGCACTACCCCATGCGGACGGTGGAGGACGTCGCTGCACAGGTTGGCCCGGCTACTGTCTTCTCGGTCCTCGATGCCAAGAGCTCTTTCTGGCAGATACCGCTGGATGAACGTTCCTCATACCTGACTACCTTCAGCACACCCTTCGGCAGGTTCCGTTTCCTTCGCATGCCTTTCGGGATCAATTCTGCCAGTGAAGTCTTCCAACGCACCATGGAGCAGTTGTTTACCGGTCTGCTGTGTGCTATCATAGTCGACGACATCCTGGTATACGGGAAGGACGTCGCTGAGCACGACCTCCACCTCCGCCAAGTCCTGGACAGGGCTCGTGAGATCAACCTTAAGCTTAACCCTAAGAAGTGCCGTTTCCGCGTCCCAGTGGTCACGTACGTGGGCCACGTCTTCACAGCTGAGGGGCTGATGCCTGACCCGCAGAAGACGGCTGCGGTCTCTGGGATGTCTGCACCCGCCGACGTGCCCAGCCTGCAGCGCTTTCTGGGCATGGTGAACTACCTGGGGAAGTTCATTCCAGACCTCAGTGAGCTGAGTGCGCCCCTGAGGGAACTGATCAAAAAGGACACTGCCTGGGCTTGGTCCCCGAAGCACCAGAAGGCGTTTGACATCCTGAAGTCCAGGCTGGTTAGTACCCCCACTCTCAAGTTCTTCGACTTGCAGCGTCCTATTGTCCTCATCTGCGACACCTCGAAGTTCGGTCTTCGTGCCGCCTGCCTGCATCTATACGACGGCCTGCAGCTGCCTGTCTCCTACGCTTCTCGCACCATGACCCCCGCTGAGCAGCGTTATGCCCAGATCGAGAAAGAGCTCCTCGCCGTGGTGTTTGCCTGCTCGAAGTTTAAGGATTGCATCCTGGGCAACACCGTCACTATTGAAACCGACCACCAGCTGGTCACGATCCTGAATAAACCGATCCACGCCGCCTCATCCCGCTTGCAGCGCATGATGCTGCAGCTCCAGCGCTTCACGTTTCGGGTCGTGTACCGCAAGGGCAAGGACATGTTCGTGGCCGACACGCTGTCCCGCGCACGGCAGACGTCCACAACCCGTCACTCGTACGAATCGTCTGACCTGATGGTGTTAAACGTTAATATTGTGCCTTCACAGCAGATGCAGTCCCTGGTCCAGCACACTGCCAAAGATCCTGCCTTGCAGCAACTTGCCGACGTCATCCGGCGTGGTTGGCCTGACCGTCGCTCATCCTTGCCGGCCGGTGCCATGCCCTACTTCCTGGTCCGGGATGAGCTTGTGCTGCATGACGGAGTGGTAGTGAAGGGCCACAAGGTTGTGGTGCCTGCCGCGCTGCGGGACCACTACTTTCAAACCGCCCACAGTGGCCACCCCGGGGCCGAGGCCACTCTGTCCCAGGCACAGAGCCAGTTCTATTGGCCCGGCATGGCCCCGGACATCCGGAAGAGGGTCTCCGCCTGCTCCACCTGCAATAGTCTCTCTCCCCACCAGCAACGGCAGCCGCTTCTACAACAGCTAGCCCCCGATCTGCCATGGATGGCAGTCGCCACTGACATCTTCGAGTGGCGTGGCAAGCACTTCCTGGTCCTTGTGGATTCCTACTCCAGCTGGTTCGAGGTGGACCAGCTGACCTCCCTCACATCTGCTGCTGTCATTGGGAAGCTGCGCCGCCACTTCGTGACCTTTGGCTCCCCTGCGAGTTTGCAGTCGGACAATGGTAGCCAGTACCCGCAGAGCAACGGCCTTGCGGAGCGCGCCGTCCGCAGTGCCAAGGAACTGCTGGAGCACTGCAGACTTTCCCGGTCGGATTTTCACCTGGCCCTCCTCAACCTCCGCAACAATTCCCGAGACCCTGCCCTGGGCTCGCCTGCTCAGCGACTCATGTCCTCCACCACGCGCCCACCTATCCCTGTGTCCCAGCGGTCCTTGGTGCCTTCTGTCCTCCGCCCTGCTGCCGTCCAGGAGCGCATTGCCCAAAAGCAAGAGATACAGAAGCGCTCCCACGACAAGTCCTGCCGTCTCCTTCCACGTCTGTTCCCTGGTCAGGTCGTCCGGATCAGTCCCCCTCCGGACACTACCGACTGGCGGTGGTCGTCGGCTCTGCCGGCTCGCCGCGCTCTTACCTCGTCGACCATGAGGGTACCATCTATCGCCGATCCCGCCAGCATTGCGGCTTGTCAATGAGCCGACTCCACCCCCTGGTGCCCCTTTTCCCCCCCCCAATTTCTTCCTCTCTGCCTAACGCTCCTGGCATGCCCAGAACTCTGCCCTCTCAGCTACTTGTGCCCCGCTCCCCTGTTGCCAGTCCGCCATCGCCTATTCGTTTGCCCGCCTCTGTGCCGGTTTCCCCTCCCCGGGCTCCGCTCCATTCCTCTCCTGCCCGATCTCCGACCCGTTCGCCCACTCCCGCTCCCGCTTCTGTTCCTGTTGTTCCTGCGGAGGAGGGGGAGGGCGAGTTGCGCACTCGCTCCGGGCGGTTGGTCAAGCCGCCTGTACGTTACAGGGAATTTGTTTAACTGTTGCCTGACTGTGTGTGCGGTTAACTGCTTGTAGCGTATGAGTCGTGGTCACCCTGTCACTGCTGTCCTGCTTTGGTTCCAAGGGAAAGGATGTAGACTAGTGCATGTTCCTTTAACATAGTGACCTCACCACTACTAACCGCTCCCCATATCACCAGTATAATTGTAACCTCCCCACCTCTAGATCGCTCTCTAGCTCCGGTGACAGACCACGGACAGCTAGGGCAGTAATGTGTATGAGTAGTGTGATCAGTAATAAAACAGTAGTGAAGACATAGTGCGTTTTGACTCATCTTTACGCTCTTCCAAAGTCCACAATCAGTTCTTTGTGCTGGCACCATCTCATTTCTATACTCTGACTCATCACCATCTGTAATTCATCCCACTATGGTGGTGTCGTCGGCCAACTTGACGATGGAGTTTGCACTATGACCGGCTACACAGTCATGAGTATAGAGTGAGTAGAGCAGGGGGCTGAGCACGCAGCCTTGAGGTGCTCCCGTACTGATTGTTAATGAGGGTGAAGTATTTCTGCCAATTCGGACAGACTGGTCTGTACATTGACAACTGCATCGGCGCTTTCTCCTGCACCCATGCAGACCTCACGGACTTCATTAACTTCACTACTAATTTGCATTCTGCACTCAAATTCACTTGGACCATATCTGACATTACCCTACCATTTCTTGATCTCACTGTTTAGGTATGTTGCAAAGCGTACCTGAAGTGTCGCTGAAAATCTGCCCCAGCCCGTGTGCTCTATTTTGGCGCCGTTTAGAGGGGGGCGGGTTTAAAACGCGATTTTCTCTAGGCTGTTCAAATCGAGTTTGTTCAGCCTAGTTAATTATTAACGAAAATTCGCTGGTAGGTTCCCTCACATGAGCTATTATTAGTTTTACGAGTTTTTCCTAAGTGCTATAGTAGTTTAAAAATTAAGCTCTAAACCCCCGACGACTCGCAACCAGCTGGGTCTATAGCAGAAATCTGAAGGGTAGCAGTATATTTTTACATTAAAAAGGGCTTCTTAAGATCACTTTATACAAAGTTTAATATTGCGAGTAGCTAATTTTGGGCCCATTATATCCTGCAGTATTTTTCTGGGCATTTGAGGGCACAAATCTACCGCAATGTGAACGTTCTAAACCAGCGCGTTCCACAGGAACCCACTAGAAAGCTGATTTAAATTGACTTTAATTCACAGCAATTGAACACTAAATTCCTTCCATTTGGCCTATAAATTAATGTAAATGAGATTTAAAAATCATGTTTTATTGTGAATATTATTTGGACACTAGGCTATTTAAAAATGTTAATCATTTATTAAGAAATGGATAGATGTTTAGATCTAGTAATTGAAGTTTGAAATTAGCTACAAGTGGGTAACTAACTAATTATATGCTTTAATTTCAGGTCATCCGAGTAAGATTATTTTATATTTGTTTCAGAATGGTTCAATCTATGATCTGAAAATTTCATTCAGTTCTCTTAATTTTTAAGAAGGTTATGTGCTTTTGACTGTTCACGATCACAGCTTTTTTGTTATGTCCATAGAAAATCAATAGGGAACAAGATGCTAATTTCCGAGTATGAAAATGGCCATAACTTTTTAAATACTTGAGATATGAAAGTGAATTAGGTGCCAAATTAAACTTCTTTTTATGCTTTATCTGATGGGATAAATTACAGACTTGATTTTTTAAATCTCAAAATTTTGTAATATTGCTACACTGTTCATCACAGAAGATAGACTATCAACTGACATCTATTAAGCCTACTGACTACCACAGTTATCTAGACTAACTTCTTCCCACCCTGCCTCCTACAAAGACTTTATCCCCTACTCCCAATTCCTCCATCTACGCTGCATCTGCACCCAAGATGAGATGTTCTATACCAGGACATCTGAGATGTCCTCATTCTTTAGGGAATGGGGGTTCCCCACTCCATTATACATACATGAGTCCCTCGCAAGGGACTCCTTGGTATCCAGCAGCTCAGCTCTTAGATATAGATATGCCATTTATTGTCACTATACATGTACAGTGAAACTGAAAGCTGCTCGTACTCAGTGCATACATACAATTTTACACAAAAAACAAGAAACAGAAAAACAAAACAGAAGGGAGATGGGGGGGGGGGGGAATAGGTGCACAAATTCTACGGCGCTACATACATATATACATATATACAGATGGAAGTCCGTGTTGGGCGGTGTAGTCAGTGCATGTGTGGATTTGAATTTATGGTAGATATAATTCTCGGGAAGCAGCTATTCCTGAGTCTGTTTGTCCTGGATTTGATGCACCTATAGCGCCTTCCAGAGGGCAGCAGGTCGAACAGTCCAAACGCAGGATGGGAGCTGTCTTTGGTGATCTTCTTTGCCCTGCTAAGGCAGCGGGAGGTGTAGATGTCCATCAGGGAGGGGAGAGGGCAACCAATGATCCTCTGCGCTGTCCTGGTTACCCTCTGAAGCCTCTCCCTGTCTGCCATGGTGCAGCTGCCATACCATGCTGTAATGCAGTATGTCAGCAGGCTCTCGATGGACGAGCGGTAGAAGGTCAGCAGCAGGTTAGCGTCCAGGTTGTGCTTCCTGAGGACCCTCAGGAAGTGCAGCCGCTGCTGAGCCTTCTTGATGACCGCTGTCGTGTTGTCCGTCCAGGAGATGTCAGCCGCGATATGGACGCCGAGAAACCGGAAGGTGTTGACCCTCTCCACACACTCGCCGTTAATGTGTAGGGGGACTAAGTCGGTGCTGTGCCTCCTGAAGTCGACAATGAGCTCTTTTGTTTTCCTGGTGTTCAGAGCCAGATTGTTTTCTGAGCACCAGGTTGTCAACTTCAGGACTTCCTCTCTGTAGGCTGCCTCGTCTCCCTTTGAAATAAGTCCGACCACAGTAGTGTCGTCAGCAAATTTGACGATGCGGTTGTTGTTGTGGGCCGGACTACAGTCGTAGGTGTAGAGACAGTATAAGAGGGGGCTTAGCACACAGCCCTGTGGGGAACCGGTACTCAACCTGCGAGTGGAGGAGAGGTGGGGGCCAAGTCTCACAGTCTGGGGCCGGTTTGTGAAGAAATCCTTAATCCAGGCACATGTGACAGTGGGGAGGCCGAGAGTGACCAGTTTACCAATGAGGATGTCCGGGATGATTGTGTTAAAGGCTGAACTAAAATCCACAAAGAGCATCCGGACGTAGCTCTGCCCCTGCTCCAGATGGCTCAGCACAGAGTGGAGAGCTACGGTGATGGCGTTTTCTGTGGATCTGTTTTGGCGATAAGCGAATTGGTGGGGGTCGAAGTCTGGTGGTAGATAGTCCTTGATGTGCTGGAGGACCAATCTCTCGAAGCACTTCGTGATTACCGGAGTGAGGGCAACAGGACGGTAGTCATTAAGGCTGGTGATGGGAGACTTCTTCGGCACAGGGACGATTGTGGCTGATTTTAGGCAGGACGGAATAACTGCCTGGGCCAGGGAGAGATTGAAAATTCTGGTGAAGATGGCAGTGAGCTGGTGGGCGCACGCTTTGAGCACCTTACCAGGGACTCCATCTTGCTCCTCCTCTCTCCAGTCACAACAGGGATAGAGTCCTCCAAGTCCTCACCTTTCACCTCATCAGCTGTCGCATACAGCACATTTTGGCTGACCTCCAATGGGATCCCACAACTAGTCACATCTTCCCATCTCCACCCCTTTCTGCAGAGACTGTTCCCTCCGCATCTCTCTGGATCAATCAATCAATTTTATTTGTATAGCACATTTAAAAACAATCAAATTGACCAAAGTGCTGTACATCAGTGAAGGTACTAATGTGCTACATACAATGGTACACAGACCTAACAATACATACATACATAAACTGTTGACAGCGCCCCCTCAGAGGGACTCAAAAGCGCTAGGGAGTAGAAATAGGTTTTGAGCCTCGACTTAAAGGAGTCGATGGAGGGGGCAGTTCTGAAGAGGAGAGGGATGCTGTTCCACAGTCTGGGTGCGGCGACCACAAAGGCGCGGTCACCCCTGAGCTTAAACCTGGACCACGGGATAGTCAGTAGTCGGCCGACCTCAGGGACCTGGAGGTAGAATGGTGGGTTAGAAGATTTTTGATATGTGGAGTGGGGGGGGGGGGGGGGAGGAGCTTGAAGTTGATTCTGTACTGGGAGCCAGTGGAGAGAGGCCAGAATCGGGGTGATGTGGTCCCTTTTACGGGTACCCGTGAGAAGTCTCGCTGCGGCGTTTTGAACTAATTGCAGGCGGGACAGGGATGATTGGCTAATGCCAGTGTATAGGGAGTTACAATAGTCAAGGCGGCAGGAGATGAATGCGTGGATGATTTTTTCAAGGTCGTCGAATTGGAGTAATGGTTTGATTTTAGCTAGAGTACGAAGGTGGAAGAGTTTTGATGGAGTCGGAGGGGCCGAGTAGGATGACCTCAGACTTGCTCTCATTTAGTTGGAGGAAGTTCTTTGCTCGAGGCAGTGCATGAGGCTGATTAAATTTGACCGCTTGTTGGGTTTCAGGGGGAGATAGAGCTGTGTGTCATCTGCATAACAGTGGAAAGAAATGCCGTGCCTTTGAATGACTTGGCCGAGGGGGAGCATGTACAGAGAGAAGAGAATGAGGCCTAGGATGGAGCCTTGTGCCACCCCATAGAAAAGGCTAGCTGGGGAAGAGAAAGAATTGCCAATGTTGGTAGAGAAACTCCTATTTTTGAGATGGGGAAACAAACAAGCTCAGGGCAGTGCCATCAACACCAACCCCGTACCGGAGACGGTCAATTAGGATGGTGTGGTCGACTGTATCAAATGCTGCACTGAGGTCGAGAAGGAACAGGATTGCAGTCGCCGGAGTCGATGGCGAGAAGCAGGTCGTTGTGTACCTTCAACAAGGCAGACTCTGTTAACTCGTCCCTTTCCACCCAAACCACCTCCTAACCAGATACTTTCCCCAGTAACTGCAGGAGATGCAACACCTGTCCCTGTGCTTCCTCCCTCGACTCCATCCAAGCACCCCGTCAGTTCTTTCGGATGAGGCAGAGGTTCACTTGCACCTCCAACCTCATCTACTGTATCAGCTGTTTCAGGTATGGACTCCTATATATCGGCAAAACCAAGCACAGACTCTGTGATCGTTTCACTGAACAGCTGCACTCAGTCTGCCTAGACTGACATGATCTCCTGGTTGCTAAACACTTTAACTCCCCCTCCCATTCCCATATTGACCTTTCTGTCCTGGGCCTCCTCCACTGTCAGAGTCCAATGAGGAACAGCACCTCGTATTTTGCTTGGACAGCTTACAACCCAGCAGGATGAATATTGACTGCTCTAACTTCAAGTAACCCTTTCTTTCCCACTCTCTCCATCCCTACCCCATCCTCGTTCTCCGATCAGTCTGATTAAATTGTATCTTTGTTTGCTAGGGGAAGGTGACAATGAGGCATACAATGATCTATTCTACATTTTCCTTGAACTTCGTCCCCTTTGATCTCTCATGTTCACATCTTACTCTTCCATATCTCTGTGTCTCCCTCAACCCCAACTCTCAGTCTGAAGAAGGGTCTCGACCGAAATGTCACACATTCCTTCTATCCAGCGATGCTGCTTGTCCCGCTGAGTTACTCCAGCATTTTGTGTTTATCTTCTATGTAGTTCCTAACATTGTCTCAGTTGATTGCTGATTTTGTAGGTAATTGCAATGTCATTGGAGTCATCACAGATTCCAGTGGACAGTTATCACAAGGTTTAGTAGATTTCCCATTTGGCTGAACCTGGTGCAAATCCAGTGAACCAATTGATTTCAGTCTGAAGAAATAGCTGTAGATAGTAGCACAAATATAGGATCATTTCTTTTTATTTAATTTGGTTGATTTAAATGTTTTGTTGCATTTGTGTTTATTAATGATTTTAATATTTTCTATTTTAAATTTTGAATATGTTTACATTTTGAGTATCTTTGCATGTTTGTAAATCCCACTGACATTTTGAATGTGAAGAAACATTCATAAACATTCAGTCCCCTGAGTCTGAAGCAGGGTCTTGACCCAAAACGTCACCTATTCCTTCTCTCCAGAGATGTCGCCTGTCCCGCAGAGTTACTCCAGCTTTTTGTGCCTATCTTCAGTCCCCTAGACACTTTATTTATCCTAACTGGTAAGGTCCTGGGATTTGATTTGTGTAACTGGGATCTGATTTGCAATAGAAAGATAACAGCCAGGGACTGTTTCAGGTGGGAGAGGGCAACCAGTCGGGTGACCAATGAGATCAGCTGGTTGACCTTTGGGCATACGATCCATGGTTTGCAAATAGTCAAACATTACAAATTTATAATGTTTGCAGTATTCTTTGCTCAATTAGAACATAGATTGGTTCAGCACAGGAACAGGCCCTTCAGCCTACAATGTTTGTGCTCTGGTTGCTGCCAAGACCAACACTTATCCGCCTGCACTTAATCCATATCGCTCCATTCCCTGCGAATCCAAACCTCCCCATCCCCTCCACCACCCATTGCAACACATACCAAGCATTTGTCATGCTCCCCGTACATCTCCTTTAAACTTTGCCCCACTCATTTTCACGCAGTACCCTCTTGTATTTGATATTTCAATCCTGGGGAAAAGGTTCTGTTTGTCAGTCCTATCTCTGCCTCATGATTTTATATGCTTCTATAAGGTCTCTCCTCAACCTCCGGCATTCCAGAGAAAACAATCAAATGCTGTCAAATCTCTCCCTATCGTTTATACCCATTAGTCCAGGCATCATTCTAAAGAAGAACCTTGTCTTGAAACAGGCCTATGTTATCACTTCATGAACTACAGAAATGCTACCTGACCCGTAGCATTTCTCTAGCATATTGTGTCTATCATCATTCTGGTAATCCTCCTTTCTAATCTTTCCGAAGCCTTCACATCTTTCCTTTATTCTGGCGATCAGAACTGCACACAATACTCCAAATATGGCCTAACCAAATTATTTTAAAGCTATATGATGACTTCCTGATTCTTGTACTTAATGTCCCGACCAATGAAGGCAAGCATACCATATGCCTTCTTTTACATTCTATCTACTTGTGTTGCCACTTTCTGGGAGTTATGAACATGGACCCCAAGATCCCTCTGTAAAACAATGCAGTAGTAGAATTACCATTAGATTTTTACGTGCCCCTTCTTTAAATTCACAAACCACAAGTTGGTTTGGAGACACAATTAACTGCAGGCGCTAGAATCTGGAGGAACAAAGAATCAGATGGAGGCATTCAGTGGAAAGCAATGGTTGATCAGGACCAAGAATTGAGAAGTGGGATGTCCAGTATAAAGCATACAGGAGGGATGAGACGGGGGCCAGTAGTTAATAGGTGGACCAAAGAGTGTTGAATTGGAAAATTAAATGCTAATACCATTGGTTGTAGACAACGCAGGTGGAATATGAGGTGTTGTTCCACCACTTTGCATTGGGCCTTACAATGGCAATGGAGAAGGCCAAGGATTGATACGTTAGTGTAGGAATGGGAAGCATCTGGGAGTTTGGGATGGCTATTGTAGACAGAGCATGCAGAGAGTAGCCTGGCTTTGGGCACCATCAATGGTTACATCAATGGCACCATCAATGGTGGCTACAACATTTTTTGTATTTACATTTTTTCTGTCTGCCAGTGATTTCTTTTGAGCCCTATTTGATTTTCTAATTTCCTTTTTAAGCACCTCACTACACTTTTCACATTCCTAATGGATTCCCTCGTCATTGTTTTCCTATACCTGTTATATGCTTCCTATATACTATATTGACAAGGATAGAAAATTGGTTGGCAGACAGGAAACAAAGAGTAGGGATTAATGGGTCCTTTTCAGAATGGCAGGCAGTGACTAGTGGGATGCTGGGACTGCAGCTATTTACAATATACATTAATGATTTAGATGAAGGAATTAAAAGTAACATTAGCAAATTTGCAGATGACACAAAGCTGGGTGGCAGTGTGAAATGTGAAGAGGATGCTATGGGGATGCAGGGTGACTTGGACAGGTTGGGTGAGTGGACAGATACATGGCAGATGCAGTATAATGTGGATAAATGTGAGGTTATCCACTTTGGCAGCAAGAACGGGAAGGCAGATTATTATCTGAATGGTGTCAGGTTACGAAAATGAGAAGTACAACGAGTCCAACAATCACTGAAAGTAAGCAGCAGGTACAACAACCAGTGAAGAATGCTAATGGCATGTTGGTCTTCATAACAAGAGAAGTTGAGTGTAGGAGCAAAGTTGTACAGGGCCCTGGTGAGGCCACACCTGGAGTATTGTGTGCAGTTTTAGTTTCCTAATTTGAGGAAGGACATTCTTGCTATTGTGGGAGTGCAGCATAGTTCACAAGGTTAATTCCTGGGATGGCTGGACTGTCATGTGATGATAGAATGGAGCGACTGGGCTTGTATTCACTGCAATTTAGAAGGATGAGTGGGGATCTTATAGAAACATATACAATTATTAATGGATTGGACACGTTAGATGCAGAAAACATGTTCCCGATGTTGGGGGAGTCCAGAACCAGGGGCCACAGTTTAAGAATAAGGGGCAGGCCATTTAGAACTGAGACGAGGAAAAACTTTTTCACACAGAGTTGTGAATTTGTGGAATTCTCTGCCTCAGAAGGCAGTGAAGGCCAAATTCACTGGATGCATTCAAAAGAGTTGGACGGAGCTCTTAGGGCTAGCGGAATCAAGGGGTATGGGGAGAAGGCAGGAACTGGGTACTGATTGTGGATGACCAGCCATGATCATAATGAATGGCGGTGCTGACTCAAAGGGTGTATATGGATATTGTCCATGTATCTATGTATCTTTATCCAAGTCTCTGGAATCCCTTGTCATTGAGGAATCACTATACTTGTTACTCTTGATCTCTACCCTTACACCAACATGTTGGACTTGAACTCTTGTTTCTGATTTGAATGTTTCTCTCTGCAGATGTAAAGTTGCCTGCAAGTAACTGCTACCAATCTTGCAGTGCTAACCTTTCCTTTATATTAATGAATTTAGCTAGTCTTTCTCTCTTCCCCCCCCCTCCCATCAACACAAAATGTAACTTTCAGTGGCAGAATTATAGTCTCGTTTATGTTTCTGATATTTGTTATTTAAATTAATTGGCAGTTCTCCGAAGACATGGGTTTGTAGGTTAATTGGCTTATGTTTATTGTAAATTGTCCCAAGTGTGTGGGCTGGTGTTAATGCAGGGGGTGATCTCTGGTCAGTGTGGACTTGGTGGGCCAAAAGGCCCATTTCCAGGATGTATTTCTAAAGTCGAAAATAAAGTTTACAGAGGTCAGTCTGTCAAAAAAGGTAATTTTTATAATTTTATATTTTTTAGATTGTTACTCTGCCATTGATATCATTTTTTTTTCCAACAGGAGGAAGATAAATTATTCCAGGATTAAAATGTTAACATATTTAAGTCCTCGGGCAGTTCTTGTATGGATCTAAGGATGCATTACCAATCTAAACCACCGGGTATCCTCGGTGAGCTACTTAAGCAGTATTCCTCTGGCAACTCCTCATTGAGCTGAGGTTCATTAACTATGGTACTTGTAGTCCTGTAGAGGAACAGGACACATTTTGGTCAATTAGCATACATTAAAGAGTGATGTATTTGTAAAATCAAGGACATTTCCAGTTGGGGATATGTTGGGAATGTGGCAGGGTGGATCACACTTCAAAGGGTAAAAATATTAAGTTGGGGGCAATTTCAAACAACTGGCAATGTTTTCCGTGTGACCACGTGGGTTTTCTCCAAGTACCCTGGATTCCTCCCACATTCCAAGATTAGCAGATTTATAGGTTAATCGGCCTCTGTAAATTATCCATAGTGTGTAGGATGCAAAACAAGGATAACAGAGAACTAGTGTACGGGTGATTGTTGTGTGGCACGGACCCGGTGGGCAGAGAGGCCCTTCCACACTATGTCTGAACTGAGGAGGTAATAAAGGTGAATGTTGTGGGTAAAACAGTGGATTTTAAGTACATGGACTTAGTAAGATATTTGGCAAAGTCCCTCGTGGTAGGGTGATCCAGAAGATTTAAGATGTTTGGGATCCATGGTGGCTTGGATTCAGATCTAGCTTACCCATGGCGGACAGGTTAGTGGTGGAAAGGTGTTATTTTGGATCGAGGTATATGACTAGTGGTGGTCGCTTCCCTACCTGAATGTTTAGGATAAAGAATAACGCATCAATCAGAATATATAGGGTAATGAATGACATGTCAGCCATCACCTTTTTTATTCATAGAAACATAGAAATATAGAACATAGGTGCAGGAGTAGGCCATTCGGCCCTTCGAGCCTGCACCGCCATTCAGCATGATCATGGCTGATCATCCAACTCAGTATCCTGTACCTGCCTTCTCTCCATACCCCCTGATCCCTTTAGCCACAAGGGCCACATCTAACTCCCTCTTAAATATAGTCAATGAACTGGCCTCAACTACCTTCTGTGGCAGAGAGTTCCAGAGATTCACCACTCTCTGTGTGAAAAAAATGTTCTCATCTCAGTCCTAAAGGATTTCCCCATTATCCATAAACTGTGACCCCTTGTCCTGGACTTCCCCAACATCGGGAACAATCTTCCTGCATCTAGCCTGTCCAACCCCTTAAGAATTTTGTAAGTTTCTATAAGATCCCCCCTCAATCTTCTAAATTCTAGTGAGTACAAGCCGAGTCTATCCAGTCTTTCTTCAGAATTCCCAGAAGAAAAATTAACAATGAGGAAAAGAAGCATTTTGTTATGATGCTCTCGGTATGGACCATTGGATTACTCCTTGCCATCCATTACTTGAAAATAAAAAATAAGGCATTATGCCTACCAGCCTTTTCAAGATTCATGATTCAAGATTCAATGTAATGTCACATGTACCAATTAAGGTATAGTGAATATTTGAGTTACCATACAGCCATACTAAGTAAAAAGCAAAAATACACACACCAGATGAAATAAAGTTTAACATAAACATCCACCAAAATGGAATCGACATTCCTCACTGTGATGGAAGGCAATAAAGTTCAGTCATTTTCTTCCTTTGTTCACCCGTGGTCAGGGGCTATGAACGGGGCCGTTGCCGACGGTCCGCTGTTCAAGCCCTCTCATCGGGATGATCGAAACTCCGCCGTTGGGTCGGATCGGAACACTCCACAGCATGGAGCTCCCGAGTCGGCCGCTTCTTACCGGAGACCACTGCTTCACGGTGTTGAAGTCCACGGGCCCTACGGTCAGAGTCCTACATTGGCGATCTTCGGCGTAAGATCCCAGGCTCCTCGATGGTAAGTCCGCGCCGTACCCACGGCTTGAAGCTCCAGGCCAGTCTCCAGGAAATGCCGCACCACTCCACGTTGTAGGCCGTAAAGTGGGGGGGGAGCTTTCATTCATTTACGAGAAGTGGGAATTTCAGCCTGCACTAAATTTTACTTTCCCCCTAGTGGTGGGGGCGCTGCGAGACGGCTGCCCTGTCAGCAGCATGTTAGTCAATTCTACTTTTTATTGTTTTTTTTAGTATGTCCAAATGTTTGTTTTAATGTCTCTCGGTGTGTCTTGTGTGGGGGGTGGTGAGGGGGGGTAAGGGGGGAACCGCTTTCGGTCGCATACTCCATGGAGAGGCGACTTTTTCCATGTCACCTCCCTCGCAGCCTAACACCAAGGATTGGTGCGGCCTTTCTCCGAGACTGGCCCGGAGCTTCAGCAGCGGGCGCAGCGTGGACTTTTAATCGCGGAGCGGGCGAGCCCTCGCCGGGGGTCGCCAGAAGAGAATGCTCCGATCGCTGCCCCGAGGCAGCCTGAAGCCGCGGACTGCGGAGCTTCCAGCTGGCGCGGCGTCCGGAGCCTCGTTGGGGATCCCGGAGAAGAGCTCCGACAGCCGGTCCGTGGTCTACAACAGCTTGGGCGCGGTGGGGACTTACTTACCATCCGGAGCGGGATCCCTTGCCGGGGATCCCTGGAGAAGAGCTCCGATTGCCGGCCTGCAGCCTACGTCATCTTCATGCCACGGTCTCTGGTAGGGAATCACCGATTCGGGACTTACCTTGCTTGTACATCTGGCCGCCCGCAGCGGCGACTGCAGAGGTTTATTGTCCCGACCACGGAGAAAAATGGAGGAGGACTGACTGAACTTTGTGCCTTCCACCACAGTGATGACTGCTGTTGTGGATGGTAGACAAAAGTGCTGGAGAAACTTTGCTGGAGGAGGCCCAGGACAGAAAGGTCGGATTGGGAATGGGAGGGGGAGTTGAAGTGCTGAGCCACAGGGAGATCAGGTTGGTTAATGCGGATCGAGCGGAGGTGTTCAGTGAACATCTGTTTGGTGTCCTCAGCGTCCTCCATGGCCAGAGTGAGCACCACTGGAAATTGGAGGAGCAGCACCTCATATTCCGCTTGGGCAGTTTGCACCCTAGCGGCATAAACAGTGACTTCTCCAATTTCCGGTAGCCCTTGCTGTCTCCTCCCCTTCTCAGTTCTCCCTCAGCCCTCGGGCTCCTCCTCTTCCTTTCTCCTTTGTTCTACCCCCCCACATCAGTCTGAAGAAGGGTTTTGTCCCGAAATGTTGCCTATTTCTTTCACTCCATAGATGAGTTTCTCCAGCACTTGTGTCTACCTTCGATTTTCCAGTATCTGCAGTTCCTTCTTAAATGCTGTGGTGGATGCTTTGTGTTAAATTTTTATTGTGTTTTGTGGGATGTCTTTATTGTACCGCTGCTGGCAAGTTCATTTCACTGCACTTCATTGTGTCTGTGTTAAATAAATCTGACTATTGACTATTGCCCTTGAGGATGCGGTGATGATGCACCTTGAACTGTTGATGACTGTGATTTGAAGTTATTCCCAGAATGTTATTAAAGCCTGGTTTGCAGTGTATTGATCCAGAAAAGTAGAAGGAATGGTGATATATCCAAATTGGGTTGCAATGTGATTTAGAGATGCTATGGGGTACTTTATGGTGTTTTGGTTGGTAAATTTCATTGATTAATGAAGTACTGTCAAAGCAGCCTTGGCAAGTTTCCTCAGTGTGCTGTACGAATGATGGTCTCAATAACCAAATTGAAATGATGTCGTAGTGACCGTTTCAGTTGCAGGATGAATACTAATTAATCCCTGGATGATTGAGAGGCATAGATAGGGCAGACAGTCAGAATCTTTTTCCCACGGTGGAAGGTCAAATACTAAGGGGCATAGCTTTAAGGTGAGAGGGGCAAGTTTAAAAGTTTTAAAATTAAAAGTGAAATTTAAAGGACGTGGTTAGGCATATGGATATGCGGGAATGGAAGGATATGTCTATGGTTCTTGTAATTAGTGGAGCTACTGTCATCCAGGCCAGTGGATGTTTCGGGTCAATGGTGAGGTCCAGAGTGGCCATGTGGAAGATTGGACAATGATAAACTCGTAAATATTTACAGGACGTGAATAGATTCTCTTCTTTTTGGCCAACGTAATTTCCCAAGACTTGTCAGTCACAAGCTTTTCAGCCCAAGCCTGATCCAGGGATGGTTAATAGCGCATCTAGAAGATGTATCTTCCACACAGGAATATATTTCCACTCTGACTTCATGCAGTAATCTAGACATATACCATCAAAATGGAGTTTTTACAACACCTACCACTATTCTTAATCTAATTGTAGTTTTGCTTCCCCTTTTATTTTCATTACCATATCATTGTTGTTTGATCTTATTTAGAAACACTGTTTATGGAACTGTTGAAAGGGGACCCATAACTTAATTTGAATTTACCTTGAATAATCTAAATGATGTAATCTATGACTTTTTAACAATTTCATACTATATTTGATAATTAAGAGATGACCTAAACAAATCAGCAGCTGGAAGAAAATGCTTGATTAAGTTGTAACTAGTTGTGGTTAAATATAAATGTGTGAAGGAGGGCTGGAGGAGGAGAAGAATGGCCTTGTGCATTATCATTTGTAGTGTACTTAAGCACTGCTGTGGGAAGGATGTTTGTTGGGGGGTGGGGGGCTTAAAGTTAGCCATCAGTTTCATCGTTAACCAATGCAATCTATTCACGTCTGTTTCCATTGATTTGTATCTGGAAGTTTTGAAGCATCTGCAAATATAAAAACTTCCCCTACAATTTGCAATTAACTGGTAATTGACCTCCTACGATTAGACCTGTCAAGGGACAGATCAGAGTAAAGATCCTTTTTAAATAAATTATTCCTAATTGAACTTTTCTCTGAACATATTTTTCCGTAGTTGAAACGGGATAGGATGTAGCATATTTGTATTTAATTCCAGGCAGACAAAGTAAGAATTAAAAATACTTAGTTATGCAAATTGTACAATTGGGCACTAGCCTGCCCAACCTCTCTGAGAACTCGGACCCTCGGGTCCTGGCAACATCCTCATGAATCTTTTCTGCACTCCTTCCTGCTTAACAACATCCTGCAGCAGGGTGACCTAAATCAACATTTTGTATTACTGTAAAGTCCCAACTTCTATATTCGATAGCCTGACTGATGAAGACCAATGTACCAAAAGCTTCTTGACCACCCTATCTAACTGTGACACCATTTTCAAGGAACTATGTACCTGCACTCCTCGATCCCTCTGCCCCACAACACTTCCCAGGGCTCTGCCATTCACTGTGAAGGAACCCCTACATCCCCTCTCTCTCTCTCTCTCTCTCTCTCTCTCTCTCTCTCTCTCTCTCTCTCTCTCTCTCTCTCTCTGCCTGCCCCTTCCCCACCCTATTCGCCCTGCCAGTTCGTTCCACTGTTTGCATCCATTTATCCCTTAATTATCACCTCTTCCACAGCCAACAGTGGACCATTGTGGGCTCAACCTTTCCTTGGGCATTGGTGCCAGCTCTGATTTGTTCTGAACCTTTTCATACCTCTAGTTTCCCTCTCCCCTGACTCTCGCTCCGAAGAAGGATTTTGACCCAAAATGTCACCTATTCCTTTTCTCTAGAGATGCTGTAATGAAACTGATATATTTTCACTTAACAGTGAAATATTATTCTGGTATTTGTCTTTTGCATTATTTTATAATGTTGGTATCTGCAATAGATAAATAATCATAGTGAAAGGCAGAGTAAATTATATTCAAAGAAGCCAGTGATTTGGAAAATGCGTTGACTGAAATGAAATTACACTCTTGACTCTGGCATTAACACTGCTATCCTTTGGGAAATTTGTACGAATGCTCATTATCATAGTATGAAATGTAGAATGATTGTTTGAAAGGCATAAATTGAAATTGGGTTGCCATTAACATGGCATATCTGTCTAGAAGAATAGCAGTTACATGTAAACGAATGTTGTCGAGTTGTACAATTATACAGCACAGAAACAGCCCACCGATATCCACAGATATTGCCTACAGACAGGAAGTGACACAACTGGCGTCCTGGCGCCATCACAACCTGGAGCTCAATGCTCTTAAGACAGTGGAATTGATTGTACACTAGAGGAGAGCTCCTCGTCCCCTCACCCCACTCACCATCAACAACACCACAGTCACATCTGTGGGGTTGTTTATGTTCCTGGGAACCATCATCTCCAAGGACCTTAAATGGGGGGGGGGGGGGGGCACCATCGACTCCACTTTCAAAAAGGCACAACGGAGGATGTACTTCCTGCGGCAGCTGAGGAAGCACAATCTGCAACAGGCATTGATGGTCCAATTCTATACTGCCATCATAGAGTCTGCCCTCATGGTCTGGTTTGGCTCAGCCACCAAGCACGACATCCGGAGGCTGCAGTGAATTGTCCGATCAGCTGAGAAGGTTGTTGGCTGCAACCTTCCCTCCATTGACGAACTGTAAACTGCAAGGGCCAGGAAGCGAGCAGGTAAGGTCATCTCTGACCCCTCTCACCCTGGCCATAAACTCTTTGAATCACTTACCTCTGGAAGGCGACTCTGGACTGTCAAAGCTGCCACAGCCAGACATAAAACAGTTTTTTTTTCCAGGAGTAGTAGCTCTACTCAATAACCAAAAATCTGTAGCTTCCTTTTGCTCTGGTATTTTATTTAATTCACATGTTTAATCAATAATGTTTTATTGTTAATGTTTAATGTTTTATGTGTCATTCCTGTCACTATGTCATGTTGTCACTTGTGGGCGGAGCACCAAGGCAAATTCCTTATATGTGAATACTTGGCCAATAAACTTATTCATTCAAGGTCACCCCTCAGCCTGCTACACTTCAAAGATAAAAGTTCCTTCCTATCCAACCTCTCCCTATAAATCGAGCCCATAAGGCCAGGTGACATCCTGGAGAATCTCTTCTGCACTGCTGTAACAAAATTACTTGCTACTCAGTTCTCCACTTTAAAACTGCTACCTTAAAACTATGAATCTTTTTTTGAAACCCTATGCTTTTGACTGGGAAAATAAACCTGCCTATTAAATCTCTTACCATGGATTTGCAAAGGGAAATCATGTCTCACAAATTGGATTAAATGTTTTGAAGAGGTGAAGAAGAGGATTGACAAGAGCATGGCAGTGACCCCTTTCTGCATGGCCTTTGGCTTTAGATCACATGGGATCCAGGGTGAGCAAATCAATTTGCAAAATTGGTTTGGTGGAAGGAATGAGTGGAAGGTGGTAGCGCAGGGTTGTTATTCAGATTGACGATCTATGACCAGTGGATTGCGTAGAGAATGGTGCTGGGTCCACTGTTATTTTTCACCTATATCAGCAATTAATGGTGTTAACATGGTCAGGAAGTTTGCAGATGACACAAATGGTGATGTGATGAACAGGAAAGATTGGAAGATATGTGAAGAGAAAAAGATAAGTAAAGACAAATGTAAGTCCCTTACAGATGGAAACGGGTGAATTTATAATGGGAAACAAGGAAATGGAAGACCAGTTAAACAAGTACTTTGTTTGTGCCTTCCTTAGCGAAGACAGAACCAATCTCCCAGGAATACTAGGGGACTGTGGATCTAGCTTGAGGGAGGAACTGAAGGAAATTCACATTTGAGAGGAAATGGTGTTAGGTAAACTGTTGGGATTGAAGGCAGATAAATCCCCAGGGCTTAATGGTTTGCATCCCAGAGTACTCAAGGTGGTGGCCCAAGAAATTGTGGATACATTGGTGATTATTTTCCAATGTTCTATAGACTTACTCTTTTTATTTTTTCGCCGGACAGGGATGAACAATTATTGGAGTTCATCCATGCAGTCTTTAAATCTTTGCCATTGCATCTCCACCGTCAACCCTTTAAGTATAATTTGCCAGTGTATCCTAGCCAATTCCCGTCTCATACTTTCAAAGGCTCCTTTCTATAAGTTCAGGACTCTAGTCTCTGAATTAACCGTGTCACTCTCCATCCTAATGCAGAATTCCACCATATTATGGTCACTGTTGCCCAAGGGGCCTTGCACAACAAGATCGCTAACTAATCCTTCCTCATTACACAATACCCAGTCTAGGATGGCCTGCCCTCTAGTCTGTTCCTCTACATATTGGTCTAAAAAATCATCCCGTATACATTCCAGGAAATCCTTCTCAGCACTGCTACCAATTTAGTTGGCCCAATCTATATGTAGATTAAAGTTATAATTAAGGACCAGTCTAACCGCGGTCACTCCCCTTGTTAAACTGAGTTCTTTTGTCAATCTAAAGTCAAGAAAACTTGACTCAAAAGCTTGTAGCTGTTGGAATCGATTCTTTATTCAGTACTGAGAATTTTTTGAACCTTCCAACACAGAGCTAGAAGCTCCGGGTCAGCTCCAAAGTATTTGTCTTTTTGATACAAACTCATTGCTTTATATAGGTATTTAGACATTTCAAATACTAAATGTGACAATGTGACAAATACTATGACAACTGGTAACCAATCATCTGAGTCCTTTTGGTGATTTACAACATCAGTCACATGATCTCCCCTTTCCTGGCCTCTTTTTACAATCTTTGTTTGTCTATGGTATAACTCTATAACTTTGTTTTAGAATTATTTCATTTCAACACAGTAGGCTCTTATCAAAGACCACTCCTTAAAATATAAGATACATGCATTGATCACACAAGTCATACACACTTTCTATACCAAGAGAAAAGATATTTCTATAAATCTAAACAATTTCTATAAGTCTAAAGTGTACCTTTCTACTAAGACAATACATTTCATAATTTGTTTTACTATAATTGTACACATTTTGAAATACCATTACCTATGTCTTTAAAACATTAATTAATAGGTTTGCTGAATTACAGTTTCAAAGTTCAAAACGCACATCTCCATCTCCCATCCAAGGATACATGGGTCGTAAATCTGTCAATTTAGTTAATAAGAATTTGGTGCCTTTCCTGTTACCAGGAAGCAGGATAGAACACAAGGTACGTCTCAGACCATTACGTCAGAATTCCATCTGCTTCGACCTTCTATAAACAACTCCCTCAATCTAATTATTTCTCAAAGCAACTACTCCCCTTCACATACATCCTATTCCTTATCACACTCATTATAATTTTACATAGCCAAGGCTAACTGCAGTCTATTATCTCTCACCCTTGAATTTTGTCTCAAACTTAGCATAACCAGCCATAACTCTTCACCTTTATGTCACAGAGCTCAAAAATGTGCCATAGAGACAGAGCAGATGGCCTAAGAAGAGGCCCCTTATTCAGCTTTCCATTCTTCAACACAAAGTCATATCAAATACAATTTCCTCCAGTGCTATAATTGCCTCAAGCAATAACATAAACTAAGCAGGTTCAGGTTCAGGCCTCCATGTTTTGATTCATCTATGCCTGTGTGTATCTGTCTGTTTGCACTTTATTTCGGTTCAGGAAAACTTTAAGCTTTTCTTTTGCAATTTACCTAGCATATAAAAGTCACTATCCAAGCGGTTCTATTTATATTATATTTCCTCACCCTCTCTCATCAGGTACAAAAGTTTCAAAATGCATACCTCCAGATTCATGGACAGTTTCTTCCCAGCTGTTAGCAGACAACTGAATGGTTCTCTGAACCCTTTAGCCACAAGGGCCACATCTAACTCCCTCTTAAATATAGCCAATGAACTGGCCTCAACTACCTTCTGTGGCAGAGAATTCCACAGATTTAGAAGATTGAGGGGGGATCTTATAGAAACTTACAAAATTCTTAAGGGGTTGGACAGGCTAGATGCAGGAAGATTGTTCCGATGTTGGTGAAGTCCAGAACAAGGGGTCACAGCTTAAGGATAAGGGGGAAATCTTTTAGGACCGAGATGAGGAAAACTTTTTTCACAGAGAGTGGTGAATCTCTGGAATTCTCTCCCGCAGAAGGTAGTTGAGGCCAGTTCATTGGCTATATTTAAGAGGGAGTTAGATGTGCCCCTTGTGGCTAAAGGGATCAGGGGGTATGGAGAGAAGGCAGGTACAGGATACTGAGTTGGATGATCAGCCATGATCATATTGAATGGCGGTGCAGGCTTGAAGGGCCGAATGGCCTACTCCTGCACCTATTTTCAATGTTTCTATGTTTCGGAACAAAACTTGGTGCAATCGCAGCATAGGAGAACGGTGAGTGAACTGGCAAAAATCGTAGAGTTATCACGAACCATTTTTGCTCAAATAGAAAGACCGCACAAACAGGAAGATAACAAGATCAGAGTTTTAGTTATGGATGGATGGACGGACGGACTGCCCGCCCGCTGGGACCCTGTCACACGGGAGGCCTTTCCTCCCATGAGCTGGAGTAATTGTTGCAAATGTTGGGTGGAGGACTGTGATATCCCATTCAGGTGAAAAGTTGGTGGAAGCACAGTGTTCCTATATTGCAATTTAGTATCAAAGTTTGTTGGAAGGTGGCAGGAAGGATATTAACAGTAAAAATCTTGTTAAAGTTGGCTTTTTAAACCTTGAAATATGAATAACGTGAAATACAACATCAAATGTGAAGAAAGTTGATACGAATGACCACGAGAAAAAGTAAGATTCTGCAAAAAAAAATTGCGCTACCGTGTACCGTTGTGGCATAGCTCCTGAGATCAGACAAGCTAACAAGTCGAGACTTTTAAAAGTATAATGGCCCTGTCCCCCAACGCTGGGGGGGGGGTGGGGGTGCGTGGCATCACACGGGAAGGCTGGTTCCCGAACGCGACGTTGGAGCCCACCCCGAAGGCAATCACCACATCACCTGTTCCCTCAACATTACCCGTTCGCCCAACGCAACACGTTTCAACCACTCGCCTGCTCCTCCAATGCAACACATTCCCCCAAAGCAATCAATCACAATGGGGGAGGGGAGGGGCAGTCACTGCTTCCTGGAGCCAATGAATGGACTCGGCTTTTGGGTTGGCGTTGGCTCTCCCTTGAGCCAATCAATCCTTCCCACGGGGGGGGGGGGGGGGGGTACAAATCTCGCTCTCTCCTTACTCCCCATGGAGCTGCTGATCCCATTGGCTCTGTCACCTCTCCCACCCTCCCTCCTTTTCCCTACCCTCAGTCACTCCCTCCCTCACCTCTCCCTACTAAAGACAATGTTTAAATACCATTTCTTCCCCCACTCTGTCAACTCTCGTAGCTTCTGTATTGGCAGCAGAGATCACGTGATGTCATTTTTGTTTATCGGAATCTTCACGGCCGTTTGTGTAAATGAGATCCCATTGTTATTGGACAACTTTGAGATGCCATTGTGACATCATCACTGGAAGTGGCTGAAAAGTCTCCCACTCACAGGCAGTTATTATTTTCAAAGTTGGCTTTTTATGAACTTTAAATATCAATAATTTGTGAAATATAACATAAAATGTGAAGAAACGTTATACTAACGACCATGGGGAAAAAGCTGAGTAAGATTCTGCAAAAAATAATTGCGCTACAGTGTACCGTTTTGGCGTAGTTCCTTGACCTTCACGACAGACAGACAGGCAGACAAGACTTTTACTAGTGTGTAGTAGATAGATAGATAGATAGATAGATATTTGATATTTGATATTTGCAATGTGCAGAGGTTTCTTCATTTGCTTATTTCCTTTGTTTTGAGTGTGTTGGGTTTAGAATTGCCAGACAGCATTCCACAAAGAGGTGAGATTAATTTAATTTAAATGGCTTACCTGATGACTCTTCCACCAAATGAAGTACTTTTGAAGTATAATGAGCATCTTAAATAAATAAAATGCACTTTATCCTCGCATTGGAAAATGTTGATGACTTCTATATTCTGACAAGTTAAATTAGTTTATTTGATATCGCAGAGCAAACAATGGCTGTCTAGTGAAGGGCAAAGAAAAAATCTTGCAGAAAGGTTTTAATGCTGTAAAATATCTCGCTTGAAAGGTATAGCTGTAGAATTAATAGCCTAGTTATCATTGGAATAATGTTTTCTTTGTAAAATATACATGCATACAGACACATTGTGATTTGTGAAGTGGTAACCTGCCACATAACTGGAAGTGAAATTGTTCAAATAATAGTTTTATGAAACATCTGTTCTATCCCTGATGTTTTAGGAATTATTTTTTTATCATTTGGTTCCCTTGGTAACGACTCAAAATCGAGATTTTAATTCTGTATCAGGGACTGTCATGGGTTGAATTTGAGAATATGGTAATATGAGATATTCACAGTGGATTAAATCTCATTAATGCATATCCTGCTAACACATATGCTTGTCAAATAAGCATAGGGAATACTTTAAGGTCTTGTCAATTGGCCAAATGCAAATTCAGTAGTTTTTCCTTTTTACAAGCAAAATAGGTAGTTTATAAATTACTTTGCACAACTCTTGAAAGGATAGGTGCTACCAAGAAGGCAATTGTCTCAGCCTGGAGTTGAGCAACTATCCAATTCTAGATGCCTTAACACCCATTAGGTAAATCACTTCCTGGTTTTTCAGTGAGATTTCTGTTTGACACTGAATCATTTTTCTGGCATACATTTCTCCCAAATATCATTAACAGAAGAGGCTGTAATGCAACTATTCTCACCTCCTTCCTAAAATAGTATCTTATTCTCTGTCCTTAAAGGTATCATTAAGCTGGAACGAATGCAAAGAAGATTTATGAGAAAATTGCCAAGACTCGAGAGCCTGAGCTATCGGGAGAGATTGGGCAGACTAGGATATTATCCCTTTAGATTTTAGAGATGCAGCATGGAAACGGGCCCTTCGGCCCACCGAGTGCACGGCCAGTGCATCAGCCTGCACACTAGCACAATCCTACACACTGGGGACAGTTTACATTTAGAGAAGCCAATTAATCTACAGATCTGTACGTCTTTGGAGTGTGGGAGGAAACCGGAGCACCCGGAGCAAAACCACACGGTCACAGGGAGAACGTAAAACTCCATGCTGTAAGGCAGCAACTCTACCGCTGCGCCACTCTGCCGTGCTTGATGCGTAGGAAACTGAGGGGTAACCCTAGAAGTGTAGATAGTACTGAGGGCATGGATAAGGTGAATACACATCTCTTCCCCAGGAAAGGGGAATCAAAATCAAAAAGGAAAACTTTAAGGTAAGAGGAAAAAGATTTAAAAGGGACCTGAGGGCAACTTCTTCACACAGTTGGTGGAGCAAATATGAAATGAGCTGCCAGAGAATATGGATGAGGTGGGTACTAACATTTAAAAGACATTTGGACAGTCATATGGGTAGGAAAGGTTTGGAGGAATATGGACCAAATGCAGGCAAATTCTGCTTTAGTTGGGATTCTTGATCAGCATGGATGAGTTGGGCGAAGGACCTGTTACTATGCTGTATGGCTCTATTATTGTAATTCTAATTTGATAACTTGCCTTGGATCCCATGGACTGTAATCATTTGGATCAGCTTTCCATGTGGAACCTTGTTAAAGGTCTTACTGAAGTCCATGCCGACAGCAACATGCCAGAAATTCAAGAAACCCGGGGTAGAAGTTAGTGGAGTTGCTATTACTAAGGAGAAGTTGCTTGGGAAGCTGAAAGGTCGGAAGGTGGATAGGTCACCTGAACCATGTGTAGGAAAGAACTGCAGATGCTGATTTAAATCGAAGACACAAAATGCTGGAAGAACTCAGCGGGACAGGCAGTGTCTCTGGAGAGAAGGAATGGGTGACGTTTTGGGTCGAGACCCTTCTTCAGACTGAAGTGACCTGAACCAGATGCACTACATATCGGGGTTCTGAAAAAGGTAGCTTTAGTGATTGTGGAGGCATTAATAGTGATCTTTCAAGAGTTACTAGAGTAAGGAGTGCTCCAAGAGAACTGGAAAATTGCAAATGTTACTTCACTGTTCGAGAAGGGAGTCCACAAAAGAATGGAAACTATAGGCCGGTTAGCCTGACTTCAGTGATTGATAAGATTTTACAGTCAATTAATAAGGTTAAGGACTCAGCACTTAGAAGCACGTGGTAAAATAGACTGATGTCAGCACAGTTTAGTGAAGGGTAGATCTTGCCTGACAAATCTGTTGAAATTCTTTGAGGCAGTAAATAGCAGTATAGACAGGGAAAGTCAGTGGATGTTGTTTTTTCAGAAAACCTTTGATAAAGTGTCACACGTGGGGTTGCTAAACAAGATAAGAGCCCATGGTATTAGAGGGAAATGCTGGCATTGATGGAAGATTGGTTGAATGGCAGAAGGCTAAGAGTGGGAGTAAAGTGGGGGGTTTTCTAGTTGCCTGCCAGTGACTAGTGTTCCGCAGGGGTCAGTGTTGGGTCCGCAATTTTTCATTTGGTATATTAATGATTTAGATGATAGAATGGATGGTTTTGTGAATGATACGAAGATAGTGATGGGGCAGGTAATCTGCAGAAGGGCTTGGACAGTTTGGGAGAGTGGACAAAGAAGTGGCTGATGAAATACAGCATAGCAAATGTGCAGTCATGCACTTTAGTAATAGGAAAAAAAGTCTAGACAATTTTCTAAATAGGGAGAGGATGCAGAAATTTGAGGTGCAAAGGAACTTGGGAGTGATGGTGCAGGATTCCCAAAAGGTTAGTTTCTTTAGCTAGAGGTGGCGAGACTGGAATTAATTGCCACAGACAGCTGTGGAGGCCAAGTTTTGGGGTATTTGTAAAGTTGAGACTGACAGATTCTTGATTAGTATGGGTGTCAAACGTTATGGGGGGGAAAAGGCAGGAAAATGGGGTTGAGTGAAAGATAGGTCAGTCAAGATTGAATGGTGGGTTAGATTCAATGGACAGAATATTGTCATTTTGCTCCTATGACATGAACTTATGGACATCAACCACACTCCCCATCTCAACGCATTTTGTTCATTCTTCAAAAACCTCAATCAAATTAGTTCACAATATCTTCCACCGAAAAAATCTTGATGACTTTCTCTGATCAATCCCTCCATTTCCAAGTGTGACTAAGTGTAGAACGGTACGAGCTTATACTCTTTTGAGGTGAGGTGAGGTGATTTTTGGTGACTATGTAAATTTTGTGGCTTGACGGTGTAGATTCTTAAAAGTTTTACGCATGGGGGGGGGTGGGGGACTTAGAACTAAGGTAATTCTCAGAATAAGGAATCGCCTATTCAAGATAATAATCAGGAAGTCTTTCTAAACTGATGCTTGTGACTCTTTGGATTTTTCATAGTCATAATTCTCTACTCTTGGAGATCTGTGGAGGTTGAGTAATTGAATAGTTTCAAGACTGGGATTTTTTTATATCTGTAGAGGATTCAAGGGATATTGAGAACAGGCAGGAAAGTGGATTTGAGACTGAGATCAGATCAACCACAATCTTGTTGAATGGCAGAACAGGCTCAAGGGGGCATAATATTCTCCTGCTGGTTCAAGCTTTTATTCTTGTATAAGCCTTGTTACCTCAAATTATTCAGTTAGGTCATCAGACTTTAGCTTCTTCATAACAAAACCACGCAGACGGCCCTCGATTAACCTGCTCTTTTCAAATATTTTTTTCTATTGATCCTCAATGTTTTTTTCCCCCCCCAATAATAATAATAATAGATAATAAACAATAGGTGCAGGAGTAGGCCATATTCGCCCCTTCGTGCCAGCACCTCCATTCAATGTGATCATGGCTGATCATCCACAATCAGTCCCCCGTTCCTGCCTTCTCCCCATATCCCCTGACTCCGCTATCTTTAAGAGCCCTATCTAGCTCTCTCTTGAAAGTATTCAGAGAACAGGCCTCCACTGCCCTCTGAGGCAGAGAATTCCACAGACTCACAACTCTCTGTGTGAAAAAGTGTTTCCTCATCTCCCTTCTGAATGACTTACTCCTTATTCTTAAACTGTGGCTCCTGGTTCTGGAATTCCCCAACATTGGGAACATGTTTCCTGCCTCTAGCATGTCCAATCCCTGTAGAATCTTATATTTCAACCAATCCCTTTATAATCTTATATCTATATTACTAAAAGTCTGTTCTTGACCGGTTTTGGCCATCTGTGCTGCGATTTCCGAGAGAATTCCGCCACCTACGGCCGTCATTTTTGGCCACCTTGCTCAGAGCCCCCCTCCGCCGTATGTGTGCCGAGGATTTTTCTATGAAAAATGACAGATATTAATGCTTGTGACTGGGGGGGGGGGGATAGTTAGTGTGTGTGACGCTGCGTGCCGCCCTTCCCCCCCCCCCCACAACCATGATTTTGATGATATGATTTTTTTTATGATACTGCCTGTAAGGGAAATTCATTTCGTTGTCTCAAATTGAGACAATGACAATAAATTTGAATACAATACAATACAATACAAAACCGCACATTGGGGGAACAGACCCAACGGGTCTGCACTTGGTCTAGTGTTTCATATATGTTTCAATAAGTTCTCTCTTTTTAAACAATACCATATCAGCATTCTTCTCACACTCTATTACTCTGATATTGTGTCTTTAAATGAAGATTGTTGAAAAAATATCATGAGCCAATGCCATTTTCTTTGCTTCTTTTAGAGTATAGGATAAATTTTATTTTGGCCAGATGAATTATCCTGTTTTTGCAGATGCTAAATTCCTTGATGATCCCACTTCATGTTTATCATTTTTATTATTGTACATTATTATTGTGATCTCTGTCATTATCCATCGTTCATGAAATTAGATGCAAAATGTTCATATAAAATGATAAACATCATCCAATTCGATAAACTTTTACGTTTCACTCTCAATAAAATCTAATCTTTGTTTTTTCCTGTCACATTTACAAATCAACTCTCGGCTTATTCATTCTACCTGCCTATATTTAACCACCATCCCTGGCTGCACATTCCATGCACTCACCACCCTCTCCAAAACATTCAGGTTTTCTTTAGACAGCAAATATGGAACAGTTTTAAATCCCTTTTTATTGATCTGTGTTTTTATAATCCTGCTTAATAGTAGAAATGGTGATTGAAATGCCAGACTTGGTGCTTCTGATTATGATTCATTGCTCCTCATCAATATCCAGTTTTGCGTAGCAAGATAGATTCTTAATTTAGCTTCTTTGGCAATAATGTCACACATCTATTGGAAAATATCTATGCAAGTGTAAAACTATCAGTCAAGTTTGATTCCAGAATTAATGCTTAAACTGTAAGGGTTTGCATTTAACAGAACTGCAGATTCTGGAAATTTGAAATAAAATTTTAAAATACTAGAAACTGTACCTTGGACAGCATCTATGGAAAGAGAAAGAGAATACACATTTCATTCATCTCGATGACCTTTCAACTGTAAAATATCATAATTATTTTTAGTTGTAGTGGATAAGTAAATAGTCTGAGAAGGCAAAATGGCTGGTCTCTCTGCCCTTGTATTCCTTCTCTCCAATCTGCATCTAGTGAGACCACACCTGGAGTATTGTGTGCAGTTGTGGTCATAATTTGAGGAAGGACGTTCTTGCTATTGAGGGAGTGCAGCGTAGGTTTACAAGGTTAATTCCCGGGATGGCGGGACTGTCATATGCTGAGAGAATGGAGTGGCTGGGCTTGTATACTCTGGAGTTTAGAAGGTGAGAGGGGATCTTATTGAAACATATAAGATTATTAAGGGTTTAGAAATGCTAGACGCAGGAAACATGTTCCCTATGTTGGGGGAGTCCAGAACCAGGGTCCACAGTTTAAGAATAAGGGGTGAGCCATTTAGAATGGAGATGAGGAGACAATTTTTCACACAGAGAGTTGTGAGTCTGTGGAATTCTCTGCCTCAGAGGGCGGTGAAGGCCGGTTCTCTGGATACTTTCAAGAGAGTGCTAGATAGGGCTCTTAAAGATTCTGGATTTAGTGTTGTCCAATGAACCAGATTTGATAAGAGAACTTGGAGGTAAAGGAGCCGCTTGGAGGTGGTGATCATAATATGATTAGTTTTAATCTGCAATTTGAGAAGGAGAAGGTTAAATCGGAAGTATCAGTGATGCAGATCAACAAAGGGGACTATGAAGGAATGAGGGAGGAGCTGGCCAAGGTAGACTGGAAAGGGATCCTAGCCGGAATGACGGTGGAACAGCAATGGCAGGAATTTCTGGGCATAATCCGGAAGATGCAGGATCATTTCATTCCAAAAAGGAAGAAAGATTCTAAGGGGAGTAGGAGGCAACTGTGGCTGACAAGAGAAGTTAGGGATAGAATAAAACTAAAAGAAAAGATGTATAACACAGCAAAGAGTAGCCGGAAGCCAGAGGATTGGGAAACTTTCATAGGACAACAGAAGGAAACAAAACGGGCAATACCAGCTGAAAAGATGAAGTACGAGGGGAAGCTGGCCAGGAATATAAAGAAGGACAGTAAAAGCTTATTTAGATATGTTAAGCGGAAAAGAATAGCAAAGTCAAATGTGGGTCCCTTGAAGGCAGACACGGGTGAAATTATTATGGGGAACAAAGAAATGGCAGAAGAGTTGAACAGGTACTTAGGATCTGTCTTCACTAAGGAAGACGCAAACAATCTCCCAGATGTACTGGAGGACAGAGGATCTAAGGGGGTAGAGGAACTGAAAGAAATTTTCATTAGGCGAGAAATAGTATTGGGTAGGCTAATGGGACTGAAGGATGATAAATCCCCTGGGCCTGAAGGTCTGCATCGCAGGGTCCTCAGGGAGGTGGCTCTAGAAATAGTGGAAGCATTGGTGATCATTTTCCAATGTTCAATAGATGCAGGATCAGTTCCTGTGGATTGGAGGATAGCTAATGTTATCCCACTTTTCAAGAAAGGAGCGAGAGAGAAAACGGGGAATTACAGGCCAATTAGCCTGACCGGTGGTGGGAAAGATGCTGGGGTCAATTATTAAAGAGGTAATAATGGAACATTTGGATAGCAGTAAAAGGATTAGTCCAAGTCAGCATGGATTTATGGAAGGGAAATCATGCTTGACTAATCTTGTGGAATTTTTTGAGGATGTGACAAGTAAAATGGATGAAGGGGAGTCAGTGGATGTAGTGTATTTAGACTTTCAGAAAGCCTTTGATAAGGTCCCGCACGGGAGACTGGTGACTAAAATTAGAGCACATGGTATTGGGGGTAGGGTGTTGACATGGATAGAAAATTGGTTGGCAGACAGGAAGCAAAGAGTAGGAGTGAACGGGTCCTTTTCAGAATGGCAGGTAGTGGTGAGTGGAGTGCCGCAAGGCTCAGTGTTGGGGCCGCAACTGTTTGCCATATATATTAATGATTTGGAAGAGGAAATTTGAAGCAACACTAGTAAGTTTGCGGATGACACAAAGCTGCGTGGCAGTGTGAAATGTGAAGAGGATGTTAGGAGGTTGCAGGGTGACCTGGACAGGTTGAGTGAGTGGGCAGTTGCGTGGCAGATGCAGTATAATATAGATAAATGTGAGGTTATCCACTTTGGCGGCAAAAACAAGGGGGCAGATTATTATCTCAGGTTAGGTTAGGTAAGGTGGAGGTAACAGAGAGACCTGGGTGTCCTTGTACACCAGTCACTGAAAGTTGAAGTGCAGGTACAGCAGGCAGTGAAGAAAGCTAATGCAATGTTGACCTTCATAACAAGAGGATTTCAGTATAGGAGTAAAGAGGTTCTTCTGCAGTTGTATAGGGCTCTGGTAAGACCGCATTTGGAGTATTGTGCACAGTTTTGGTCTCCTAATTTGAGGAAGGACATCCTTGTGATTGAGGCAGTGCAGCATAGGTTCACGAGATTGATCCCTGGGATGGCAGGACTGTCATATGAGGAAAGATTGAAAAGACTAGGCTTGTATTCACTGGAGTTTAGAAGGATGAGGGGGAATTCTTATAGAAACATATACATTTATTAAAGGACTGGACAAGCTAGATGCAGGAAAAATGTTCCCAATGTTGGGCGAGTCCAGAACCAGGGGCCACACACAGTCTTAGAATAAAGGGGAGGCCATTTAAGACTGAGGTGAGAAAAAACGTTTTCACCAAGAGTCGTGAATTTGTGCAATTCCCTGCCACAGACGGCAGTGAAGGCCAAATCACTGGATGGATTTAAGAGAGAGTTAGAGAGCTCTAGGGGCTAGTGGCATCAAGGGATATGGGGAGAAGGCAGGCACGGGTTACACATAGGGGACAATCAGCCATGATCACAATGAATGGCGGTGCTGGCTCGAAGGGCCGAATGGCCTCCTGCACCTATTTTCTATGTCTATGTCTAATTACGGATGGCTATTTTTATTATGCAGACCAAATTAAGTAGAAGGCGATTTCTGCACCCATCAGTTGGAGACTGCCAGTTTCACAGCAGGAGATGGAAGTGAGTTACTTTGGAATTGACAAGCAGAAAAAGGTGTCTCGCTGGGGAACAAAATGCTGTTTCCATGCAACATTCCCACAGTAATCAGACGCCATTGTCTGTTAAGAACGCAGGCTGTCAGTTTTACTGCAGGAGACCATTTAAGAGTTACTTTGCAAATTGACAAGCAATTGCTTCTATTGACACTTGTGCAACCACACTCTATCAAACAATGTCAACGTCGAGTGTCTGCTCAAGATTGTGCTATCAAAACACTATCAGCATGTCTCCTGTGTCACTAGATGTCCAAACACCCTCGACCACTGCAATACTACCATCAACAAGGCCTATCGCTCAATCCCGTCAGACCACCTTGTACTACCACTCCTAACAGAAGTTGGAGAATCTGGTACAGAAAGTTACAGAAAGTGCCGGTTTGAGGAAACGGTTGAAAATCTTTGTGTCAGTAGACTGGTCCATACTCAAGGATTATGGTGCCAATCTAAATTAATATGCCACTGCCATAACAGCCTTCTTCAGTAAGTGTCTGGATGACAAATAATGCAATGTGTTCCCAAAATGAAAGCTATGGATGAACTGTGAGATCCATTCCCAGATGAATTCTAAGACTGCAGCATTCAAGTCAAATGACCTCAAGTGGTGCAAGAAATTGATTTCTGACATTTACAAAGCTGACAAGGATGCCAAGAGGCAATCTGGACCAAGCTGGAGAGACAGCATAACCACATGGTCACCTGTCCATTGTGATCTCACCGTCTCTAGCCTGTCCAACATCACAAGAGATAGACTATCGACCTAGTCTATTATAAATCTACTGTCTCCCACAACCAGGGCCGTCTAAACAGCATTATAGGCACCCGGGCAAAGCAGTGCACTGGAGCCCATACCCACACAACCACTCACAGGAATAAAAATGTGAATGGTCGATAGAATTAAAGCCAGTTTAAACGCTGCTGCCCCATTGTGTTGCAAAGCTGATTTTTAAAAATAAGTTTCAGTCTTGAAAATGAACATTCTCCTGCACAGTTGCTCACCATCATACACATGAACAATCTGAGTGCAATTTAGATTTCAAGTTGTCCAAAATTATTTTAATCCTCTACTTCTGATCCGTCATATCTAGTAAGACGCACACTTTGCTTTCTTTCCCGTTTTTTTACGTCACTATAATCTGAATCTGGACGCCTACTCCTGGCTTTCAATTCGTATTCACTAAATTTGTCTCCCTGAAGATAGGTTTTCAGAAGCTCAAGAAGATTCATGGCAACAAGTATGTTCACATCCTCTGAATGCTGGACCTTACTTGTTTTGTTCGCTCTTTCAAGGATCTCATTCCAAAGAATTATGAGAAAGATCGTTTCCAGGTTCTCCATTTCCTCGCACAATCCTTCTGCCTCTCATCTTGTGTTCACTTTCCTGTCCAGTGTCAGCTGATACAGAATCCAGTGCATGTTTAATTTTCTCAAAACCCCCATACAGAACATGAACAGCATCAAAATGTGACGGCCATCTCGTGTCAGACACACGCTTGACCACAACATTTTTTCCTAAAGATGATGCCAGAACATTCCATCGATGTGTAGAAGCTGAGAAAAAGAATACAGACACTGAACAAAGTCAAAGAATATTACAGTCTGTAGACAACATTCTGCCGCTTTTACACCCACCAGGTTCAGGCTGTGTCCAGCACAGGGGACATAGATGGCGAACTCATTCAGTTGATGAATCCGTGCTTGCAATCCAGTATTTATTTATTGACAGCAAGTCACAACATACATAGGTTAGCATGGGGCCCCTATGCCCGCGAGGCCCCAGGCAACTGCCCAGTGTGCCCATGCGTTAAGACGACCTTGCCCGCAACTATCTAGACTACACTTCTTCCCACTTTGCATATCTTTCAGTCATTTGTTTTATATCTCTCGTTTCCCATTTCCATCACTTTCAATCTGAAGAAGGGTCTCGACCTGAAACGTCACTTGATCCTTTTCTTTAGAGATGCTTCTGACCCACTGAGTTACTCCAGCTTTTTGTGTCTGCCTTTGCTACAATTTCAACAAGGAGGAGGAGCTAGATATTGACTTCAGGAACGGGGTGGTGTACACGCCCCAGTCAGCATGAAGGGTGCTGCAGTAGCAATGATTAAGAGCAAGTTTTGAGGCGTTAATATCATGAACAACTTGTCCTGGACCTAACACTTGGATGCAATAGCCAAGAAAGCACATCTATGCTTCTACTTCCTCAGAAGACGTTGCCAACGTCTCTTAACGAATTCCACAGATGCTTTACGGTGAATTCCATAGGTTTTGCATCAGTTCTTCCCAAGACTGCAAGAAACTGCAGAGTGTAGCACAGTCCATCACATAAACAAGCCTCTCTACCCATTGACTTCAGCAATGTGGACTACAGGCTCTTAAATAGTCAATGGGAATTAGAAGAGCAAATATGCCAGGCATTTTCAGGCAGCTGCAGGTCTAATAAGCTTGTCATAGTAGGGGTTTTTAACTTTAGCAATATTGACTGGGAATGTCATAGTGCAAAAGGTTTTGATGGGTGGAATTTGTCAAAAGTATTCAGGGAAGTTTCCCCCGGCACAGTAGGTGTTTCCCTAGAGGAGTTTCGGGAACAGAGGAACAAGCTGAAAAAGTAAATCGGGAAGGCAAAAAGAGGACAGAAGATAGCTCTGGCAGATGACATTAAGGATAATCCCAAGAGATTTTGTAAGTACATAAAGGGAAAAAGGGTAACCAGCGAGAGAATGGGACCCGTCAAGAATCAAAGTGGTCAAGTATGTGTGGAGATGGGCAAGATCCTCAATGAGTATTTCTCCTCTGTCTTTAACATGGAGAAGGACATGAGGACCGGTGAACATGGGGCAGTCAATTGAAGGGTCTTGACAACAATCGGTATTATGGTCGAGAAGGTGCTGAAGGTCCTGACATGTATGAAGGTAGACAAATCTCCCGGCTCTTGTTCTTGGCTTAGTATTTGCAGGTGGCGGGAAGTAAAGGAGGAATGTAGAGAGAGAGTTAGGATATTTACTGCCTGTTGTGTCATTCATGATCTGTGGATTTACTTCATATCCTCATTTTTCCATATCCTGTAATTTTTCTAGCTCAAGGTAATTTAAAGCTTTGATACTTGTAAAATTGCTTCAATCAAAGTTGGAAAATTTAGATTAAAAAAGAGAGTACAGGAGTACCGGGTGTCAAATGAGATGGAGGAACTGAGTGAAATCCAGGTTAGCCAGGAAGTGGTGTTAGGTAAATTGAATGGATTAAAGGCCGATAAATCCCCAGGGCCAGATAGGCTGCATCCAGAGTACTTAAGGAAGTAGCCCCAGAAATAGTGGATGCATTAGTGATAATTTTTCAAAACTCTTTAGATTCTGAAGTAGTTCCTGAGGATTGGAGGGTAGCTAATGTAACCCCACTTTTTAAAAAGGGAGGGAGAGAGAAAACGGGGATTTACAGACCAGTTAGTCTAACATCAGTAGTGGGGAAACTGCTAGAGTCAGTTATTAAAGATGGGATAGCAGCACATTTGGAAAGTGGTGAAATCATTGGACAAAGTCAGCATCGATTTATGAAAGGTAAATCATTTCTGACAAATCTTATAGAATTTTTCGAGGATGTAACTAGTAAAGTGGATAAGGGAGAACCAGTGGATGTTTTATATCTGGACTTTCAGAAGGTTTTCGACAAGGTCCCACATAAGAGATTAGTATACAAACTTAAAGCACACGGTATTGGGGGTTCAGTATTGATGTGGATAGAGAACTGGCTGGCAGACAGGAAGCAAAGAGTAGGAGTTAACGGGTCCTTTTCAGAATGGCAGGTAGTGACTAGTGGGGTACCACAAGGCTCAGTGCTGGGACCCCAGCTATTTACAATATATATTAATGATTTGGACGAGGGAATTGAATGCAACATCTCCAAGTTTGCGGATGACATGAAGCTGGGGGGCAGTGTTAGCTGTGAGGAGGATGCTAGGAGGCTGCAAGATGACTTGGATAGGCTGGGTGAGTGGGCAAATGCATGGCAGATGCAGTATAATATGGATAAATGTGAGGTTATCCACTTTAGTGGCAAAAACAGGAAAGTAGACTATTACCTGAATGGTGGCCGATTAGTAAAAGGGGAGATGCAACGAGACCTGGGTGTCATGGTACACCAGTCATTGAAAGTAGGCATGCAGGTGCAGCAGGCAGCAGTGAAGAAAGCGGATGGTATGTTAGCATTCATAGCAAAAGGATTTGAGTATAGGAGCAGGGAGGTTCTACTGCAGCTGTACAGGGTCTTGGTGAGACCACACCTGGAGAATTGCGTACAGGTTTGGTCTCCTAATCTGAGAATGGACATTTGCCATAGAGGGAGTACAGAGAAGGTTCACCAGACTGATTCCTGGGATGTCAGGACTTTCATATGAAGAAAGACTGGATAGACTCGGCTTGTACTCGCTAGAATTTAGAAGATTGAGGGGGGATCTTATAGAAACTTACAAAATTCTTAAGCGGTTGGACAGGCTAGATTCAGGAAGATTGTTCCCATCAAGAGTCAAGAGTCAAGAGTTGTTGGGGAAGTCCAGAACAAGGGTCATTGTTTAAGGATAAAGAGGAAATCTTTTAGGACTGAGATGAGAAAAACATGTTTTACACACAGAGTGGTGAATCTCTGGAATTCTCTGCCACAGAATGTAGTTGAGGCCAGTTCATTGGCTATATTTAAGAGGGAGTTAGATGTGGCCCTTGTGGCTAAAGGGATCAGGTGGTATGGAGAGAAAGCAGGTACAGGATACTGAGTTGGATGATCAGCCATGATCATATTGAATGGTGGTGCAAGCTCGAAGGGCTGAATGGCCTACTCCTGCACCTATTTTCTATGTTTTTATGTTTCTAACTCAGTGGGTCAGGCAGCATCTTTGGAGCACATAGATAGGTGATGTTTCAGGTCACGACCTTTAGACTGGAAACCAGCATTTGCAGTTTCTTGTTTCTATGTAGAAAATCCAGTTTATCTATAAATTTATGGTAGTGGTCTGCTATATTTAAAAATTAAAAATTGCCAATGTGAATATTTCTTTGAGAAAATGCATTTATCTTGTGATCTCAGCAACATTTATTGTCCATCCATAATTGAACTGAGAAATCAATTTACAATTGTTTCTTGAAGGGTTGTGTAAACATTGAGGTCTCCTGTTCATAATTTGTTGTTTTGCACATTGTTCTTCAGATTCTTGCAATAGGTCATATGCTGATGTTAAAAGGAGAATGTGACCTGTAAAAGATCCCGAGTTAAAATCTAGATACTTCTATTTAGTAAATTATTGATTGCCGAGACCTTTATAGTATGCCAGAGCAATAGATTATTAAAAACTTGTAGGACTTTTATATGGTTGTAAATTGAAAATATAACAACCTAATCTAACTGCACAGAAGAATATCAATAATAGTTTAATAGATAAATGACAAATTGCTTGCTGCCCACATGTCATGAGCAAATCGACTGAAATGGAACAAAACATATTCTTTGTTAGAACCAAAGTGGAGTATAAAAAATATAAACAACTATTTTGGAATTTTCATGACAAATTATTAAGTATTTATTAGTATCTAATCAGTCCTGCATCAGCATTGGCTGTGCTATAATCTTATAACGTTGGTCGCTCAGCTATGATAAGATTTACGATCATTAAGCTTGAACACTCTCCTGTGTGCCTGGGTCCTGGACTTTCTCACCGCCAGGCCCCAGTTGGTCAAGATGGGGAGACATGCCTCCAACCCTCTCACCCTGAACACAGGATCCCCCCAGGGTTGCATCTTCAGCCCCCTACTGTACTCCCTGTACACATGACATGTGTGGCCAGGTTCAGCTCCAACTCCATCAAGTTTACTGATGACACTGTGGTGGTGGGCCTGATCTCCGATAACGATGAGAAAGCCTACCTGGAGGAGGTGGCTGACCTGGCACTCTGGTGTCAGAACAACAACCTCCTCTTGAATGTCACTAACACTAAGCTGATTGTGGACTTTAGAAGGGCACAACAACCGAGGATGTACACGCCACTGGGGATAAATGGGGGACTACTGTGGATCGGGTGAGCAGCTTTAAATACCTGGGAGTCCACATCACAGAGGATCTGACATGGACCACACACACTGCCCCACTGGTCAGAAAGGCAAGGCAGCGCCTTTACCACCTCAGGCAGCTGAGGAAATTCAGAGTCTCTCTGAGGATCCTTCTATTCTGGTGCTGTATAAAGCATCCTGACCGGAAACATCTCGATCTGGTTGGCAACAGCTCTACCCAGGATAGGAAGGCTCTGCAGAGAGTAGAGCATTCAGCCGAACGCACCATGGGAACTACACCTCTTTCCCCCCCCCCCACCCTTCATGATCAGCCAACAAGATCATGAAGGACCCCTACCACCCCAGCAACGGACTGTTCCAGCTACTACGGTCAGGCAAGCTCCTCCGCTGTCACGCTGCGAAAACAGAGAGGATGAGGGAGTTTCTTCCCACACGCCATCAGGACTGTAAACTCTGATCTCACCAGGGCGTAATTACTGTTGTGTGTCTTTTTAATGTTTACTGGTTCTGTTCTGTTGTTTTGCACAATCCCGCAGGCATTGCCACTTTCATTTCACTGTACATCATGTATGTGACAAATAAAGTTGACTTGACTTGAATGGAAGGTCTGAATTATAAGGAGAGGCTGGATCTTTTTGTTTCATTTGGAACCTTGGAAGTTGAGGGATGATCTTGTTGGGTTATATAAAATCATGCAGGACATGGCCTTTGACTTTTTTCAAGGGTGGGGAGCCTAAAACCAGAGCGCATAGATTTAAATTGATCTGGAAAGATTTCAAAGTGACCTGAGGTCCAATCTTTTTACACTGAAAGTGGTGGGTATGTGGAATGTCAGATGAGGCTGTATGGGCGGGTACAATTATAATATTAAAAAAACCTTTAGACAGGTATATGAATGGGGAATGTTTAGAGAAAGTCAAACACTAATAAATAGGGCTAGCTCAGATAATAGACAATAGGCGCAGGAGTAGGCCATTCGGCCCTTTGAGCCAGCACTGCCATTCAATGTGATCATGGCTGATCATCCCCAATCAGTACCCCGTTCTTGACTTCTCCCCATATCCACTGACTCCGCTATTTTTAAGAGCCCTATCTAGCTCTCTTGAAAGCTCTCTTGAAAGATAGAATAGAATAGAATGTCTTTTATTATCATTCAAACAGCTTGGATTGAACAAAATTGCATTTTCTACAGTCTTAACAATTACCAAAAAAAACAAGACCCACACTTAACACACTTAACACACTTTACACAAACATCCATCACAGTGAATCTCCAACACCTCCTCACTGTGATGGAAAGCAAAAGTCTTATCTCTTCCCTTTGTCCAACTGCAACGTCGAGGCGACTGGGGCTCCCGATGTTAATGCCCCCGGTGGGCGATGGTAACTCCCGCGGGCACTAGGCCGCGCCGGGCGATGTCAGGCCCCGTTCCGAGTCCTTTTACCGTACTACGATTCCAGCGGGGGAAGTTGCCGTTAAGGGAGCTCCGAAAAGCGGTCTCCCACCAGGGACCTGTGAGCTCCCGCTGTTACCGTCCACCGGGCCTGCAGCCGGAGCCTCCGAAGCTCTGCAGTCGGGTCGCAGCCGAGCGCCACCACAGCTCCTCCCGCTCCGAAGACGACCAGCTCCGCGATGGCAGATCCACAGGCTCCACGACTGGAGCCCACATGTTAGTTCCGGCCGGAGGCCGCCCACGGCTCCACGATGTTTGGCCCAACGACATCTGGGACCCGACAGGGAAAAAGTTGCATCCCTGAACAGGGAATAGATTTAAAACGGTTTCTTCCCCCCCCCCACCACCCACATATACACAGCTAAAAAAATAATAAAACTAGAATCAAACATACATTTAACGAGACAAAAATAAAAAAAGACGGGTAGACTGCAGTTGAGATGCTGCCGTTAAAAAGGTGGCTTGGGTGAGTTAGGCCAAAGAATTTGCTTCCGTACTGTATGACTTCCATGACTCTTAAAGGTACAAACTGATGTTTTTTTTAGTATTAGCAAGTTCGGTAATGTGACTGCGCATTACCAGGTCATGGGTCACTCGCGATAAACATTCTCGGTGGCTGTGCTGCTGCGTGGGTGCAGACGTGCGTGCGTTTCGTCCATGGTCGGATTTGGGCCCGGTTCTCCGGCGATGCAGGCGCTTTTGAGTTGCTGCTGGGCCGTCCCCGTCACGTGTGTGCATGAGGCAACACGGTTGCCGAGAATGTTTATCACGAGTGACCTTTGACAAATTCCATGATTCCTTTCGTTTTTCGGAATTCCGAACTCGCTTATTGTGATGCGAGTTGTATCGAAGTGGAGAAGTTCAAAAGATTAAATTTAGATCTCCATGAGCCTTTAATTGATATTAGACCAAGTGAGATCCATTGGGCCCCGTTCCCCAGCACAATATTCCACCACTCACCATGGCCCCCAACTGCGCAGGAGCGGCTGATGTTTTTAAAGTTTAAAATGGAAATAACTTGTAAAATATAAGATCAATGTGAACGCAACTCACTCTCCCTCTTCAGTCCCCTATTCACCTCCGTTATCCTCCCTCTCCCTCACCCTCCACCAACCGCCCTCTGCTTCCTCCTCTCACCCCCTCCCTTCCCTCCTCCCTCTTCCCCCTCCTCTCCTCCATTACCTCGCCATCCCTCTTCCTATCCTCCATTCTCCCTCATCCCCCAGCACTCCCTCCCCCTTTTCTTCACCCTCCCTCTGTCTCTCTCTCACTTGGATAGCAGTAGCAGGATCAGTCAGAGTCAGCATGGATATACGAAGTGGAAATCATGCTTGACTAATCTGGAATTCTTTGAGGATGTAACTAGGAAAATGGTCTAGGGAGAGCCAGTGGATTTAGTGTACCTGGACTTTAAGAAAACATTTGATAAGGTCCCACATAGGAGATTAGTGGGCAAAATTAGAGCACATGGTAACTTGTAAAATATAACATCAATCTGAATGAAAGTTTGATACAACACCCCATGGGACAACGGTGAGTAAGGTGGTGTGCTATTGTAAAATTGTTGCGCTATGGTGTATCATTTTGGCATAATTCAGGGCATAAGTCACAGACAGACTCACAAGCAAACAAGATGAGAGTATAGATAGATAAAGTTACTAAAAGTTTGTAATTTCCTGCATTAATTATGTCACAATTGCTATTTTTTTATTTGACTAGTCTAGGATGTTACCAAAACTGGACTAAACACTACAAACATTTAATTATTTTATATTATGGATCAATACTTATGGGAGAGCTTTTGTGTCTGAAATCTATCATAGTTCAAATGGTTGTTATAGCCTGTAAGTGTGATAAATGCTTTATCACTCCCCAGGCATATATTATTCTCAAAATATTTAAACTATTAGATCTTGAACAATATTTTTCCTGATATGAATAGTCTCAGTTGACCATTAGTAATAGTTATTTGACATGGAGAAATGTAATTTGCAATATAAGAAATGGGAGCAGGAGGAAGCCATCCAGCCTTTTGAGCCATTGCTGCCTTTCATTCAGACCTTGGTTGATGTTCTAACTTTAATGTCATTTTTATTAACTATTTTGACATCCCATGATACCCAGAAAACAATCAATTTATGTTTTGAATTAACGCAATGGCCGAGCCTTTTGGGTAAAGAATTCCAAGGTCTTGAGTTAAGGAATTTCTTCTCTTTGCAATCCAAAACAGATGAGACAAAGATTAACTTATATCAGAGTGATGGCAAGAGCAAAGTATGGAGGAGAGAAGGGACTGCCCAAGATCCAAAGCATACCACATCTATGAAACATGGTGGTGGGGGTGTTATGGCCTGGGCATGTATGGCTACTGAAGGTACTGGCTCACTTATCTTCATTGATGATACAATGTGGGGGAAGTGGCAGCGCTGCCCTGCAGCTGCGGCTCGCCTGCAGTCCGTTTGTCTTTTCTTTTTTTTTTGTTTTCTTTTGTCCTGTTGTTTTAGTTTATTTTAGTTGTGTATGTGTGGGAGGATAGGAGAAACTTGTTTTTAGTCTCTTCTTTCTGGGGAGATGCAACCTTTTCTTGTCGTATCCCCCGTCTCCGTCTGCTGCGCTGAGGCCTAATCGCAGAGCTGGCGGCCTCCAACTGGGACCGACCTCGAGGCTCAGGAGGCAGAGCCAGGACTTACCAACTTCGGTGCTGTGGTGGCGTTGCGGCGGCAGCGACCCGACTTCGGAGGCTCGGCCGCGGTCCCAGTGGACGACATCATCGGGAGCTCGCAGGTCCCAGGTTGGTGACCAATTCTGGGGAGCTCCCGCAACAACAGCTTCGTCCACTGGACTGGAGGGTGACAGCTTCGTCCGCCCCGGGCCGCGGAGTTTGAACCGGCCCGTTCGTGGAGCTCGGATTCGGCCGTGGGACTTGCCATCACTCGCTGGGGGCCCAACGTCAAAAGCCTGGATCGTCTCAACGCAGAGAGAGAACAAGGAGGGAAGAGACAGGGACTGTAAGACTTTTGCCTTCCATCACAGTGAGGAGGTGCCTGATAGACTCACTGTGGTGGATGTTAAATCTGTGTTCATTGTGTGTTTTGTTATTTTATTCTATGTTATGACTGCAAGGTACGAAATTTTGTTCAGACTGAAAAATCTGAATGACAATAAAGGATACTTTGACTTTGACTTTGACTTTGAACTGCTGATGGAAGTAGCATAATGAATTCTGAAGTGTATTGACACATGCTATCTACTCAAATTCAAACAAATGCCTCAAAACCCCTTGGCCGGCGGTTCATTCTACAGCAAGACAATGATCCCAAACATACTGCTAAAGCAACAAAGGAGTTTTTCAAAGCTAAATAATGGTCAATTCTTGAGTGGCCAAGTCAATCACCCGATCGGAACCCAATTGAGCATGCGCTTTATATGCTGGAGAGAAAACTGAAGGGAACTAGCCCCCAAAACAAGCATAAGCTAAAGATGGCTGCAATACAGGCCTGGCAGAGCATCACCAGAGAAGACACCCAGCAACTGGTGATGTCCATGAATCGCAGACTGCAAGCAGTCATTGCATACAAAGGATATGCAACAAAATACTAAACATGACTACTTTCATTTACATGACATTGCTGTGTCCCAAACATTATGGTGCCCTGAAATGGGGGACTGTTTATAAACACTGCTGTAATTTCTACATGGTGAAACCAAAATGTATAAAAATGGCCTTTATTAAAATCTGACAATGTGCACTTTAACCACATGTAATTTTTTTTGTTTCTATTCCAAATCTCAAATTGTGGAGTACAGAGGCAAATAAATAAATGACGGGTCTTTGTCCCAAACATTATGGAGGGCACTGTACATTGCTGCTTTCATAGAAATATATACTTGTATCCCTAGATCTCTCTCTTCTGCAACATTCCCCAGGGCCCTGCCACGCATTGTGTATGTCCTGCCTGGAGTAACTTTCCAAAATACATCACATTGAATATCTCCGAGCTAAATTCCACCTGCCATTCCTTTGTCCACTTTCCCAGTTGGTCTAGAGCCCGGTCAACTGGGAAAGTTGATTGGGAGTCACCCGAAAACCTACTACTCATGCCACTTATATTCTCATTCAATCAATAATACATATGACAAACATCATGCGACCCAGCGTTGATCCCTGAGGCACACAGAGGTCATCAATCTAACAAACAATCCTCCACGACCATCCACTGTATCCACTGTGCCCTGGATCTCATGTGATCTAATTACTGGGCAGTCTACCATGAGGGACCTTGTCAAAGGCCTTGCTAAAATCCATGTAGATAACTCCAAATGCTCTGCTCTCATCAATCCTCTTGGTCACCCCTTCAGGAAAATAACCTCAATCAAATTTGAATATGATTTATCACGCACCGTGCTGACTATCCATAATCAATCCTAGCCTTTCCAAATGCAGATATATACTGTGTCTCAGAAGGTAGGCTCACCTTCATCGGTTATGGTAATGAGTAGAAAGTTGGGAAGTCATGTTGTAGCTCTGTAGAAATTGTTTTGTGAGACAGTATTAGGAATATAGTTTTGTAGAACAGTGTAGAAAGGTCTGGAAGGCTTTGGAGACAGTGCACAAAACACCTGATGTTGTCCGGATTGATTAGCTATAAGGAGTGTGTGGACAAATTTGGATTGTTTCCTTGTGGTGACCTGATAGAAGTATATCAAATTATGAAGGGCATGAAGAGTCAGAGACTCTTGCTTAATTTTCCTTTTCCACTGATTTGGTATTGATAGAAAGTCCCTTCTTGTAATGTTTTGGCAGACCAGTTTGGAAATCCTCACCCCTGGGTTTTATAACATTTTTATTTCTTCTTTCAAATCCCTGAGAAGGTCTGAAGGAAACTGAATATATAATATATTTTCATGCAATTTTGTGATAGCACAATTTGAAATACTTGCTCTCAGGAATAATAGCTCATTTTGTCTGACAGATTCTCTCCACAGGCTGCCCAAATATATTTTTTGATTTCTTTGTGGGTTAAGGACAACACTGCCAATACTTTATTCTGTAACACTAATTATCCTAGAGAAGGTTGTGCTGAACTACTTAGTGAAATGCTACAGTACTTTAATGTTGTAGGTTTGGGAATTCCAGGATATACATCTGATATATTTTCAAGTCAAATTGGAGGGGAACCTGCAGGTGGTGAGTTACCTTACACTTATTACTCTTGTGCTCACATGTGTTAGAGGGTGCAAGGTTGTGAAATGATCTTGGTGCATATTTGCATTGAGATTTGTAGATGCTAGCACTGCAGCCATAGTGCATTAGTGTTAAGGGATTAACTGTTCAGTACAGTGAATGGGATGCTAGTTAGGCGGTGGTTTTTTCTGTGGTGTCAAATAGTTGTGTGATGTTGGAGTTGCAGTAAGCAGTATTCCATTGTGCTGCTGATGTGTCTTGGAGATATCAGGAAGATTTTAAGTGTTAACAAGTGAATTGTTGCAGTAGAATAATCGGCATCTAACCCCTTATTTTAGCCAGATATTTCTGTGACTGTTCCAGTTAACTTTCCAGTCGGTGATAATCATTATTGTTGTTGATGAGTGCTTGGGAGTTAGGTTGGATTTAGTGGTAGTAGGTTATTGAATACCGAGAAGAGGTAGTGAGGCACTTTCTTGGTGGTGGTGGTCATTGCCTGGCATTTATGGGGCAAAAGTGTTAGGATTTTTATCCGCTCGACTGAATGTTGCCAACTACGTATAAGCATGGCCAACTTAATTTTGCTAACATAATGATGAAATTATCATTGAAAGTGGCTACTTTTAACTTTGTGATGGAAAGGAGGTCATTGAACCACATGAAGGTACTTGGACCCAAGATTCTGTTCTTCTTCTTCTTGCGTATGGCGTGCACATCCTAAAGTTGTAGGACAACTTGTTCTTTTTGATCTTATTTGATTGAGACTAGCGTAGATGTGGCATCTTGGTCGACATGTGCAAACTGGGCCACAGGGCCTGTTTCAGTGTAGTATGACTCTGACATCCCCTGGCTTCATACAAAAACTTATTTTTAATCCCCGAGAGGCCCTACTCTTTCCATAGCTACCCTCTTACTTCAAATACAGTTATAAAAGCATTTGAATTATCTTCATTTGGTGTAATTTCATGCCCTGTTTTTGTTTCCTTATGTCTGCCTTTGTCTATCAATGGTACATTACCAGCACTGTTAATGACAATAGTGTTCCATCACTAGAGGGCCTAGGTTTAAGGTGAGACGGAGGAGCTTTGAAATAGATAATAGAAACATAGAAAATAGGTGCAGGAGTAGGCTATTCGGCCCTTCGTGCCTGCACCGCCATTCAATATGATCATGGCTGATCATCCAACTCAGTACCCCGTACCTGCCTTCTCTCCATACTCCCTGATCCCTCTAGCCACAAGGGCCACATCTAACTCCCTCTTAAATATAGCCAATGAACTGGCCTCAACTACCTTCTGTGGCAGAGAGTTCCAGAGATTCACCACTCTGTGTGAAAAATGTTTTTCTCATCTCGGTCCTAAAGGATTTCCCCTTTATCCTTAAACTGTGAACCCTTGTCCTGGACTTCCCCAACATCGGGAATAATCTTCCTGCATCTAGCCTGTCCAACCCCTTAAGAATTTTGTACGTTCTATAAGATCCCCCCTCAATCTTCTAAATTCTAGCGAGTACAAGCCAAGTCTATCCAGTCTTTCTTCATATGAAAGTCCTGACATCCCAGGAATCATTCTGGTGAACCTTCTCTGTACTCCCTCTATGTCAAGAATGTCTTTCCTCAGATTTGTAGACCAAAACTGAACGCAATACTCCAGGTGTGGTCTCACCAAGACCCTGTACAACTGCAGTAGAACCTCCCTGCTCCTATACTCAAATCCTTTTGCTATGAATGCTAACATACCATTCGCTTTCTTCACTGCCTGCTGCACCTGCATGCCTACTTTCAATAACCGGTGTATCATGACACCCAGGTCTCGTTGCATCGACCCTTTTCCTAATCGGCCACCATTTAGATAATAGTCTACTTTCCTGTTTTTGCCACCAAAGTGGATAACCTCACATTTATCCAAATTATACTGCATCTGCCATGCATTTGCCCACTCACCCAGCCTATCAGAAGGTAATGGGTGAAGACCTTTAAGTGACACCAGGATAGGTACTTGAATGAATAGAGCAGAGGTGTACATGGATTCATGAGATGGTCGGTATACAGGTGGTGGGCCAAAAGGCCATGGTCTGTACTGTACAACTCAATGACTATAATTTTATTATTAATTTATATCTATTTGTTGAAGCAACATTGCACCTAAGTTTCCATATAAACACAAAAGTGAGAAAAGAAGTATGTTTTTTATTGCAGAAAGGTGAGGAGAGTACAGAGGGGATGCTTGCTATAGAGTGAAGACATTGGTTGTCTTCGTCATATAATGATTTTGGTACAATCTAGTTAATAGAAAAATGTGTTCAGTCGGGAGAAAGGAAAAATAAATGAAGAATTCTGTGAAATCACTCCAGCAAAATCTGACCGATTGAAAGACCATTCACCTAGATTTTTTTGTATCCAGTCATTTGACAGAGGAGTTAACTTATACCTCGGCGTTTATACAGGCTTTTTACTTTGTAGCATGTTAGAAACTTTCTTTTTCTTTTTTTTTAACATCCATAACAAATAGAGTAGTTGAATGGCTCATGAATCCGTGTCATGCAGGATTGTTTTGGGTCAAGTTTTTATTTGTACATGCGGGATTTGAAGCAATTAATCTTCACTAGAAAGATGAAGGGAAATGTGAGCAAAATCTGTTTTATTTTAAATTGGTGAATGTGATTCAGCAACTTGACATTGACACCTTTTTTATTCATCGGCTAATTTCAGAAAATAGGATACTGAGTTTATCAATTAAAAATCCAGTCTGCCTTAATTTTTAGTTAAATTCAGCTATAAACCTCCAGGATAAGCCACAGCTAATTTTAGTGAGATGAACTAATCATTAGTAATTTAAAAAACAAGGCATATACTCAATAGTTATTCACAGTGATAGTAACAAAATATTTGGTGTATTGCTGCCTTCCTCATCCTCTTCAAACATACCCTGTGTGCCCTGATAACCTTTACATTGTCTAAAGCAAGAGCTTAAACGAGATTCAATGCTAAAAAAAATATTTTCCTGTAGGAACAGAATTCTCCAATTGGGCACAAAACAATAATTTCAATGGAGACACAAAATGTAGAATCATAATCAAAACACTAGGTGCTGGAGGAACTCAGCAACAACGTTCCCATTATTGACTGGGAATATCTTAGTGCAAAAGGTTTAGATGGGGCAGAATTTGTCAAAATGTGTTCAGGAAAGTTTCCCCCTGCAATATGTAGAGGACCCTACACTGGAGATGACAACACTTGATCTAGTCTTAGGATGAAGTGTTCGTGGATTAGTCTTTTGGGACCCGTGACCGCTATTCTACTAGGGTCAATATAGTTATGCATGGAGACAGGGTGGGCTCATGAGTTAAAATTCTAAATTGGGGCAAGGCCAACTTTGAAAGTATTAGACGGGAACTCGCTCAAGTTGATGGGAGCAGGTTGTTTAAAGGAAAGTGGAATGTTTTTAATGGTGTGCTGACAAAAGTCTATGATATGCACATTCCTGTTAGAGTGAAGGGCAAGGCAGAGGTGTAAGAAAGCTTGGGTTACGAGATAAATTTAGATTCTGGTCAAGAATAAGGAGGAGGTATGGGGCAGGTAAGGCAGCTGGAATCTAGTATATCCCTGGAGTTTTGGGAACGGAGAGGCATGCTAAAAAAGAAAACCAACAGGGCAAAAAGGGGACATGAGAAAGCTTTGACAGGTAATCTTAAGGATAATCCCAAGAGATTTTATAAGTACATAGAGTGAAAAAGAGAGAGAATGGGGACATAGGTTTAAGGTGAGGAGGGAAAGATTTACTAAGAACCTGCAAGGCAACTTTTTCACACAGGGTGGTAAGTGTATTGAACGAGCTACCAGAGGAGGTAGTTGAGGCAGGTACTATCACAACATTTAAGAAACATTTGCACAGGTACATGGTTAGGATAGGTTTAGAGGGATATGAGGCAAATGCAGACAGGTGGGACTAGTATAAATGGGCATGTTGGTTGGTGTGGGCAAGTTGGATCGAAGGGCCTGTTTCCACACTGTATGATTCTATGTTAGGCAGCATCTGTGGATGGAATGGACAGAGGATATTTGGACCCTCTTCAGACTAATTGGTGGTTGGGGGGGGGGGGGGGGGGGGGGGGGTTGTGTGTTGGAAAAGACACGTGAGGCTAGATTAAGCCTGGCATGAGATAGATGGATATAAATAAGGGGAGGGGAGATGATTGCCAAATGGGTGGAATGAGTAACAGGTGAAAAGTAGTCAAAAGTGTCAGATAAGGAGAGAAGAGAAATGATCTGTAAAGCCAATAAATGGTATGGGTGGAGGGGGACTGAGGGAAGAGAGGGGAGAAAGGGGAGAATAAGGAAATTGGGGAATCTAGATGGGAGATGAGTAAAGGAGGGAAAATATTACCACAGACAAACTCTATTCTCGTTCCATCTGGGGGGAAGGGGAGCGAGAGCGCGATTGTGGGACACAGAGGAGACATTGTGTAAGAGGGGAGAAAAATGGGAACAACTGCATTTACTGAAGAAAGAGGACAGCTTGGATGTGCAAGCGTTGAAAGCCTCATCTTGACAGAGGAGAAAGAAATGGAGAAATTGAGAGTGAGGGATGGTGTCTGTGAAAGAGGCAAGGTTGGAGGAGGTGTCAGCAAGATAATCTATATTGCTCGTAATTACAATCACAAAGTCTTAAAAAAAGGTCTCAACCTGAAATATCACCTTTCTATTCCGTCCACAGATGCTGTCTGACCTGCTGAGTACCTCTTTCACTTATCTCTTGCTCAAGGTTCGAGCATCTGCAGCTCCTTGTGTAACCTCTACCAACGCCTGACTTGTTATTTGCAAGAAGGTGTTGACAGTAGTTAGGTATACAAATGCTAAGATTCACTATTTGAAATGGTATTTTTTATTTAAAGTGCTTTCCAGTTCAGAGAATAATATACTTCATTCACTATTTCTTTGACTGAAAATTTCTTATACGGTAGAACTCTAATAATTCCATCGGACTTTAGATGAGCCAAACGGGCAGATATTTTGGATTATTGGATTTTGCTCTGATTAATAACCCAACACATTTAATATTTTTAGCAGTTATGAGTAGAATAAAACATTTTCCAGTGAATCAGTCTTGAAGAAGCATCTGTCCATTTCCCTCCACAGATGCTGCATGATCCGCTGCCTTCAGCAGTTTTTTTTTTTCTCTCAAGACACCAGCATCTGCAGTCTCTTGTGTGTCCAGTGAACCTGGTGAGTTTAAAAGAAGTGTGGAAAATGGAGGAGATAGATTTTGTCGCCCATTATCAGAATTACAGGACAGATTTTCAAAATAAGAGTCAGATTAAAATTCTGAATATTGTATTAATAGATTAGCCCAAGAACAACAATTTCTCTTTGTGATTTCTGGAGTGACACTTGCAATTTGGCAATCGTTAGAGGCATCCTTCCTCATATTTACTCACAAATACTTTAGAGACATCATTTGGGAAAAATAAATGTTATTAAACTGCAGCATATACTGTTTTAGTATTTAACATTTAAATTTATCTTAAAATCTATTCATATGATCAAACTAATGCATATAATATATATTTTTTAATTATGCTAAAAATTGGAATGGAATATAAACAGAATTACAATTAACAGACCGTTATAATTTACCAATTAATGTCACAAATTATTAGGGAATGTTTGCTCTTGAGAACCTGAAATATAATTTATTCCTCTGAGGAGTTCTCTATCAAAGCTTTGAAATTATATTTTGATTGGATTTACTTTTGAATTTTATCAAAAATATGATATCTCAAAAGTGAAGGATGTCAGTAATATGAAATCTCCATGATTTATTTTTGTTTTGTCTAGGGATTATTATTATTATTATCAGTTAGGTACAGGTCTGAACTATTCAATAATGTTTAAATAACACTTTTTAAGGAGCAACTCTTCTTTCTCAGTGTCAATATCATCCTTTTTGTTTCTCAGGTGCCAATTTATGCATATTTTTCCATGATAGACTCTTGATCATTCGGAATTTAATGAATGTTGCAGACGTTTATTCCAATGGAACAAACCGAAAGTCTACAGAAGAAACAGTTATCACAATATCATATTTTTAACATCTCTAATATAATTTTGGGTTTGATTTAAACTCTGATCCCCCAAAGGTCCAATCTCAGCATTGCAATCCACTGTGGTTGTTGAAAGTCTTTGTGCAAACACAGTACAAAACAAGGACATTTGGACAAAGCCTGTGATGACTCTTTGAAAGAACAAAAAAGGCTTTTAGAAAAGCACATGAATATGCAGAGAATGGAGGAATATGGAACACGTACAAGTAGAGGAGCTTAGTTTAACTTGGCATCATGTTCAGCATGGTCATCGTGAGCAGAAAGATCTGTTACTCTGCTGTACTGGTCTATGTTAAGTTCTGTTTTATGACATTCCCTTTGTTCTCTTCGCAACTGCTCCTCTTTACAACTTAAAACACATGCTTTCTTATTTGTTCAATTCTGGTGAAGGGCCATTGACCGGAAACATTATCTGAATATTATTACAGATTTACACAACCTACAGCATTTCATTTTCATGTATGGATGTGATACTGGCATAGATCTGACAAGTTGAAAACTATACAGGTATGTCCTAAATAAAATTAGTCAAATCCAATCCAGCCAATTATTCCCTTGCCAGTGTACTCTCATTCATCAGCAGTGATGGAAGACACTGTTAAGAGTGCTGTTAAGCTGTTATCTTGGTAATATCCTTAACTCTAAGAATGAAAGTAAAATACATCTTCAGAAGCAAGTGCATGAAAACAAGTGCTACGCTATCCAATTTGTTGGCAACAATAATTATTGAATAATCTGTCTTAAAAATCTAACCTCAATTTACTCATGCTTTTGATGTGTATATGTATCAAAAATTATCTGCCAAGTATAATTTGCAACTTTTGCATTGTCAAACTTCAAAAGCATCTACATGAGATGTTGCTTCAAGAAGGTGGCATCTATCATCAAGAATCCCCACCGTAAAAGCTATGCCCTCTTCTCACAGCTTGCGGTGGGCAGGAGGTACAGAAGTCTGAACTCCCACACCACTGGATTCAAGAATAGCTACCTTCCTGCACTATCAGGGTCTTGAACTAACTAGAACAATCTAAATCCTACTTCAACAATGGAACGCTATGGTCTACCACTTCGATTACCATATTCTTTTTTTTAAATTAATTATGTATTGCACAGTCTTCATTCTTTTAGAAATTCTCTGTGTAACTTATGTGTAACAAATCTCCTTGAGCTCTGTCTCTCACTTTTGATGTACCGGTATGTTTCTTCATAGGCATACATTAAAAAAAAAAAGCAAAAATGCATAAAATGTAGATAGACTAAATGTTTCTATTTAGTTTGATGGTTCTCTTTTTATGAACTTCATTGTACAAAGGCCATTACAATGCTGTGGAGAGATTTATTTTGTTTTGTGTGAGATCCCTGATGTTGTTTTCTGCAGAATCAATATAAAACAGATTTGTGATACCATCATGGGGGTAAAAACAGAAATGTACTGTCAAAGAGGAAGTGTTGGACACCTTGCTTATTGAATAAAGTAGTTCCTTTTGGAGAGGAGAGTTTGCACTTTATAGAATTATAGTCATGGGATTTATTTGACCAACTAAAATGGTTTTGATCTCCACCCATTGTATCCATTAGTTTTCCTCCAGGTATATATCTGACTTTGTTTAAATGTTGCAGCATCTCACTTCAATTACCATTTGCACGACTGCATTCATAATTTAGCTGTTTATGTAGAAAGTATTCTTTCAGCCCATCTCTTGAATATGAAAGAACAATTAAAATTAACCAAAAAATAAATAAAATGGGCTATTAAAATGAAAATATTTTTGGAGGTATTAAATAGCTTTTGGCATTCTGTGCCGTTATCTAGTTGAAGTAGAATGCATGAGTTCCTTTATGAGATAATTTAATAGTCATGAAGAAAAATAACATTAAAGGAAAATAAATTGATGTGTCAGATTAAACTGTGACTTGGATTAAGAATTGGTGTGCTCTTAAAGTTATCAATTTTACGGCAAAGTAAAAGACCAGTCAGGACCATTGTAAATATCCAATTTATTTCCTTATCTAAGATTTATTTCCCGATACCTTACATGTTAGTCCTTTCAGTTGAAAATGTCAAGTGTCCTTTTGAAACCTCTGTGGAATCTGCATTCACCACACTCTCATTACTTTTAACATATTTTTTGTTTTAACAACATGCTGTTCGCCTTAATGATTGAGAGGGCGAATGTATTATGAGTAAGATTCCTTCACAGAGTACTTAAGGAAGTAGCCCCAGAAAAAGTGGATGCATTAGTGATAATTTTTTAGAACTCTTTAGATTCTGGAGGAGTTCCTGAGGATTGGAGGGTAGCTAATGTAATCCCACTTTTTAAAAAGAGAGGGGGAGAGAAAACAGGGAATTACAGACCAGCTAGTCTAACATCGGTAGTGGGGAAACTGCTGGTGTCAGTTATTAAAGATGGGATAGCAACACATTTGGAAAGTGGTGAAATCATTGGACAAAGTCAACATGGAATTATGAAAGGTAAATCATATCTGACGAATCGTATAGAATTTTTCGAGGATGTAACTAGTAGAGTGGATAAGGGAGAACCAGTGGATGTGTTATATCTGGACTTTCAGAAGGCTTTCGACAAGGTCCCACATAAGAGATTAGTATACAAAGTTAAAGCACACGGTATTGGGGGTTCTGTATTGATGTGGATAGAGAACTGGTTGGCAGACAGGAAGCAAAGAGTAGGAGTTAACGGGTCCTTTTCAGAATGGCAGGCAGTGACTAGTGAGGTACCGCATGGCTCAGTGCTGGGACCCCAGCTATTTACAATATATATTAATGATTTGGACGAGGTAATTGAATGCAACATCTCCAAGTTTGCGGATGACACGAAGCTGGGGTGCAGTGTTAGCTGTGAGGAGGCTGCAAGATAACTTGGATAGGCTGGGTGAGTGGGCAAATGTATGGCAGATGCAGTATAATGTGGATAAATGTGAGGTTATCCACTTTAGTGGCAAAAACAGGAAAGTAGGCTATTACCCGAATGGTAGCCGATTAGGAAAAGGGGAGATGCAACGAGACCTGGGTGTCATGGTACACTAGTCATTGAAAGTAGGCATGCAGGTGCAGCAGGCAGTGAAGAAAGCGAATGGTATGTTAGCATTCATAGCAAAAGGATTTGAGTATATGAGCAGGGAGCTTCTACTGCAGTTGTACAGGGTCTTGGTGAGACCACACCTGGAGTATTGCGTACAGTTTTGGTCTACAAATCTGAGGAAGGACATTCTTGCCGTAGAGGGAGTACAGAGAAGGTTCACCACACTGATTCCTGGGATGTCAGAACTTTCATATGAAGAAAGACTGGATAGACTCGGCTTGTACTCGCTAGAATTTAGAAGATTGAGGGGGGATCTTATAGAAAATTACAAAATTCTTAAGGGGTTGGACAGGCTAGATGCAGGAAGATTGTTCCCGATGTTGGGGAAGTCCAGAACAAGGGGTCACAGTTTAAGGATAAAGGGGAAATCTTTTAGGACTGAGATGAGAAATGAGATGAGGTTTACACAGAGAGTGGTGAATCTCTGGAATTCTCTGCCACAGAATGTAGTTGAGGCCAGTTCATTGGCTATATTTAAGAGGGAGTTAGATGTGGCCCTTCTGGCTAAAGGGATCAGGGGGTATGGAGAGAAAGCAGGTACAGGATACCGATTTGGATGATCAGGCATGATCATATTGAATGGAGGTGCAGGCTCGAAGGGCCGAATGGCCCACTCCTGCACCTATTTTCTATGTTTCCATGCAGAATATTACCGACTCTCTCTCGTGGGGAGAATCTTTTTTTGCCTTTTTGTTGTTGTATCAGGCCTGCTCTTGGAACACTTGGAATCCCACCACAAACTGAAATGGAGAGAGATTGTTTCTGGGTTGTGGCTTAGCTGATAACTTCCCAGAGGAAATAAGCTCGAGCACAAAAAATTGCTGTGCTCCAATGTAGTATTAAAAAAGTACTATACTGTTTTAAATTCCTGTCTTTCATCTGAGCAAGTATGATGAGGTTATGTCAACGAATACTCTCTGAACCTCCTCTTGGTGTGCTGTTGAGAGCATAGTGACTGATTTGGATCTCAGCCTGAATCAGAAACTTGAATTTACAGGATCAAAGGAGTCTATATAGATGGTGAACACTGCTCGGTCCATCACATATGCTATTGGAGGTGCTGCCTCAAAAAAGCAGCCAGCATCATCAAAGACCCACACCACTCTGGCCACATTCTTAATTTTTAATATAGCTATAAAAGTCTGAAAACATGACCACCAATTCAAGATAGCTTCTTCCCAACATTCATCAGGCTCTTGAACACTGCACAACACAGTTTTTAGATTAAAGCTATGAACTATGGGCTATCTTTGGTTGCATTAAGGACTTGTGGCTTTTTTGTACCGGTATTAGGGTTATTAATTGATAGAATCTGTTTATTATACATTATCTGTATGTATTGCAATGACAATTAAATTGAATCTTGAATCTTACATTTACAAGCCTGGTATTCTGCAACAAGTAAGAATTTCATTGTTATGTCGTCAGTACATAGGGCAAGTAAACGACTTGATGAGATGCCATGACAAATGAGAAAGATCTCAGCACAATTTAGAAGAAAATGTGGTTACCCCAGTGGCCAGAGCAATATTTATTCCCTGATTATAATTGCTAAAACAGATTATTTGGTTCTTATTGTATTGTTTTTTATGAGGGAGTTTGCTTGCCCAAATTAAATGTTGTATTACAATCATGATTGCACCTCAAATATGCTTCATTGCATGTTAAACAAGAGATACCTCCTGTCGTAACAAGCATCCACAGCCTTCCCCTCCCTGGCAGCAGTGAAGGTCTGCTGCTCGATATCCTAATTGTAACAATTCTCATGCTCTGGGTCAGGAATTCTACATTACTTATGGTAAAATCTGCAACTTCTGTAAGAAATTCAACCATTTCGCAAAATGTTGCCGTTCCCATGCAACTCGATCCGTCCCAAGGACGAATTTGCACCGGTTATGACATGAGCCTACTGATAATGAAAACCAAGAGCTGGAGGAGCCATCCCCCCCCTCCCCTCTTTAAAAGCAAAGATAACAGTTCAGCTTTTCACTCCCTCCTCCCTCTAACGAGCAGCTTGACCCTGAAGTAACCGTGATTGTGATAACAAGCCTGTGATCGCTAAGATTGATATGGGAGCGAAGTGTAATGTCATTTCCTTATCTGAGTTTAAAAAAATATGTAATGCTGAACATGTTGAAAAGGCTCCAGACAAGCTAAGGGCCTACGGGGGTGATGTTCTACACCTGCTTGGAAAAACTGATTTAAACAGCATCATAGACTTGCAGTCTCATACCCTTAAGTTTTATATCGTCAAGGGGGATTCTGAAACTTTGCTTGGTACCAATGCATGCCACGATCTGGGCCTAGTCTACTTTGGCCATGCTGTCCATCAACTCTTTCTCATTGGGGGCCCCACTCAGCAGATACTGTCTCAATATAGAAAACTGTTTAATGATGAGTTTGGTAAGCTGCCCCTCAAATACAACATCGCCGTTGATCCCAAAGTCACTCCAGTGGTTCGAACACCACATCGTGTTCCGCATGCCATGCGAGACAGAATACACAATGAGCTCCAGCGGATGTTCTCCCTGGGTGTCATAGCTACAGTTACTGACCCATCTGACTGGGTTTCCACCATGGTGGGTGCCACAAAGAAAAACAAGGAAGAAATACGTATCTGCATCAACCCCAGGGACCTCAACACAGCTATCAAACGGCCACACTACCCTATGCAAACGGTAGAGGAAGTTACTGCTCAAATAGGAAACGCATCCGTGTTTTCCGTTCTGGATGCCAAAAGCTTGTTTTGGCAGATCCCGCTGGACCCAGACTCTTCCAACCTTACTACGTTTGGCACCCCCTTCGGCCGCTACAAATTCCTGAGAATGCCCTTTGGCATCGACTCTTCCAGGGAGGTTTTCCAGTGCACCATGGAACAACAGTTTGCGGGGTATCCATGCGCCATCATTGTCGATGACATTCGCGTTTACGGGTGTGACCTGGCTGAGCACGACGCGAATCTGAAGAAGGCGCTGGACCGTGCCAGAGACATTCAGCTCAAACTCAATCCCCTGAAATACAAGTTTCAGGTCCCTGAAGTTACCCATGTTGGGCATGTTTTCACAAGTGATGGTCTCAGACCAGACCCATCAAAAACTGTTGCAATTGTTAAACTGAGTTATTTTGTCAATCTAAAGTCAACTTGACTCAAACACTTGTAGTTGTTGAAATCGATTCTTTATTCAGCTGAGACGTCTCTGAACCTTCCAACACAGAGCTGAAAGCAGGTCCAGATAATTAGTAACTTTGATACAAACGCATGGCATTTATATAGGTATTAGATATTTCTGATACAGAGGGTATGACAAACTAGTAACCAAGCATCTGAGTCCTTCTGGTGATTTACAACAGCAGTCACATGATCCCCCCTTCTCTGGCCTCATTTTACAACCTTCGTTTGCCTGTGGTTTAACTTTGTTTAGAATTATTTTATTTCAACAAAGCAAAACCCCAGTATGCTCAATTATCAATGACCACTCCTCAAAATATAAGATACATATATAATACAATGATCACACAAGTCATACAAACAAACCACACTTTCCATACCAGGAAGAAAGATATTTCTATAAATCTAAACAAGGTCTAATGTTTACAATCCTACCTAGACACAATACATTTCATAAATGGTTTCACTACAATTTTACAGTTTTACAGACTACACCGCCCAACACGGACTTCCATCTGTATATATGATATATGTATATATGCCCCCCCCCCCATCTCCCTTCTGTTTTTTTTTTTTTTCTGTTTCTTGTTTGTTGTGCTAAATTGTATGTATGCACTGAGTACGAGCAGCTTTCAGTTTCACTGTACATGTATAGTGACAATAAATGGCATATCTAAAATACTATTACCTATGTATTAAAAACATTAATTATATGAGTTTGCCGAATTACACAGCTTCTAAGTTAAATTTAAAACCTACACACACCTCCCAACTCCAAGCATACATGGGTCATAAATCTGTCAACTTAATTGATAAGTGTTTTGTGCCAGGATACAGCTTCATTCTACATTACAGCCTCCCCTTTTCCTGCTATCTCTGGGAGATGGATTTTCAATCTCTCTGCAAGGCCTTTTACAAATATTACAGAACACAGGATAAATTTACAACTTCAGACCATTACGTCAAAAGTACAGCTTCTCGATCCCTTATCTCAACGTCATTATAATTTAACATAGCCAAAGCTAACCACAGAGTCTATTATCTCTCAGCCTTGAATTCTCTCAAACTCAGCATAAACAGCCATAACTCTTCATCTTGATGTCACATTCAGAGCTCAGGAAAGTGCCATAGAGAAAAAGCAGATGACCTCTGGCCTCAGAAGAGGCCCTATTCAGCTATCCATTCTTCAACACAAAATCATTTCAAATACAATTTCCTCCAGCATTATAATTTCCTCAAAGCAATAAACTAAGCTATGCAGGTTCAGATTAGCGTTTCTATGTTTTGATTCATCTGTTCGCTGTATGGGTTTCTTTGTACTTTATTTCTTTAGGAGACATGTGTTCCTGAAAACCTTAAGCTTATCTCTTGCAAATGACCTAGCATATAAAAGTCACCATCCAAGCGGTTCTATTATATACTATTTCCTCACAATCAACAAAATGCCAGTTCCTACTGACGTTATGAGTTTACAAAGGTTCCTTGGAATGGTCAACAACCTGGGGAAATTTATTCCCAACCTCAACGATATATATGCCCCCCTGCGGGAACTGACACACAAAGACACTGAATGGTCCTGGTATCCACAGCACCAAAGAGCTTTTGATATCCTCAAGTTACAGCTGGCCAGCGCACCCACCCTCGCCTACTATGCTTTGGAGTTGCCAGTAACATTCACATGTGATGCGTCCCAGTACGGACTTGGCGCTGCTTACCTACAGACCACTACCGATGGCGATTGCATGCCTGTTTCATATGCCTCCCGCTCACTGACCGACACTGAAAACGTTACGCCCAAATTGAAAAAGAATTGATCGCAGTGGTTTTCGCCTGCATAAAATTCAAAGACTTTATTTTTGGGAAGTCTGTGACTATAGAAACAGACCACCAGCGGTGGTCACTATCTTGAACAAACTCATTCACGCTGCTCTGGCTCGCCTGCAACTGATGATGATGCAGCTGCAGCGTTTTGATTTCAACATTGTCTACAAAAAAGGCAAGGACATGCACATAGCTGACACGCTATCGAGGGCCCCACGCAAAACCAGCGAACAACAGCCCTCTGAACAGGACCAATTCTCAGTAATGAAGGTATCGTATGTTCCCACTGATTGCCTAAGCAGCCTGGCAGAGCACATGGCTGCTGACGAGACTACATAGAAAAACATAGAAAATAGGTGCAGCCGTAGGCCATTCGGCCCTTCGAGCCTGCACCGTCTTCGAGCCTGAGCCTACAATTGCTGTCCGCAGTCATCCGGCGTAGTTGGCCGGATAAACAACACAGCACCCCGCTCGTGGCCCGCACATACTTCCTGGTTCGCGACGAGTTGGTGATACAGGACGAGATTATAGTCAAGGGTCACAAAGCAGTTGTCCCAGATTCTAGTCAAGGGTCACATACGTGTTTTCTAGCTTCAGTTGTCCCAGCCTCCGTTGACCTCTCTTGGACCCACAATACCTCTACTCTGATCAAGAAGGCTCATCAGCGTCTCTTCTTCCTGAGGAGACTGAAGAAGGTCCATCTGTCTCCTCAGATCCTGGTGAACTTCTACCGCTGCACCATCGAGAGCATCCTTACCAACTGCATCACAGTATGGTATGGCAACTGCTCTGTCTCCGACCGGAAGGCATTGCAGAGGGTGGTGAAAATTGCCCAACGCATCACCGGTTCACGCTCCCCTCCATTGAGTCTGGCCTGTCTGCGGAGCAACATCGACAAGGACTGCTCTCACCCCATACGTACCATCCGGGAGGCGCTACAGGTCTCTCAAAACTGAAACAGTCTGCGGCTCACAAACAACGTCTGCAAAAGCCGTTTGACGCTCTTCAAGGGAGATGCTAATGCACGTTGTCTCTGTACTGTACACTGACAATGACAATTAAAATTGAATCTGAAAAAAAAATCTGAATCTGAATCTGATGCTGTCCACAGGGGTCACCCCGGTGTGGAGGCAACCTTACAACGGGCACAGAGCATGTTTTACTGGCCTAGCATGACCAAGTACATACGTGACAAAACTGAAGTCTGCTCCATCTGCAAAAGCCTGACGCCACACCAGCAGAAGCAGCCTTTACTCTCGCACCCGTTCCTCCTCTACCGTGGTCCACAGTAGCCACCGATATATTTGAATGGCATGGGAAACACTCTCTGGTTCTCGTCGACTCATATTCGGGCTGGTTTGAAATTGATCTACTCCAAGCCATCACATCTGAAGCAGTTATCTAGAAGTTGCAACGCCATTTCTCTGTGCACGGTTCCCCTGCACGCTTTCTATTCGACAACGGCATTCAGTTCACCAGCCAGCTCTTCAGAAACTTCGCTCAACGATGGGACTTTCAACATATCACCAGCAGCCCTGAGTTTCCGCACCCAATGGACTCGCCGAACGGGCCGTCCGAAGCGCAAAACCACTAATGGAGCATTCTTATCTTGCAAAATCTGACATCTACCTGGACCTGCTCAATTTCAGGAACATTGCCAGGGATCCCATACTGGGTTCCCCAGCCCAACGACTGATGTCTTGTTAAACATATGTTGCCCAGCCTGTACCCCAGCAGCTTTTGCAGCCACAGGTCCGTTCTCCTCCCGTGGTCCAGAAACAACTACAATTGAAGCATGATGCACAAAAACGTGTTTTTGACAATCCCAGTAAGCCACTTAAACCTCTCTCCAGTGGACAGGTTGTTCGCCTCCAGACCAACAAGGGCTATGGCCATCTGGGTCACATCCACAGCCCTGCTAAAGAACTGCGCTCTTACCTGGTAAGCGCGGATGGGGCCACTTACAGACACAAGTCAACACCTCCTTCCTGTGAAGGAACCACGTCCTGCGGCTCCGTATCCAGAGGTAAACCCTCCCACTACTGGGCCGACTGCTCCACAACCAGAGACTGTGTCCCCCGCGCCTCTCCAGGGCGTTTAGCGCCCAGCTCACCTATTTCACCACCTCGGTTTATATTACCAGGAGTTTGCTTACGTAATTTAGTTTGGGTAGCTACTAGTTGCTGTAACACCTTGCAGACCAATACTGTAAGAGTACTTTAATAAATATTGGTTGTACCTTGATGTGTGCACGACTTGACTCATTACACCCAGTGGAAATGGGGTGTACTCTGATGCAAGGGACTGAAAAGTCCAAAGTCATAGTGCATATAGAGCCTTACAGCATGGTAACAGGCACATTGGACTAACTTGCCCACGCCAATAACCATACCCCATAGCTGACCTTGGCCAAACAGCTCCCAAGTAAGTGCATAGCCAATATGATCTTTGACTTCATTTCCATTGTCAGGTTTCAATACAAAATTGTATACATTTCAGTGTTGACTCGCAGTTTGAGTGTGGAGAGAGACAAGAATTGTCGAACATGCAGAGAGGGATTTCTGTTGGATTCCAATTAATACTAGAGTCCCAACACCATCATTCATTTGTGTCTATCTTTGGTTTAAACTAGCATCTGCAGTTCCTATTTACACCACCATTAATTTAGTTTGAGTTCCTAAGATTTGTGGCTTTCTCCACAGTAAAAACAGGAGGAATATTCATTGAGGACTTTGCCCATCTCTTGTGGCTCGGTCTTTGAGAGCCTTATTCTTCTCCCTAGTTACTCTTTTCCCATTCATGTAAAATTTGTTTAACTTCTCCTGAATCTTCTCTGCCAGAGCTGCCCCATGCCCACTTTTTGCTCTTATGTTTTCTTTCTCAAATATACCCTAGCATTTCATCTGACCAGAGCTTCAATCCTCTTGTCATCCATGGTCCCCTTCTCATGCCAGCCTTGACCTTTGCTCTCAGAAACATGCAGATCTTGAACTCTCAATTTCTACTTCAAAACGTCTCTCCTTTGCGGGTACGTTCACTTTTCACAGTAAGAGAGTGAGGAAACAAGCCCTTCGGCCTAACTTGCCCACACTGGCCAACAATGTCCCAGCTACATTAGTACCACTTGCCTGCGCATGGTCCATATCCCTCCAAACCTGTCCTATCCATGCACCTGTCTAACTGTCTCTTAACTGATGGGATAGTCCCAGTCTCAACTACCTCCTCTAGCAGCTTGTTCCATACACCCACCACCCTTTGTGTGGAAAAGTTACCCCTCGGATTCCTATTAAATCTTTTCCCCTTCACTTTGAACATATGTCCTCTGATTCTTGATTCCCCTACTCTGGGCAAGAGACTCTGTGCATCTACCCGATCTTTTCTTCTCATGATTTTGTACAGCTCTAGAAGACCCCTCCCCCTCATCCTCCTGTGCTCCGTGGAATAGAGACCCACTCTACTCAACCTCTCCATATAGCTCGCACCCTTTAGTTCTAGCAACTTCCCGTTTAATGCACCATCTATATTTCTTGACATTTTTGACACAATGACACCTCCAGAAATACTCTCCACACTTCTCTCCTTTCAGTATTCCGAAAGAAGAATTCTCTGCACCATATTTTGGATCAGTATTTCATCTTCACCAGTTCCATCACATGCAATCACGAAGATGCCATAACTACATTTTAACATTATTCCTTCCCATTGTCCAGAGGCCCAAATATTTTTACTTGGTGAAGCAGCGTTTTATTTAGGAAATTAGTCTTTTAATTAATGTTTTATAATAAATGCCTCCAATTAAAAAAATAAAGAAACAATTCATAATCAGAGAAATTGTTGATAACAAATATTTCAGGTTACAGGTGGGATGTTTTCTGTGAGGTTTTAATGTTCTTCAATGTCTGCCTTTATATGTAAGACGAACAACAAGAGTGCAGCTGAAGAAGGCAGTGGAGTATGCAACTGCTTTCCCCTGTCAGTTTGATAGAGTGAAGATGTTTAAAGAGATAATGGAATCTTTCTGTTCAGTGAGGACCAGAATAAAGAAACCATTTCTTGTCATTCATCAGCATTGATTGCTACGGTGCCTGAAGCAAGTATCTCACACTCAGTCTGTGAAAACGAATGTGTTGAAAATATATGGGAATTTACAATGGTAGCTCTTAGGGCCTGATGCAGCTTATCTTTTTCATTCACTGAATAAATACTGAATATTCCCTGAATAACCTATTAAAAATCACAAAGATAATATGATTGTAATGTCAGGAATTCGTTTTGTGGTACTCTGTTTGCAAATGTGCTCACATTGTACTTGATATTGCAGCTCATTGTTAGAAAAAATTAAGAAGCATTTATTTTTCACTATTGTTCCTAGCTGTCATCTCTTCCTGCCATTAACGTATCTTTGACGTGCATCATTCCCAAAAGAGAAGGCAAATGCACAGACCTATCAGAATCTACTGCTGTTGCTGCTTTTAAAAACTACTATAGGAATGAGTATTGTGCATTGTCTGGCTCCTTCTGCTTGTTGATTTCATGGGATATCTACATGATGGTCCATTAGATATCAGAAACAAATATTATTTTAGCATCAGGAATATTGGTCAAGTGGAAAAGGTTCAAATTAATTAATTTCATTTTATGACCATTGGATACACCCACCAAAGCACTTTAAAAATAATAAAAGACATTTGAAATGTAATGATACATCTAGTGCAGTGAGCATGTTATTTTACACACAGCCATAGAGTGATACAGTGTGGAAACAGGCCCTTCAGCCCAACTTGCCCACACTGGCCAACATGACCCAGCGACACTAGTCCCACCTGGCTGCGCTTGGTCCATATCCATCCAAACCTGTCTTATCCATGTACCTGTCTAACTGTTCCTTAAACGTCTTATATTACATGGTAAATGGTAGGGAATTGAAGAATACAGTTGAACAGAGGGATCTGGGAATAACCGTGCATAGTTCCTTGAAGGTGGAATCTCATATAGATAGGGTGGTAAAGAAAGCTTTTGGTATGCTAGCCTTTATAAATCAGAGCATTTAGTATAGAAGCTGGGATGTAATGTTAAAATTGTACAAGGCATTGGTGAGACCAAATCTGGAGTATGGTGTACAATTTTGGTCGCCCAATTATAGGAAGGATGTCAACAAAATAGAGAGAGTACAGAGGAGATTTACTAGAATGTTGCCTGGGTTTCAACAACTAAGTTACAGAGATAGGTTGAATAAGTTAGGTCTTTATTCTCTGGAGCGCAGAAGGTTAAGGAGGGACTTGATAGAGGTCTTTAAAATGATGAGAGGGATAGACAGAGTTGATGTGGACAAGCTTTTCCCTTTGAGAATAGGGAAGATTCAAACAAGAGGACATGACTTCAGAATTAAGTGACAGAAGTTAGGGGTAACATGAGGGGGAACTTCTTTACTCAGAGAGTGGTAGCGGTGTGGAATGAGCTTCCAGTGGAAGTGGTGGCGGCAGGTTCGTTGGTATCATTTAAAAATAAATTGAATAGGCATATGGATGAGAAGGGAATGGAGGGTTATGGTATGAGTGCAGGCAGGTGGGACTAAGGGAAAAAAGTTGTTCGGCACGGACTTGTAGGGCCGAGATGGCCTGTTTCCGTGATGTAATTGTTATATGGTTGTTATATGGTTATACAACTGCAACATGACCTCCCAACTTCTATACTCAATACTCTGACTGATGAAGGCCATGGTGCCAAAAGCTTTTTTGACCACCTTATCTACCTGTGACTCGACCTTCAATGCACCTGTACTCCTAGATCCCTCTGCTCTACAACACTCCCCAGAGGCCTACTATTCACTGTGTAGGTCCTGTCCATTTTAGACGTTCCAAAATGCAACACCTCACACTACTCTGTATTAAATTCCATCAACCATTCCTCAGCCCACCTGGTCAATCAATCCAGATCCTTCACAACCATCTTCGCTATCAGCAAAACCACTCTCTTTTGTATCATCAGCAAACTTGCTAATCTTGCCCTGTATGTTCTCACCCAAATCATTGATATAGATGACAAACAGCAACGGGCCGAGTACCGAACCCTGAGGCACACCACTAACACAGTCACCTCCAGTCCGAGAAGCAACCCTCTGCTTCCTTCCATGGAGCCAATTTGCTACCCATTCAGCTATCTCTCCTTGGATCCCATGCGATCTAACCTTCCAGAGCAGCCTCCCATGCAGAACCTTGTCGAACACCTTATAAGTCAGCATCTTCACAACATTATACCCAACATCTACAGCTCAGCCCTCATCAACCTTTTTGGTCATGTCTTCAAAAAAATCAATCAGGTTTGTGAGACACGACCTCCCAGGTACAAAACCATGCTTACTATCCCTAATCAACCCTTGCCCATCCAAATGCCTGTAAAACCTATCTCTCAGAATAATCTCTAGTAACTTTCCAACTACAGATGTTAAGCTCACTGGCCTATAGTTCCCAGCATTTTCCCTGCAGCCCTTCTTGAAAAGAGGCATAACATTTGCCACCCTCCAGTCTTCCGGCTCCTCTCCTGCATTTAAGGACCACTCGTAAATTTTGGACTTGGACATAGTGACTTGGACAGCCTTTGAATATGATAAGGTACAGTAAAATCCTACACTCTCGCACTTTGGTACCCTACTCGTAGATTTTCTGGTCTGTTGGATATTGCTGCTATTAATACATTAATACATTTAATTTAGACACAAAATGCTGGAGTAACTCAGCGGGGCAGGCAGCATCTCAGGATAAGACCATCCGAAGAAGGGTCTCGACACAAAACGTCACCCATTCCTTGTATCCAGAGATGCTGTGTGTCCTGCTGAGTCACTCCGGCATTTTGTATATATCTTCAGTGTAAACCAGCATCAGCAGTTCCTTCCATACAAATAAAATGGATGAAGGGGTGTCAGTGGATGTAGTGTATCTAGACTTTCAGAAAGCCTTTGATAAGGTCCCGCACGGGAGACTGGTGACTAAAATTAGACCACATGGTATTGGGGGTAGGGTGTTGACATGGATAGAAAATTGGTTGGCAGACTGGAAGCAAAGAGTAGGAGTGAACGGGTCCTTTTCAGAATGGCAGGCAGTGGCGAGTGGAGTGCCGCAAGGCTCGATGTTGGGGCCGCAACTGTTTACCATATATATTAATGATTTGGAAGATGGAATTAAAAGCAACACTAGCAAGTTTGCGGATGACACAAAGCTGTGTGGCAGTGTGAACTGTGAAGCGGATGTTAGGAGGTTGCAGGGTGACCTGGACAGTTTGAATGAGTGGGAAGATGCATGGCAGATGCAGTATAATATAGATAAATGTGAGGTTATCCACTTTGGCGGCAAAAACAAGGGGGCAGATTATTATCTCAATGGGGTTAGATTAGGTAAAGGGGAGGTGCAGCGAGATGTGGGCGTCCTTGTACACCGGTCACTGAAAGTTGGCGTGCAGGTACAGCAGGCAGTGAAGAAAGCTAATGGATTGTTGGCCTTCATAACAAGAGGATTTCAGTATAGGAGTAAAGAGGTTCTTCTGCAGTTGTATAGGGCTCTGGTGAGACCACATCTGGAGTATTGTGTTCAGTTTTAGTCTCCTAATTTGAGGAAGGACATCCTTGTGATTGAGGCAGTGCAGCATAGGTTCACGAGATTGATCCCTGGGATGGCGGGACTGTCATATGAGGAAAGATTGAAAAGACTAGGCTTGTATTCATTGGAGTTTAGAAGGATGAGTGGGATCCTTATAGAAACATATAAAATTATAAAAGGACTGGACAAGCTAGATGCAGGAAAAATGTTCCCAATGTTGGGCGAGTCCAGAACCAGGTGCCACAGTTTTAGAATAAAGGGGAGATCATTTAAGATTGAGGTGAGAAAAAAACGTTTTCATCCAGAGAGTTGTGAATTTATGGAATTCCCTGCCACAGAAGGCAGTGGAGGACAAATCACTGGATGGATTTAAGCGAGAGTTAGATAGAGCTCTAGGGGCTAGTGGAATCAAGGGATATGGGGAGAAGGCAGGCACGGGTTATTGACAGGGGACGATCAGCCATGATCACAATGAATGTCGGTGCTGGCTCGAAGGGCCAAATGGCCTCCTCCTACACCTATATTCTATGTTTCTACCCAATACACTTAATTTGATTGTTTTTAAATGTTGTACCATAATTTCATAATATTAAAAATATTCCTGTGAAATGGGTATGTTTGAAGGGAGCATGGAAAGTAAAAGTCAGCGAGTATAAAAGGAGCATTGTAACTTGACCCCAATAAGTTTAAAATGAATGCTGGGATGGGACCCAGTGAGTTTAAAAGCAGCGTGGAAACATGTCTGGAGAGTTCAAAAGGATTTTGAGAAATGGTGCTCAGGTGTTTTTAAAGGGAGCTAGCGAAGCAGATATAGGCGAGCCAGTGAATCGAGGACCATCAGACATAGGTTTAAGGTGAAGGGGAAACGGTTTAATAGGAATCGGAGAGGTAACTTCTTTTTCACACAAAGTTGAGGCAGGGACTATCCTAACGTTTAAGAAACAGTTTGACAAGTACATGGATAGGATGTGTTAGACACATCTGGTATGGGATAAACTAGCCAGGGTACTAGAAATAGTTCCTCTTGATATTTTACATTCACTCACAGTACCAGGGTTGGAACAACATCTAACCTGCAAGATGGCATTGGCAGCTCTGTAATAATTTGAACAGTATTATTCGGTGGGTCTTTATTGTCACATGTATCTAGGAACAGTGACATTTCTTTTTTACATACAGTTCAATAAACATCTTACTATACATAATATTTAAGTACAATGTTAGAATAGTAAATTATACTGAGAGGCAGTACGCGAGATTCACCATGTTTCTAGTAGCGTCTTGTATCCTTTAAATTTCTAAGTCAAAAATGTAGACTCTTAAATTGGGCCTGATTCCACACCATATCTCTAAACTAAAATTGGAACAAGCGCTGCTCTAAACGGCCAAGTGCATAGACCGGATAATGCTTGCAGCAGCATAGAGTGACAGAGCAGCGGTGGAGGACATCGATAATATAAAGACAAGGTTGTTTGTGGCCAAGTCAGCTGCTCTACATCGGTGAGACCAAGCTTAGGCTTGGCGATCGCTTCACCAAACACCTCCGCTCGGTTCGCAATAACCAACCTGATCTCCCGGTGGCTCAGCACTTCAACTCCCCCTCCCATTCCGAATCCGACCTTTCTGTCCTGGGCCTCCTCCATGGCCAGAGTGAGAACCACCGTAAATTGGAGGAGCAGCACCTCATATTTCGTTTGGGCAGTTTGCACCCCAGCGGTATGAACATTGACTTCTCTAATTTCAGGTACTTTCTCCTCCCGTCTCAGCTCTCCCTCAGCCCTCTGGCCCCACCTCTTACGTTGCCTATTTCCTTCACTCCATAGATGCTGCCTCACCCGCTAAGTTTCTCCAGCATTTTTGTCTACCTTTGATTTTCCAACATCTGCAGTTCCTTCTTAAACATGTTCTGCATCTCTCAGTTCTAACATTATTTGTTGTTTTTTTCTCTTGTTCTCCAAACTTATGGATCTTTCTTTATTTGTACTTCCACTTAACCAATCTGCCTTAATTAATTTACCTAACTCCCTTGGATAACATCTACATTGTAGTCTCCATGCTGTTGGACATTTGCATGAAACCATTTTGAAAATACTTTCAGGAAGTACAAATTGAGGACTTGGGCAAAAAGTAATATTGATGCCAGCAGAAATTGCATCATTTGCAAAGTGTTCTTTAAACCAATATTTGACTGGTTGTGAAGCTTGTATATCTATTTTAGCTGGAAGTCTGCCAAAAGATCTCTGTGACTCCAGTCACTACACCCATTTGTTGGCTGACTTATAGAATAGCATTGATGGATAGTGGTATGAAAGTGTGAGCTTCAAAGTGGATTTTGCTGGGAGAAGAAATGTTGTCCAACTATAGTTGGCAAATTGCAAACCTGATTTAAAGAGGGGCAGGACTGGCAGCTCAATGTTCCGGGATACAGGAACTTCAGGAGAGACAGGGGTGATGATAAAACAAGAGGGGGGGGGAGGGTTGCATTATTGGTTAAGGAGGATGTCACGGCAGTAGTCAAAGGTGGAATTACGGACTGTTTATCCAGTGAAGCTGTATGGATGGAGTTGAGAAACAAGAAAGGGATGATCCCCTTGATGAGGGTGTACTACAGAACCCCAAATCGTCAATGGGAATTAGAAGAACAAATATGCCAATAGATTGCAAACAACTGCAAGTTAAATAAGGTTGTTATAGTAGGGGATTTTAATGTGAAGATGGTTGTGAAAACTTACAGCAGAATCTTGATCAATTGGCCAAGTGGGCTGAGGTTGATAGAATTTAATGCAGAAAAATGTGAGGTGTTGCATTTTGGGACGTCTAACTAACATGGGCAGGACCTACACAGTGAATGGTAGGCTTCTGGGGAGTGTTGTGGGAGCAGAGGGATCTAGGTGTGCAGGTGCATAGTTCCCTGAAGGTGCAGTCGCAGGTAGATTGGGTGGTCAAAAAGGCATTTGACACATTAGCCTTCATCAGGGAGAGTATCAGAACAACAGACAGCCAACCATGTCATCTCTGGGTGCCTACTCTACCACCCACCAAATGGAGCTCAGGGCCTGGCAACAGAGACAACAACCTGGCTGCTCAACACCCAGCTTGGGATCTAACTATTCCTTTGGTTTATGTTTCATTCGCAAGAAGAAGAAGGCAGAGTGTTGAATATAGAAGTTGCAAGGCCATGTTGCAGTTATATAAGATGTTGGTGTGGCCACATTTAGAGTATTGTGTTGTCAAGAGGAGATTTACAAGGATACCGCATTTAGAGTATCGGGTTCAATTCCGGGCACCGTGTTATAGGAAAGATGTCAAGCTGAAAAGGGTACAGAGAAGATTTACGAGGATGTTGCCAGGACAAGAGGGTCTGAGCTTTAGGGAGAGGTTGAGTAGGCTGGGTCTCTATTCCTTGGAGGATGAGGGGTGATCTTATAGAGGTGTATAAGATCATGAGATGAATAGATTGGGTAGATGCACAGAGTCTTTTGCCCAGAGTAGGGAAGTCGAGGACTAGAGGACATAGGTTTAAGGTGAAGGGGAAAAGATTTAATAGGAATTTGAGGGATAACCTTTTCAAGCAAAGAATGGTAGGTGTATGGAACAAGCTTCCAGAGGAGGTGGTTGAGGCTGGGACTATCCCAACATTTAAGAAACAGTTAAAACAGGTACAGTGATAGAACAGGTTTGGAGGGATTATGGACCAAACGTGGGCAGGTGGGACTCGTGTAGCTGGGACATGTTGACCGGTGTGGGCAAGTTGGGCTGAAGGGCCTGTTTCCACACTGTATCACTCTGTGACTAGTGTAGCTGGGACATGTTGCCAGTGTGGGCAAGTTGGGCCAAAGGGCCTGTTTCCACACTGTATCACTCTGTGACTCTACAGTTGAAATGAAAGAATCACTATACTGGGTCAAATTTTTTTAAAAGCATTTGCTCAAATATGCTGCATATTTATAATTAGATATTTTAGCTATTGAAATAAAATTTACTGTTAGCTTGTTGGTCTGAACTTAAAATAGTATTCACACCTACAGAAATGTAAGAAATTGGCAAAATGGCACTTTGCATGCAGCATTTTGCATTAAAATGGCACATGCCGTTCCTGATAGAAACTAAATGAAAAGCTGCTCATTTTACTTCGGAGTCACGTGAGTGACTATGTGAAGAAGGCCGTCATCCCACTTGGCGCGTCATTACGTTGACTGGCTTTGCGCAAACAAGCCGACTGGCGGCAGCATTTGCGCTGTCCAGTGGTAAGTTTAAACCAACAAGGTAAGTTTTAAACTTACCTGGGGTTGGTTTTTGATTTGCAGGAAACTCATTACAGAGTTTGCCTGCTGGATTGGGGGCGAAGTCCGGACGGGCCGCGGGTAAACCACTATGGACCGCGGGAACCCCAGTCACGGATCATAGGGAATCCCGGTCATGACCACGGGGATACCTGGAAACGGACCGCGGGACCCGCTACGGAGACCGCGGAAGTGCGAGTAGCGGGCAGCGGTCGAAATTCGCCTCTCGAATCGCCGACAGTGGAGCCGGCAGCGTCGGACTGGTGCCGACAGCACCCAGACAGCCGCTGGAGGGTTAGTCATAAAAATTGTATCTCCTTCTCTGCGGAGGGGAGTGTAGGGAAGAGGCCCACTCATTCAAAACAAAACCGGCCAGGAGTACCTAGGCAAACCCAATTGGAGGGTTAGCCACTATATTATCTCTCTCTCTGAGGAAGGGAGCGCAAGGAGAAAGCCCGCAAACAAGTCTGGCCAGAAGGATTCCGAATGGAGAGGATTCCCTCCTTCATGGGTAACGTGTTTAAACGTTCAAACCCACATGGAGCACCTGGTGGAGAGGTGCTCCACAATGATATACTCCAATGGAGGGAGTTATCAGCCCGGGTATTATGGAGAACCCGCAGGCAGCGGCACCTGTTTCAGGGCTGCACAAATGTCTCCTGCTCTGAGAGGAGCGGAGCATCCAGGGTCAGTTTCAGTCTGACCCAAAGCAAAAAACCTGATATAGGTCCGCTGGAGGGGCCATGTCAGCGTAGGTAGGTATCCGCAGGTATCCTGTTTTTAGGGCTGCCTACGAATCTCACTCTCTGTGGAGGGGAGTGCGAGTGGTCAGTATGTAATTGATCACAAATTTAAAGTATGAACATACTGAAGCACATGCATATGGCCTCAAGAGTACTCGCAAACAAAGGGTTTGCTGCCGGAAGAGTTGGTCTCCAGCAGTTGGCAGGATTACCCAGAAGAGGCCAGAGTTCTCACGCTACAAGTACCAGCAAGGGAACAGTGCTATCGTGGAGGGCGAAATCCAGTGAATGAAACCAGCCGCCGAAGGTCAGAGAAGGAAGCAAAAGCTGTCGGACTAATCAAGTACCAACAACGAGCAAGCTTCATCGGTAGGCGACAACACACCCCACACCTCCATAGGGGGTAAGCGGTTCACTGAAGCCGGTGGTAGCCTGAAAGCTGGGCACGGAAATATGGCCAGAATTGTCTTACAAGGCAGGCTCAGTATGATAAGGTTTCAGACCAAGACCCAAGCAGCTCAGGAGAAACATGGAATCCACGCATCCTACCAGCCCTACTCCCCAATCAAGGAGGGAAAAGGAACCCGCATCAGCGGCCTTTGGGCTTACCATAAGACCACCGGTAGCCATGGAGGTAGGTGGGTCTGGGTTTTCTGAAACATGGGATTGTGGACCAGTTACAGGTTGGCAATTTTTACTCTTGTGTTTTTGTACAAGTGATAATGAAAAACAACATGAGATTCAGATCTGGTTTTAAAAAACAGATGATAACATGTGATTACTTATACTGCACAACATACATAGGTTCCAAGCAGACTTAGAATTGGAACCGGAGTTGTCTTCGAGGCAGGCCCAGTATTATGGGCAGGATTGCCCTTTAGGACAGGTTGACAGATGGATGATGTCACTTCATCCAGATTTAACTCGTATGTGCAGTACAGATTTTCAGAATAGTTAACTTTGTTACGGTCTAACAACTGATTTCTATAGGAGCTATATGGCAAGCATCGATCTCAAAGATGCATGCTATACAGATTCCCATTCTGGGATCACTGGAGATATTTGAAATTTATCTGGATGGGTCTATAATAACAGTTAAAGCGTTGCAAAATAGGCTAACTTCAGTTCCCAGGTTTATTTACCAAATTTCTAAAACCAGAGCTTGGGCTGCTCAGAACTTCTGGCTAAGGGGATCAGGGGGTATGGAGAGAAGGCAGGTACGGGATACTGAGTTGGATGATCAGCCATGATCATATTGAATGGCGGTGCAGGCTCGAAGGGCCGAATGGCCTACTCCTGCACCTAATTTCTATGTTTCTCAGAACTCAAGAACATTAGTTATCACCTATCTGGATGATGTTAAACGCTGCTTTTACTAAAAAATTAACTGTTATAGGCCCAAACTATATTTGAGGAATCAGGGTCCCTCACGCATCCAGTTAAATTTAAGTTGGTACCAATCAGAACTACTGATTATTGGGGTTTACATTTAACAATCAACGTAACAGCGACTCCGCCCTGAGGCAAGAGATGCAATTTACAGAAGCCTGTAACAACCTCATTGGTTATTAGGCAGCCTTCTATTCATCAAATGTAGTTGACAATATAGCAGCTGTGTATCAGCGGTACAAATTGGGCCTTTGCATTACCAGAACTTACAACATGCAAAGAATTAACCTCTCAGTACCTATAGGTCATTATTAATTAACCTATGCTATTCTCAGCTGAAGCTACCAAAGTCACGATGGTGGCAGTATTCAGCATTGCTCCAGTATTTTGGTCAGTAATACTCAGTAATTACAGACTGATGCTAGTGCTCAAAGATGAGAAGTTACGAATGCCATCTCCAGTTATGGAGGCGGATGCGGGTTATACAAGTTACTGTTTTCAGTAATTGGTATCAACTACCTATAACTCGGTGCATTCTATACGTTAAAGGTTATTGTAAGAATGTGCATAATCTGCATGCTCAACTCCAAATTGATACACTATGGGGGTGGCATATGTTAGTCACATGGGTGCGATGAAGTTTAAATATCCTGTGATTTACCTAATCTCATTTGAAGCTACTGTATCATGTGAAATCAATGACAACACGGAATGTATGTTGGATCACAAAGTAATGAATGTCATTTTTGCTCGATGGAACACCGAATATCGATATGTTTATATCCAGGCTCAATTACCAGCTGCAAAACATGTGGCATACACTGGCAAGATATACATTATCGCCACTTTGGGGAGGAATGTTATTGCATGTGTTTTTTCTCCATTCTGCCTCATCAGTGGGGTCTTGCAATTAATCCAGCAAGATACCGCTTCAGGCCTCAAACTGCCTGACTGGCATACGGAGCCATGGTTCCCGCTAATGTAGGGAAGATATAGAACCTTATATGGTTATTCAAAACATAAAACTCGCTGGTTCAGCCTGTGACTCGGGTGACCAGCCTCTGCAGGATACATCAAGTCATTGACTTGCAGACTCCGAGACGACTTTTCCTGCGTTGTCAGATCAATCTGTGTAGTGCTCACTGCAGAATGCAGGACAAGCACCAAAAAAGGCAGGACAGCTCCACTTCAGCAGATGGGAAACGTTTTTGTCTGAATACACATGTAACATACAATACAGCACGGATAACTGACGTCCTAGAGTTCATTTTCAAATGAGTCTTTGACAATATTAAGTTACAGTGCCATTAACTGTGCAAATGTGCTTTCTCATCATAGTTGCTGCAGCAAGTGGAACCCACACTGTCGGGCCTCACTCTCTGATATCCAGAATTATATAGGATATCTTAAAACAAGTTTTCACAGGTCAGTTACATGGATGTATGGGACAATGACGTAATGTTAACATTACCTCAGCAGGGGGCTACAGCTATATCATTATCTTCAGCCGACTCTCAAAAGATAATAATCCTCATGGCACTGGCCTCAGTGCAACGGGTCCAGTCACAACCAAAATTACGACTGGACAGGGTGGTTACATCTGCTAATAACATAATATATTATGTTTTGATTTAATCAACCAGAGCTAACCAGCGGGGTTAGTTTTTAAAACGGTTTCATGTCATACCCGATGGACCTTCGGGAATGTGTGGTCACACATCCACAACAATACGTCTAGATCACCTAGAGCCTCAAAGGCTCCAAACGAAACAATGTTTGTTAGTAAGAAAAAAAAACTTCATAAGAAGTTTAGTTCTACCATCTCCAGGTGGTAAAACGGGGTTTGGCAAATGCTGGAGTCGATACTAATATTTTCAACACACTCCACCGGGGCTGCTATCACATCAGCTCAAAGGATTATGTACGTTTCCATTGGACCACATCCTAGCAGCTGCAGGATGGTCAAACAAACATACTTTACCAACATTTAATACAACCCGTTGCCAAATCGGGGGTATTTGCCAACTCCATTTTAGACTCTGTTTATAGTTTCCTCTGGATGAAAGGGGTCACTATTATTCTCATTGGATGATTAAGCATCAGCATAATAAACCAAGTCTGGTCTGGATGCATTAATTTTTTTCACTCATCCATGGTCACTTCATGCAGTGTGTAACGCATGGATTAGTTCCTGGCATGAAATCACAGAGCTTTGAAATCTTCATGTAGTCACTAAGTAAGATTAAACGAGAACTTACCAGTTTGAAGTTTGATCTTGATTTTATGAGGAGTTATGATGAGCGATTACGTGCCCACCGCTCCCACCCTCATATTATCAAGGTCAAGGTCATATGGTAGTTCCAGTTCTCAAAATCTTACTATGTTCAGGTCAACTACTGGTATCTGTGATTCCACACCGCTGTTTTGAAGTATGACATGCCAAGTGGGATGATGGCCTTCTTCACGTAATCGCTCATCGTCACTTTAATTCTGTATCAGTTCCCAATGTAAATTTTTTTTTCTCTCCCCAATTTAAACCCGAGGGAAAAAGAGACCCACGCACTACAACATCTTCTGTATAGGCATGATACAGCCCTTGAGACTTGATATAATTTTTAACATTGAACGCAAACCCATAATGTGAATGCTGAACATTATGCTAAGACCACCTCTTATTTGCCTGCACATAATCCATAACCCTTCATTCCCTGCATATCTATATGCCTATCCAAAATCCACTATGGTATTTTCCTCAACCACCACCACCAGCCAACACATTTCAGGCACTCACCATCATCTGTTAAAATCTGCCCCTTACATCTCTTTTAGGTTGCACCTTTCACCTTTAAAGCTATGATCTCTGGTGTTTGATTTTCTTCCTTTCTGGGAAAATGGTTCTGACTGTCTATCCTATCAATGCCTCTCATAATTTTATATACTTCTATTGGGTCTCCCAGCAGCCTCCTATATTCCAAATAAACAATTCAAGTCTGTCCAACCTCATCCTAGAACTCATGTCCCCTAATCCATTCTGGTATCAGGCATCATTCACAAAAAACCTTCTCTGCACCCTTTCCAAAGCCTCCACATCCTTCTGTATTGGGGTAAGCAGAACTGTGCACAATAATCCAAATACGGCCTAACCAATACCCTATAAAGCTGCATCAAGACTTCCTGACTTCCTGACTCAATCACCCGGCCTATGAAGGTTAAGCATACCATATGCCTTCTTTGCCACTCTAAATACCTGTGTTGCCACTTTCAGAAAGTTATGGACTTGGACCCCAAGATCTCTCTGTACATCAATGCTGTTAATTGGTAGGAGGGAACTGCAGATACTAGTTTATGCCGAAGATAGACACAAAATGCTGGAGTAACTCAGTGGGACAGACAGCATCTCTGGATAGAAGGAATGGGGGGTGTTTCGGGTCAAGCCTCTTCTTCAGACAAGAATGGTCTTGACACGAAACGCCACCCTACTATCCAGAGATGCTGTCTGTCCCACTGCGTTACTCCAGCATTTCCTGTCTATCTTTAATGCCGTTAATGGTCATGCCATTAATTGTATACTTTCCCCTTGCATTTAACCTCCAGAATTGCAACACCTAATACCTGCCCGGATTAAACTCAATCTGCCATTTCTCCACCCATTTCTATAGCTGATCTAGATCTCACTGTAGACTTTGACAGCCTTGCTCACAGTCTGTGACCCCAGCAATCTTGGTGTCACGTGCTAATTTACTAACCAACCTGTCTATGTTTACATCCAAGTTAGTTATATAAATCACAAACGTTAGAGGTCCCAGCACAGGTTCCTGTTTAACTCGGTAGGTCATTGACCTCCAGACTGAATATTGTCCATCCACCACAACCCTGTCTTCAATTCTACATCCATATTACCGTTAATCCTGTGCATCTTAAGTTTGTGGATCACCCTACCATAGGGGAATCCTGCAAATACTTCAATTGGGCTTTTTTACTCAAATCCCCCATTACAAATGCTAGTACTCAAGCCCAGCCAGTAGATCTTTGTGCACATTTAAAATGTACGCATTTTATGTCTAGCTAATTACTATTGATCACAATCAAGTTGATCAGAACACATTTCTTGACTCTTAACAGTTTGTGGCAAGTTCAAGGCAGAGAGAAAAATGAGTTGCCCTTAGGTTAATCTAATTTAATGGATATAATGCAATAACTAGCAATGAGAGGGTTCAAATTAAAATTCATTAGGATTTCAAAAATATTCTTTCATTTTTTTAGTCAAACAAGTCTGGAGTGTCTTCAAATGAAGATATGGCTAAGCAGGATACTTTACACAATATCCTCAAGTCACTGAGTATTGGATGTATGGAACAAACACAGGAGAATAGTGGAAGTTGTTGCAGTCGCTGAGCTAGATCTGCCTGTTGTTTCTGTCCAGAACTGCATTCAGTACTACCTGTACTGCATTTAACATATTGAAGCTGTGGAAGGCTGTCAAGGTATATAGCAGGATATAGATCAGCTGCAGAAATGGGTGGAGAAATGCAGATGGATTTAATTAGGGCAAGTGTGAGGTGTTGCACTTTGGGAGTTCTAATATAAGGGGCAAATATACAATAAATAGTATGATCCTTAACAGCATTGATGTACAACGTTTAAGAAATATTTAGACAGGTAAATGGATAGGAGGGCAGGTTTAGTGGGATACTAGACCAAGTGGGACCCGTTGGGCCCCGTTCCCCCAATGCAATATTCCACCACTCGCCCATAGCCCCCAACTTCACAGGCGCGGTTGTGGGGTTCCCGTTGTGACTGGGGCCCCAGTACCCCAGGTAGGAAAATACTGCATTCAAACTGAATTAGATGTATTTATTGTTACTTTGTATAAGGTTGTGATGATTTTGTCGTTTTTATTGCTTTATGCTTTGATGAGTGAGCGAGATTGTGCTGCTGCGTGGGGTCAGGGGTCTCCGGCGCTGCGTGCGCTGTAGAGATGCTGCTGGGCCGTACCCGGTCCCCACCCGGATGTCCCGTCCCTGTCCGGGGGCGGCCGGAGGTGTCGGCCCGGGCTTGGCTCCGGCTCGGCTCTGCTCTAGCTCCCGGTGGGGCCGTTCTCCGGCGGGCTGGGGACCGTCGGCTGCGCCTCTCTCCTTGTCCAGTGGTGGCTGTCGGTTGGCCCCCTCGGTACCGGCAGGGGCCGAGCACCGGCCATCGGCGGGGATGCACACGGGTGCTGCGGTTGCTCGATGGGTCAGGCAACATCTCTGGAGGAAGGTCTCGACCCGAAACGTCACCCATTCCTTTCCTCCGGAGATGCTGCCTGTCCCACTGAGTTGCTGCAGCGTTTTGTGTGTCCCCCTCCCGTTGATGGCTAGTGCTGGGCCTTCGCCGGCACCGGGATGGTTAGCCGGCGGCTGCAAGGTGGGGCGGGGGGTATGGCTGGTGGTCCCCGGCCCGTCGGGGAGTGGGTTCCTCAGGAGATGGAGCGGGGTAGAGCTGGATTTGGCGTTTCTTCTCCGTGCTGGCTGTGGGCCTGTGTACAGCTGCACTGGACGCCCTCCGGGTGGGGATTGGACACTGGCGGTGGGGGTGACGATCCAGTGGTGGTTCGGCAGTGCTGGCAGCGCCGGGGACCCGGGTTCGATCCTGGCTGCGGATGAGGCGCGGGTCTGTGCGCGCAACAGCACAGCTGGGCGAGTCACTCCCCCTGTCTCCCACTCGCATCTGCCCCCTCTCTCCCGCTACCTGGCACCCCCGTTCCTCAGATTAAATATATTCATACACTTAAATTATGACTAAAGATAAGAATTTATACTCAGTTTATTCACTGGATGTTTTCAAGAGAGTTTGATTTAGCTCTTAGGGCTGAAGGAATTAAGGGAATTAAAAGCAGAAACGTGGTACTTTGGATGATCAGCCATGATCATATTAAATGGTGGTGCTGGCTCGAAGGGCCGAATGGCTTACTCCTGCACTTATTTTCTATGTTTCTGTTTCTACGAGGGGACCGAGGATCTAGTGGAAGGGAATCCACATTCGTCAGGAAATGGCGTTAGGTAAAACTGTTGGAACAACCGAAAGCAGATAAATCCCCAGGGCCTGATGGTCTGCATCCCGGAGTACTCAAGGATGTGGCCATAGAAATCGTGGATACATTGGTGATAATTTCCAGTGTTCTATAGACTCTGGATCAGTTCCTGTGGACTGAAGGGTAGCTAAGAAAGGAGGGAGAGAGAAAACTGGGAATTGAAGAGCAGTTAGCCTTACATTGGTAGTGGGGAAGATGCTCCAGTCGACTATTAAAGATGTTTTATTGCAGCGCATTTGGAAAGCAATGACAGGATCAGTCAAATTCAGCATGGATTTATGAAGAGGAAATCAAGCTTGGCTAATCTGGAATTTTTTGAGGATGTAACAAGTAGAATGGATAAGGGAGAACCAGTGGATCTGGTGTATCTGGACTTTCTAAATGCCTTTGACAAGGTCCCACACAAGAGATTAATGTGCAAAATTAGAGCACATGGTATTGGGGGTAGGGTATCGACATGGATAGAGAACTGGTTGGCAGACAGGAAGCTAAGAATAGGAATTAACGGTTCCTTTTCAGAATTGCAGGCAGGTGCCACAACCCCAGTTATTTACATTAAAAACGCCTTTTTCCACAACAGTAGCTCTACACAACAGCCAAAAGTCTGTAGCCTTCTTTTGCTCTGGTATTTTATTTCATTCTTCACATGTGTAAATTATAATGTTTTATTTTTAATTGTCCACTGTATATCGTGGTTTTACTTGCGAGCAAAGCACCAAGGCAAAATCCTTGTATGTAATTGGCTAATAAAATGTATTCAAAATGTATTCAATTCAATATGTATTAATGATTTAGACGAAGGAATTAAATGTAACGAATCCAAGTTTGTGGATGGCGCAAAGCTGGGTGGCAGTGTGAGCTGTGAGGAGGATGCTACGCTGTTGGATGACTTGGATAGGTTGGGTGAGTAGGTAGATGCATGGCAGATGCAGTATAATGTGGATAAATGTGAGGTTTACATTTGGTGGCAAGAACAAGAAGGCAGATTATTATCTGAATGGTGTCAGATTAGGAACGAGACCTGGGTGTCCTTGTACATCAGTCACTGAAAGTAAGCATCCATTTACAGCAAGCAGTGAAGAAAGCAAATGGCATGTTGGCGTTCGTAGCGAGATGATTTGAGTGCAGGAGTAAGGAGGTCCTACTGCAGTTGTACAGGGCTCTGGTAAGACCATACCTGGAGTATTGTGTACAGTTTTGGTCTCCTAATTTAAGGAAGGACATTATTGCTATTGAGGTAGTGCGGCGAAGGTTCACCAGGTTAATTCCCGGGACGGTGCGACTGACATATGATGAAAGAATGGATCGACTGGGCTTATATTCATGGTTTCAAGGACAAGATCAGTTTATTGTCACATGTACCATTTAAGGTACAGTGAAATTTGAGTTACCATACAGCCATACTATGTGAAAAGCAACAAGACATAAAAGTTAACATAAACATCCATCACAGCGGATTCCACATTCCTCACTGTGATGGAAGTTCAATCTTTTTCGTCTTGTTCTCCTGCGGTCTGGCAGTCAAACCATCCGCAGTTGGGGCGATCAAAGCCCCTGCAGCCAATGATCGAAGCCTTCGTCAGGGTGATCGAAAACACCCGTGTCGGGGCGGTTGAAACTCTCTCCGCGGCATGAATTCCCGAATCATCCTCTTCATACCAGAGACCGCGGATGTAAAAGTCCACAGACCCCGCGGTTGGAGCTTTGGTCCCCGGCAAAGGGATCGCAAGCAGCACGATGTTAAAGTCCTGTAGACTCCCGCGGCTTGGAGCGCCCGTCGGTCTCCAGGAAAGGCCGTCAACTCTACAATGTTAGGCCGCAGTACGGACGGATATACGATACGTTAAAAAAATCACATCTCCTTCGAGGTAAGAGATTGAAAAAAAAGTTCCCCCCAATCCCCCCACCCCCCCCACATTAAACTAATCAAGGAACACTAAAATATACTTTTTAACACATACTAAAAATAATTAAAATGAGCCAGGACAGACAGACTGTTGGCGAGGCACCCACTGCTTGTGGCGTCACCCGGTGTTTCTAGTAAAAAAGGATGTTCAATAGATGTGGAACAACAAACTGCATTTCGTGAATATTCACTGGAACTTAGAAGGATGAGAGGGATTCTTATAGTCTATATTACTAAACGTCTGATCTTGACCACTTCCTGTTGTCTGTATATTGATTTTAGAAAAAACGCTACCACTTACGGCTGTGATTGTTAGCCATCTTACTCAGAGTCCCCCTCCTCCGTGCAGGACAAGAGGATTTTTTCCCATCGATAAAAAATAAAATAGTTATTAGTGTTTAAAAAATGTTGAGAGTCTCTCTCCTGAAGGCCACGCCCCTTCCGGAGGGACTATAAAACATGGACGTGTTGAGTGCCTCAGTCAATCTCTGCAAGATGTGGGGAGCGAGAGGGTCACGTCTCTCAGTCTGGGCTGTGAATAACACTGAACCGTTGTCTACTAAATTGTGAGTGTGGTTTTACTGACCTTGAGTGCCCGCAATGTGGTTTGAAAATGAAAATGTGGTTGGTTTGAAATAAAGCACAGCAAATGGTTGGTGGTGGTTGGTTTGAAATAAAGCACAGCAAATGTTTGGTGGTGGTTGGTTTAAAATGGCAAATGATTAAAAGTCTAAACTTGACAACTTCCTGTTTGCACTGTATATTGAATTTAGATGAAACGCTACCACTTACGGCTGTAATTTTTGGCCATCTTACTCAGTCCCTCTCCGCTCATCAGTGCAGAGGATTCTTCCCACAAAATGAAAAATAACAATGTTATTCGTATGTAAAAAATGTTGAGAATTTCTCTCCTGTCAATCACGACATGAAGGCCACTCTCTTTCCGATGGGGGGGGGGGGGGGGTGACCCTGCATGAAATAAAACCCGGAAGTGTGGATGTGGCTCAGTCTCTGCAAGATGGGGGAGGGAAAGGTCACGACTCTGTCTGAGCTGTGAATCAACTGAGCACACTGAATGTCTACTGAACTGTGAGTGTGTGTTTATGTGATGTTTTGTGTGGTTTTATGGTGGTTTCAACCTGCTTGAAATGGTATGAAACTGCATTTGAATGTGGTGGCCTTGCACCCTGCTTGAAGTGGCATGAAACTGCATTTGAATTTGGTGGCCTTGCACCCTGCTTGAAATTGAATTTCAAGGAATAGCCGTGAGTCAACTGCCAGCCCACCAGCCGTGAGTGAGCTGCCAGCACATCAGGCTTGAGTGACTGAGCTGCCACCCCAAAAATCCATTTGGCCTACAATGTCCATACTAGCCCTCCGGAAAGCCCCCCCCCCACTGGCCACCAATAATGGAATTGGTGGAGAGGTGCAATATATATGCGTTGGGGGACCAGCCCACCCGTGTGAACATGGGACCCAACGGGTCCCACTTAGTCTAGTTACTTGATAAAAGTAGAGAACAATCTGCGCATGCACGGTTTCCAAGTTTTTTTAAAGCCGACAGACAGCTCACCAGGGAGAGAACAATCTGCGCATGCGCGGTTTCCACGATTTTTTAAAGTCACTGCCTACTCTGACTAATTGCTCACGGCATGTGCCTGACCTGTCACTTGCTGGGTTTTGCTCAGGTCTGTTTGCCAACTTTCTCTGGCATACTTCAATCAGTTTGAAGAAGAGATCTGACCTGAAATGTTGTCTGTACATTTCCTCCACAGATGGTGCCAAACCCGCTGAGTTCCTCCAGAACTTTGTGTGTTATCTGATGTTTTTGTTTGGTTCGATAATTCAACAAACGTGCTCTTACCCGCTTAAGATGCACTGAACAGAATACATTGCAAATACCAGACTTAGCTTCTAAATGGCATAACTTCCTTAAATCGGGAGTGAACACAGCACAGTCAATTGTTGAATCTAACGGCGAAATGTCATGAATACTGCAAAATATTATTTTCATTTGAACCTGTAACCCCAGTGTTATTGTTCTTTAAACATTGACATTAGCCTGAAGAATGTGCATTATTAATTATGAACATTTTATGTTGTGCAACTGACTGCAAAGCATTAACCTCAAGGACTTTGAAAATAAAAGTGAATAGATTATATTTGCTCTGATTTTCACCAGGCATATTAACATGTATCCAGAATTTCTATTCCAGAAAGGCATTGATTGTAAATCTAAACAGACATAATAATGTTATTACATCTGTTCTAACCTTTGGTTGATTTCAACAATTTTATTTTGTGACAGTGCAGTTATATGAAAATGGTTTTATGTTCTGAGACTCTGACAGTAATAATGATTTATACTGTATTAAATATATTTTTATTAATACAAAATGTTAGAGAAACACAGTGGGTCAGGCAGATCTGTGGAGGGAATGGTTAGAATGTTTTGGTTGGGACCCTTCTTAAGACTCACTGTAATAAGGGGAAGATGGCTGGAAAACAGAGGTTTAGTTAGAGACAGCGCGGAAACAGGTCCTTCAGCGAACTGGGTCCGCGCCAACCAGCGATCCCTGCATATTAACACTATCCTACAATACAATACAATACAATACAATACAATACGGTTTATTTGTCACATTGCACATAAAGTACAAGTGAAATTAATAAGCATTCATCACTGTGGTGGAAGGCACAGAAATTGTCCTCCTCCATTTTCCCCCGTGGTCGGGACCTCAACCCCCCAATGCCGTTGCTGCGAGCGTCAAGATGATAAAAGGACAAGGTACAAGTCCAGGTAAGTCCAGAGTCGGCTCTTCCCCACCGGAGACCGCGGCTTTAAATTGGTGTAGGCCGCAGGCCGGCGGTCGAAGATTTAAAGTTTAAAGTTCCCGCCGCGCCGCAGCCAGAAGCACTGCAGATCGCAGGGCTGGCGGTCGAAGCTCCCCTCCAGGGGTGATGGTAAGTCGCCACCGCGCCCACGGTAGAAGTTGGCCGCGGGCCGGCAATGATGGCTTCTTCTTCCCCCGGGTCCCCCACGAGGGATCCCGGGCTGTAGACGCCGTGCCAGCTGGAGCTGTGCAGACCGCGGCTTCAGGCTGCCGACTGCCCCGGGCCAGCGAAACGGAGCGCTCCCCTCCAGCGAGCCCCAGCGAGGGCTCGCCCGCTCCACGCCGAGAGTCCACACTGCGCCCGCCTCTGAAGTCCCGGGCGCGTCTCCGGGAAAGGCCGCGCCGATCCTTGCTGTTAGGCCACGGGGGAGGCGACCTGGAAAAAGTCGCCTCTCCATGGAGGAGACGGCCTAAACGGTTTCCCCCTCACCACCCCCCACACAAAACACACAAAGAAACATTAAAAACATACTTTAAAACATACTAAAAAAAATAAAAAAGTTGAAAAAACTAACGTGTTGCTGACAGGGCTGTCGCCATTGCAGCGCCCCCCTCCTACACTCACTAGGGACAATTTTTACATTTACAAAACCAATTAGCCTACATACCTGTACGTCTTTGGAGTATGGGAGGAAACCTGTAGATTTATTCACAATTCTGAGTTTTGTGCCTTTGTTTAATTCTACTGGAAATATCTTGCCCGCTTTGTCATAGGGCTGTTTAAAAAAAACATTGGAACTTTGTTTCATTGTTGATTTGTTGAGTGAAATAAAATGCTTTTTTAATACCCTTAAATTTGCTAAATTACTGGTAATCTAATATTGCCCTTTTCTGATCAAAATGACTACAAATGTTCAATAATAATGTAATAATGTTTAAAAAACCACTGCCTTTGCTTGGCTATCAAACCTGCTCAATTTAGGAACTAATGATCCTGTAAATGTTTGTTCACAATGTTTACAAATACTTAACAGGTTTATATGATACCTCCAATACTATTTTATCAGCAGCATTATGCTGCAAAATAAACAGATTAATACCTGGATTCAAGCAGTATATTTGTGAATGTGCTATTTCATTGGCATGTTTTATGTTTCGGTACATCCTAACATAGGGGATAATATGCGGTGCTGCACACTGTCAACTGAAAAACAGAAAGCTGCGAATGCTGGATATCTATCTGTTGACCCTTGCTTCAGAGTCTACAATTACTCGCAGGCAGAGATTCAGTGCTGTTTTGCCAGCAGGAGGACATTGATTGCTCCATATCATGTTCTGTTCATTAGAATAATTACCAGTTGTTAGCTGTCTTTGCTATACTGCCATTGTGTGGAGTCAGCCAAAAGGAGAAAACATCATTTCTAACCTTCAATTCCACATTTATGGGATGTGCCAATATAAGAGTGAATGCCGCAGGTGGAGACAAATATTTACTTCAAGTGCTTCCATCAGAAATATTACTTCCTCTGCTGTGATCTTTGGTACTTTTGGAAATAAGCTAATTGTCAAAAAATTAACTCAGCAACCAGATGAATAATAGTACCAGTACTATTTCCCCAATATCTTTTGTAATATACTTGTCAATTATGTGTAAAATCCCAAACTGCTAGAGGAACACAGGAGGACAGGCAGCATCTCTGGAGAGAAATGGACAGACGATGCTTTGGGTTGGAAACCCTTCCTCTAACAGCTGAGTTACTCGAGCAGCTTGTTTTTTACTCAAGATTCCAGCATCAGCACTTTCTTGCACCTTTACTTGTCGATCATAGCAACTTCCCCTTGATCTCCTCGGATATAAAATATACCTGCTGAAACTGCGTAGGGGTAATTCTGCTGCAAGTACAGTAGTTCCTCAAAATCAATCGGAGAAATTGTGTGTTTTTTTCAATCTTTTGCTCAATATTTTCAAAATAATTTCATTTCTTTTGAATATTATTTTTATTTTTTAACTGGTCCCCAACTGTGAATGTGAGAAGCATTCTGAAACATTCAATAACGGTGACAGCTACGGCAGATGGTGAGTGCCGGGGGCTGTCAAAGCTGTTCTGTCAGCGCAGCCAGTCAGTTTTGATAAGAGTAGCCCTATACTCCACTGTGCTCCATTGGCTTCATTGATCAGCCAGCAGAGCAGATGAAGTAAAAATGAGAATAAAACCATTCAGTCTTTTATGCCTCCTGCACCATTCCATAGAGTCATGCTTTCTTCTTCTTGCGAATGAAACATAAACCAAAGGAATAGTTAGATCTCAAGCCAGGTGTTGAGTTGCCAGGTTGTTGTCTCTGCGTCAATGTCTGCCAGGCCCTGAGCATTTGCTGGGTGGTAGAGCGGGCACCCAGAGATGACATGGTTGGCTGTCTGTTGTTCTGCTCCGCATTCACAGGCTGGGCTCTGGTGGAGGGAGTCCCCATCCCCACATGCTGGCATTCAAACACCCAACCCCAATACCAAGTCTGTTGAGCTTCATCCCTGCTCCTTTGGGGAGGTCAGACCCAGGATAGCTTTTATCTGGTGAAGAGATGTAGCTGTGTAATGGAGATGAGGTTGCCTTCCACTCCTGTGACCACTTGCTGGCTATCCAGTGTGCTTTAGAGTCATGCCTAATCTTTTATCTCAGTGCTATTTTTCTGTACAAACCCCTTATTTCTTGATGCCCTTAATATCTAAAAGTCTATCAAGCTTAACGCGACTCTCAATTGAAGACTATATCCTCAATTAAATGGAAAGAAAACAGCATGGTCTGGGGCAGTTGGCCAGAATTTCAGCTTCCATATTAATTTTGTAAAACCTCCTGCAGGTGATAGTTACATTTAATTATCTTTCCCATGTACATCTGGCTTTAAGTGGTCAACAGACCACAATCAGTATGAATTAGCAATGACACTTCCTCCTTGATGACCATCACCATAGAGGCACCTCAAGGCTGTGTGCTCAGTTTCTTATTCCACTCACTCTAAACCCATGACTGTGTAGCTGGATATAGTTACAACCGTATCTTTAAATTCACTGATGACACTACCGTTGTTGGACGAATTACAAGTAATGATGAGTCAGAGTATAGGAAGGAGATCGATCATGCATTGAGCCAGAACAACCTTACTCTCAATGTTAGTAAGAGCAACGAGCAGATGGTTAGAAGCATAAAAAACATAGAAAAATAGGTGCAGGAGTAGGCCATTCGACTATTCGCGCCAGCGCCGCCATTCAATATGAATCATGGCTGATCATCCAATATCAGTACCCCATTCTGGCTTTTTCCCCCATATCCCTTTGCCTTAAGAGCTAAATCTAACTCTCTCTTGAAAACATTCAGTGAATTGGCCTCCACTACCTTCTGTGGCAGAGAATTCCACAGATTCACAACTCTTGGGTGAAAACGTTTTTTCTCATCTCAGTCCGAAATGGCCTACTGCTTATTCTTAAACTGTGACCCCTGGTTCTGGGCTCACCCAACATCGAGAGCATTTTTCCTGCATTTAGTCAGTCCAATCCTCTAAGAATTGTATATGTTTTTATATGATTCCTTTTAAATTCCAGCGAATATAAGCCAAGTCGACCCATTCTTTCATCGTATGTCAGTCCCGCCATCCCGGGAATTATCCTGGTTAATCTACACTGCACTCCCTCAATAGCAATAATGTCCTTCCTCAAATTAGGAGACCATAATTACACACAATACTCCAGGTGCGGTCTCACCAGGGCCCTGTACAATTTCAGTATGACGTCCCTGCCCCTAAACTAAAATCCTCGCAATGAAGGCCAACATGCCATTAGCTTTCTTCACTGCCTCCTGTACGTACATGCTTACTTTCAGTGACTGATGTACAAGGACACCCAGGTCTCGTTGCACCACCTCTTCTCCTAATCAGACACCATTCAGATAATAATCTGCCTTCCTGTTCTTGCCACCTAAGTGGTTAACCTCACATTTATCCACATTATACTGCATCTGCCATGCATCTGCCTACTTACCCAACCTGTCCAAGTCACCCTATAGCCTCATAGCATCCTCCTCGCAGTTCACACTGCCACCCAGCTCTGTGTCATCTACAAACGTAGAGATGTTACATTTAATTCCTTCGTCTAAATCGTTAATATATATTGTAAATAACTGGGATCCCAGCACCGAGCCTTGCGGCACCCCACTAGTCACTGCCTGCCATGAAAAGGACCTGTTAATTCCTGCTCTTTGCTTCCTGTCTGCCAACTAATTCTCTATCCATGTCAATATCCTATGCCCAATACCATGTGCTATAATTTTGCACACTAATTTCTTGTGTGGGATCTTGTCAAAAGCTTTTTGAAAGTCCAGATACACTCTCCCTTATCCATTCTACTTGTTACATCCTCAAAAAATTCCAGAAGATTATTCAGGCTTGATTTCCCCTTCATAAATCTATGCTGACTTTGACCGATCCTGTCACTGCTTTCCAAATGCGCTGCTATAACATCTTTAATAAATGACTCAAGCATCTTCCCCATTACCGATATAAGGCTAACTGGTCTATAATTCCCCGTTTTCACTCTTCCTCCTTTCTTAAAAAGTGGACATTGGCTACCCTCCAGTCCACAGGAACTGATCCAGAGTCAAGAGAACATTGCAAAATGATCACCAATGAATGAATGAATGAATAAGTTTATTGGCCAAGTATTCACATACAAGGAATTTGCCTTTGTGCTCTGCCCGCAAGTGCCAACATGACATACAGTGATAGACATAGAAACATAGAAACATAGAAATTAGGTGCAGGAGTAGGCCATTCGGCCCTTCGAACCTGCACCGCCATTCAATATGATCATGGCTGATCATCCAACTCAGAATCCCGTACCTGCCTTCTCTCCATACCCCCTGATCCCCTTAGCCACAAGGGCCACATCTAACTCCCTCTTAAATATAGCCAATGAACTGGCCTCAACTACCCTCTGTGGCAGAGAGTTCCAGAGATTCACCACTCTCTGCGTGAAAAAAGTTCTTCTCATCTCGGTTTTAAAAGGATTTCCCCTTTATCCTTAAGCTGTGACCCCTTGTCCTGGACTTCCCTAACATCGGGAACAATCTTCCTGCATCTAGCCTACCCAACCCCTTAAGAATTTTGTACGTTTCTATAAGATCCCCTCTCAATCTTCTAAATTCTAGAGAGTATAAACCAAGTCTATCCAGTCTTTCTTCATAAGACAGTCCTGACATCCCAGGAATCGGTCTGGTGAACCGTCTCTGCACTCCCTCTATGGCAATAATGATATGATATGCCATTTATTGTCACTATACATGTACAGTGAAACTGAAAGCTGCTCGTACTCGGTGCATACATACAATTTTACACAAAAAACAAGAAACAGAAAAAAAACAAAACAGAAGGGAGATGATGGGGGGGGGGGGGGGGGGGGGATAGGTGCACAAATTCTACGGCGCTACATACATATATACATATATACAGATGGAAGTCCGTGTTGGGCGGTGTAGTCAGTGCATGTGTGGATTTGAATTTATGGTAGATATAATTCTCGGGAAGCAGCTATTCCTGAGTCTGTTTGTCCTGGATTTGATGCACCTATAGCGCCTTCCAGAGGGCAGCAGGTCGAACAGTCCAAACGCAGGATGGGAGCTGTCTTTGGTGATCTTCTTTGCCCTGCTAAGGCAGCGGGAGGTGTAGATGTCCATCAGGGAGGGGAGAGGGCAACCAATGATCCTCTGCGCTGTCCTGGTTACCCTCTGAAGCCTCTCCCTGTCTGCCATGGTGCAGCTGCCATACCATGCTGTAATGCAGTATGTCAGCAGGCTCTCGATGGACGAGCGGTAGAAGGTCAGCAGCAGGTTAGAGTCCAGGTTGTGCTTCCTGAGGACCCTCAGGAAGTGCAGCCGCTGCTGAGCCTTCTTGATGACCGCTGTCGTGTTGTCCGTCCAGGAGATATCAGCAGCGATATGGATGCCGAGAAACCGGAAGGTGTTGACCCTCTCCACACACTCGCCGTTAATGTGTAGGGGGACTAAGTCGGTGCTGTGCCTCCTGAAGTCGACAATGAGCTCTTTTGTTTTCCTGGTGTTCAGAGCCAGATTGTTTTCTGAGCACCAGGTTGTCAACTTCAGGACTTCCTCTCTGTAGGCTGCCTCGTCTCCCTTTGAAATAAGTCCGACCACAGTAGTGTCGTCAGCAAATTTGACGATGTGGTTGTTGTTGTGGGCCGGACTACAGTCGTAGGTGTAGAGACAGTATAAGAGGGGGCTTAGCACACAGCCCTGTGGGGAAACCGGTACTCAACCTGCGAGTGGAGGAGAGGTGGGGGCCGAGTCTCACAGTCTGGGGCCGGTTTGTGAGGAAATCCTTAATCCAGGCACATGTGACAGTGGGGAGGCCGAGAGTGACCAGTTTACCAATGAGGATGTCCGGGATGATTGTATTAAAGGCTGAACTAAAATCCACAAAGAGCATCCGGACGTAGCTCTGCCCCTGCTCCAGATGGCTCAGCACAGAGTGGAGAGCTACGGTGATGGCGTCTTCTGTGGATCTGTTTTGGCGATAAGCGAATTGGTGGGGGTCGAAGTCTGGTGGTAGATAGTCCTTGATGTGCTGGAGGACCAATCTCTCGAAGCACTTCGTGATTACCGGAGTGAGGGCAACAGGACGGTAGTCATTAAGGCTGGTGATGGGAGACTTCTTCGGCACAGGGACGATTGTGGCTGATTTTAGGCAGGACGGAATAACTGCCTGGGCCAGGGAGAGGTTGAAAATTCTGGTGAAGATGGCAGTGAGCTGGTGGGCGCACGCTTTGAGCACCTTACCAGGGACTCCATCTGGGCCGGTAGCCTTCTTGGGGTTCACTGCCAGGAGCACCCGTCTGACATCGTGTTCCCCGACAGTGAGTGGGGTAGTACAGGAGCCAGGTGAGGGTGGGAACAGGGCTGTAGCAGGTGAGTGCTGCTGTTGTGATGTTTCAAAGCGGGAGAAGAAGCAATTTAGCTTTTCTGCCAGCAGCGCACTCAGGTCTTCTGACTTTGTGGCACAGCCTCTGTAGTTGGTAATGTCTTGTATGCCCCGCCATACCTCCCGTGTATTATTGCTGGACAAGTGGGACTCTATGCTCCTCTTGTGGTCCGCCTTGGCCTTTTTAATACCACTTTTCAGGTCGGCTCGAGCAGCCCTGTACAGAGCTCTGTCACCTGACCTGAAGGCAGCATCGCGGGCTCTGAGGAGTGTGCGGACCTGGCTGGACATCCAGGGTTTCTGGTTTGGGAAAACCCGTATGTTTTTGTCTACAGTCACATTTCCGATGCAGAACTTGATATAGTCCAGCACCGATTCTGTGAGAGTTTCCAGGTCCTGGTGTTCGAATATGTCCCAGTTTGTCTGGGTAAAGCAGTCCTGTAGATTGGAGAGTGCATTGGAGAGTAATGTCCTTCCTCAGATTTGGAGACCAAAACTGTACGCAATACTCCAGGTGTGGTCTCACCAAGACCCTGTACAACTGCAGTAGAACCTCTCTGCTCCTATACTCAAATCCTTTTGCAATGAAAGCTAACATACCATTCGCTTTCTTTACTGCCTGCTGCACCTGCATGCCTACCTTCAATGACTGGTGTACCATGACACCCAGGTCTCGCTGCATCTCCCCTTTCCAAATCGGCCACCATTTAGATAATAGTCTGCTTTCCTGTTTTTGCCACCAAAATGGATAACCTCACATTTATCCACATTATACTGCATCTGCCAAACATTTGCCCACTCACCCAGCCTATCCAAGTCACCCTGCAGCATCCTCCTCACAGCTAACACTGCCCCCCAGCTTAGTGTCATCCGCAAACTTGGAGATATTGCCTTCAATTCCCTCATCCAGATCATTAATATATATTGTGAATAGCTGGGGTCCCAGTACTGAGCCCCACTAGTCACTGCCTTCCATTGTGAAAAGGACCCGTTTACTCCTACTCTTTGCTTCCTGTTTGCCAGCCAGTTCTCTATCCACATCAATACTGAACCCCCAATGCCTTGTGCTTTAAGTTTGTATACCAATTTCTTATGTGGGACCTTGTCGAAAGCCTTCTGGAAGTCCAGATACACCACATCCACTGGTTCTCCCCTATCCACGCTACTAGTTACATCCTCGAAAAATCCTATAAGATTCGTCAGACATGATTTACCTTTCGTAAATCCATGCTGACTTTGTTCAATGATTTCACCACTTTCCAAATGTGCTGCTATCCCATCTTTAATAACTGACTCTAGCAGTTTCCCCACTACCGATGTTAGACTAACTGGTCTGTAATTCCCCATTTTCTCTCTCCCTCCCTTCTTAAAAAGTGGGGTTACGTTTGCTACCCGCCAATCTTCAGGAACTACTCCAGAATCTAAAGAGTTTTGAAAGATTATTACTAATGCATCCACTATTTCTGGAGCTACTTCCTTAAGTACTCTGGGATGCAGCCTATCTGGCCCTGGGGATTTATCGGCCTTTAATCCATTCAATTTACCCAACACCACTTCCCGGCTATCCTGGATTTCACTCAATTCCTCCAACTCCTTTGACCCGCAGTCCCCTGCTATTTCCGGCAAATTATTTATGTCTTCCTTAGTGAAGACGGAACCAAAGTAGTTATTCAATTGGTCCGCCATATCCTTGTTCCCCATGACCAACTCCCCTGTTTCTGACTGCAAGGGACCTACATTTGTTTTAACTAATCTCTTTCTTTTCACATATCTATAAAAACTTTTGCAGTCAGTTTTTATGTTCCCTGCCAGTTTTCTTTCATAATCTATTTTTCCTTTCCTAATTAAGCCCTTTGTCCTCCTCTGCTGATCTTTGAATTTCTCCCAGTCCTCCGGTATGCTGCTTTTTCTGGCTAATTTGTACGCATCATCCTTCGCTTTGATACTATCCCTGATTTCCCTTGTTAGTTAGGAATGACACATAAAACATTAAACATTAATAATAGGGTTTTCACAGACGACACAAATGAACAAACACATACAAAACAGCAAGGAGCAGTACACTGTGGCAGCCATCGCCATCTAGGGCCACATCCTTGAGTACTCTGGGATGCAGGCCATCAGGCCCCGGGGATTTATCTGCCTTCAGTCCCAACAGTTTGCCTAACACCATTTCCTAACTAATGACTAATAGATGACTTTAGAAGAGGATAGTGAGAATTCACAAACCTGTTTATATCGATGGCTCAATGATAGTCAGGAACTTCAAATTCCTGGGCATGTGTAGTTCTGTTGTGGGCCCGTGCTTTCTTTATGACGCAATCAAAAAGAAAGCACCTCTACTTTTGTCCAAGATTGATGTGATTCAGTATGTCGATGAATATTCTTTTGAACCCTGACAGGAGTATAGTAAAGAGCACGTTGAATGTATCAGCAACTCGAACGCCCAGGAACGTAGAAGATTACAAAGAGTGGTGGAGACTGCCTAGTCCATCACGTGTGTTGAGCTCCCCACTATAGATATGATCTACAGGAGGCGCTGCCACACCACCCTGGCCATGCTCATTTCACTCCTGCCATTGGGAAGATGGTACAGGAGTCTAATAACTGTAACCTCTAGGTTCAGGAACAGCTTCTTTCTAACAACCATCTGCAAGCACCAAGTAAGCGAGGAACTACAAAGTGTTGTTCTAGCATCTTTGGGCTTTGCTTTTACACTAATATATATTGTTTTACCTTTCTTTCTTGAGTTTATTGCATCTTGCGTACTGTGTTTACAGACCTATTGTACTGCTGCGTAAGAATTTCATTGTTCCATTCGGTACATAATAAACACTCTTGTGTCTTGACTTGAATTGACGGGCAGATGTGGAATGGAAGGGCCACTTCCAATTCTCAGCCCTTTTCAGTTGTACAACTTGTCACAATTTTTATTCTCATGTTTAAAATGAGACAGGAAGGGGAATTTTCAGTGGCAAGCTTAGACTAGAGAAGCAGAGTTTATTCTCCTTAAGGCAAAGAAAGTTGAGAAGTGACTTAATAGAAATGTTCAAGATCTATGACTATCATTCTTTGACATTCTAATAAAACAAAACAAAAAATGGTAATGCAAATTTACTACAAAATATTGATTAGAAACCAGGTTAACTATGTTCCACCTCTACTTGAAAGTAACAATTAATGCTTGAGAATCTTTCCATGGACAAAACCTTCCTCATATTCTTCTTGCATACTTGAATACAGTAAACCCTTGTTTTTACAGACCTCTTTATAACAGACTAGATAGCGGATGGACCTATCTAACTACTCCGCCAGACCGGACTGCCAACGCAATCCCAGGCCACTCCCAGATCGGGCTGACGACACTGGCCCCGGCTGCTTCTACTGTTGCGCCTGCCAATACCGCCACACTGGCCGCTTCCTTGACCTTGCTTGCCACTGCCGCTGTCACCACCTGTAATACCGTATTAAGAACTTGGAGCTTTGTAGGGCTAAGACGAATCGATCGGGTAGATGCACAGAATCTCTTCCCCAGAGTAGGGGAATCGAGGACCAGAGGACATAGGTTCAAGGTGAAGGGGAAAAGATTTAATAGGAATCTGAGGGGTAACATTTTCACCCAAAGGGTGGTGGTTGTATGGAACGAGCTGCCAGAGGAGGTAGTTGAGGCTGGGACTATCCCGACGTTTAAGAATCAGTTAGACAGGTACATGGATAGGACAGGTTTGGAGGGATATGGACCAAACGTGGGCAGGTGGGACTAGTATAGCTGCGAGGTATTGGCTGGTGTGGACAAGTTGTTCCGGTATAACGAGGTTATGACACGTTAGTCCGGTATATTTACTGTAATGTTTATACCAAGTATCCTTCCAATTTAATATGCAGTCTGAGGCTGAACTTTCCTTCACCTAGAACCATCTATATAACCTCAGGGTGATTTCACAAACAGGAACCTGAGTCAATATATTTTCCTTCTCCTCCTTCGTTCCTGCAGTCGTGGTCTGACAACTCGGCACAGACCAGGATCAATGCCAAACCGTGAAACTATGGGTTCAAGTTCAAGCTCACATTTATTGTTACATGCACCAATTAAGTTATCATACAGCCATACAAGTAAAAAAGAACACAATACACAATATATTTAACATAAACATCTACCACGGTAGCATCAACATTCCTCACTGTGATGGAAGGGTTCCATTATTTGTTAACATTTTGATATGACTAATGAACTGATAATTTAAAAACATTCATTAACAATTATAAAATGATTTCAATTTAAAAATTATATGCTATTTAATTTTCTTATTCCTTTGCTTATGAATAAATTATTATTTATTTAACACAAAAACCTACTCTGAATTATTGAGCAAATTGTTACTACTTCGATAAAATAACTCTTCAGTAATTTGGGTGTGGAAGAGGTGATAAATAATATATTCAGTGAGGTTATAATCTGAATCTGATTTTCCTTTGCTGTGCAAAAATTGAAGACTGCCATAAATCAGTATTATTTAAATTTTGAAACCATTGTTGTGTTCTGATCAAAAAGTATTTAAATTAATTGATTTTTATGGACTGCATGAGAAACAGCCATCCGTAAAGGTAATTGATATTTTCTATTTTACAGAGCAAGCTAATCCACAGTTAGAAAGTCATATAGTTACAGCTTTTGACAGAAAATGAATGTTGACAATTCAATTTCTTGATTATGGTTTTAGTTGCTCACTAAATTCTTTCTAAAGGCACTATTATATCCCACTATAATTTGTTGCTGAGACCTATCCCTTTGCTTGAATAGCTAAGATTTTCCAGTCTTGGCAATAACCTTGTAAATCTCCATCATTTCTTCACAATGCAACCACATCTTTCCTGTGTTATTGTGACCACTATTCAAGTGTTGTTTACCCTTAACCTTTCTTCTATGCTATGCCTCAGTTAACAAAGGAAAGCACTGCATATGTCTTTTAACGTTCTCATTGATCTATCCTGCTACCTCGAAGGATCTGTGGATATACAGATGTATATATGTTCTTCAACACTACTCAATATCTATCCATTTAATTGAGTGTTCACACATATTTTTGCACCTCTCCAAATGTATTAGGACAACAGAACTGCATGCAATGCTCCAAAGTGGCTTCACCAAAGTCTTATAAAGCTGCACCTTTACTTTCAGACTTTTATACACAATGCCCAGACCGATCAAGACATGCATACCATATGCCTTTTTACCATTATCTCGTTTTTTTGCCACTTTCAGGAGGTTATGGACTTGGGCACAAAGATCCCTCTGTACATCAAATACTATTAATGGTCATGCCATAAATTTTATATTTTCCCCTTACATTTGACCTCCCAAAGTGCAACACCATACTTGATCGGACCTGCCCTTCCACCACACCCTCTGTCATCTATCAATAAGCCACTTATGAAGCCATACAACAAAGTTACTGTTGATCCCATGTATCTTCATTTTCTGGATCAGCCTACCATGGGGGACTTTATCAAATGCCTTACTGTAATCCATATAGACAATGTCCACTGCCCCATCCTCATTGATCACCTCCTCAAACAACTCAACCAAGGTAGTGAGGCACGACCTGCAGCATATAAAGCCATGCTGACTATCCATACTTTCTCTGTAGTTGTAACACTATTTACTGCATTTATTTTATTTTTTCTTTTGCACTGATGTGCTCATGTATAACATTACACTCACACGTATAGTTTGCTTGGACAGCATGCAAAACAAAGATTTTCTTTGCATCTTTGCTATCCAGTCAGGAGAAAGACAATACATGATTACAATCGAGCCATTTACATAGATACATTATGAGGGAATAATGTTTAGTGCAAGATAGCCAGCAAAGTCCGATCAAGGATAGTCCTAGGGTTACCAAAGAGGTAGATAGTAGTTCACATAGGGATGATATCCTTCTTATAGCTTCACGACCATTACTACACTCAAGCAGCCAGTTAACCAATATGTATATCTTTGGACAATAGACAATAGGTGCAGGAGTAGGCCATTCGGCCCTGCGAGCCAGCACCGCCATTCAATGTGATCATGGCTGATCATCCCCAATCAGTACCCCATTCCTGCCTTCTCCACATATCCCCTGACTCCACTATCTTTAAGAGCCCTATCTAGCTCTCTCTTGAAAGCATCCTGAGAACCGGCCTCCACCGCCCTCTGAGGCAGAGAATTCCACAGACTCACACTCTCTGTGAGAAAAAGTGTTTCCTCGTCTCCGTTCTAAATGGCTTACCCCTTATTCTTAAATTGTGGCCCCTGGTTCTGGACTCCCCCAACATCGGGAACATGTTTCCTGCCTCTAGCGTGTCCAAGCCCTTAACAATCTTATATGTTTCAAGGAGATATCCTCTCATCCTTCTAAACTCCAGAGTGTACAAGCCCAGCTGCTCCATTCTCTCAGCACAAGACAGTCCCGCCATTCTGAAAGTCCAGGTATACTACATCCACTGACTCTCCCATGTCCATTTTCCTAGTTACATCTTCAAAAAATTCCAGAAGATTAATCACCTTCATGATTTCCCCTTCGTAAATCCACGCTGACTCAGACCGATCCTGTTACTGCTATCCAAATGTTCAGCTATCTCATCTTTTATAATTGACTCCAGCAACCTCCCCACCACCGATATCAGGCTAACTGGTCTATAATTCCCTGTTTTCTCTCTCCCGCCTTTCTTAAAAAGTGGGATAACATTAGCTACCCTCCAATCCACAGGAACTGAATCTATCGAACATTGGAAAATTATCACCAATGCATCCACGATTTCTAAAGCCACTTCCTTAAGTACCCTGCGATGCAGACCATCAGGCCCTGGAGATTTATCAGCCTTCAGTCCCATCAGTCTATCCAACACCATTTCCTGCCTAATGTGGATTTCCTTCAGTTCCTCTGTCACCCCAGATCCTCTGGCCACTACTATATCAGGAAGATTGTTTGTGTCCTCCTTAGTGAAGACAGATCCAAAGTACCTGTTCAACTCATCTGCCATTTATAATAAATTCACCTTTTTCGGTCTTCAAGCGTCCAACTTTGGTCTTAACTAATTTTTTCCTCTTCACATACCTAAAGAAGCTTTTACTATCCTGCTTTCTATTCTTGGCTAGCTTACCTTCGTACCACATCTTTTCTTCCCGTATTGTCTTTTTGGTTATCTTCTGTTGTTCTTTAAACATTACCCAATCCTCTTGCTTCCCGCTCATCTTTGCTACGTTGTACTGCTTCGCTTTAATTTTTATACTGTCCCTGACGTCTCTTGTCAGCCATGGTCCTCCCTTTCTCCCCTTGGAATCTTACTTCCTCCTAAGAATGAACTGATACTGCACCTTCTGTATTATTCCTAGAAATACCTGCCAACTTTGGCCAGCTCCTCCCTCATGGCCCCATAATCCCCTTTATTCAACTGCAACACTGACACCTCCGATCTACCCTTCTCTCCTCCCTCTCCAATTGTAGATTAAACCTGACCATGTTATGGTCACTGCCTCCTAATGGCTCATTAACCTCGAGGTCCTTTATCAAATCCAGTTCATTACATAACATTAAATCCAGAATTGCCTTCTCCCTGGTAGGCTCCAATACAAGCTGTTCAAAGGCATCCGTTCTAAATGGCTTACAACACAAAGGCATTCAACAAAGACCATGGGATGAAAGCAAATGACCCAGAGGAAACCCACTTGGTGAGTGAGGGGCAGATCATGCAAATTCCACAAAGACAATACAGGATCGAACCTTGAACTGGTTTCATAGGTATAGAAAAATGACTTGTCTGTAGTTTGTACAAATACGTTTAGTTTTGTTCAGTCATCTTTGATTAATGCACTTGCATATCTGCAATTGCATGCTCCTTCATTTAAAAATGGAAATAAAAGTTACAGTAACTACAGAGAATTATAGCAGGATCGAAATAGGAACTGACAATTTTTCTCTTATTCTTGCTCCATTATTCATAAAATCATGGCTAATCTTTTACTGAAGTGCCACTTTCTCGAACTTGTCTGATATCTCCTGATATTTGAATATCTATCGATCTTGAATATACTCAGAAATGAAGCTTCCAGTCTTTTTGTGTTGAAAATTCCACAGAACCACTATCCTCTAGGTGAATAAATATCAAGTCAAGTCAAGTTTTATTTGTCACTTGCACATAAAGTGCAAGTGAAATGAATTTGCCAGCAGCGGTACAATAAAAAAAGAACACACAATACATAATAAAAATGTACACAAACATCCACCGCAGCATTCATCACTGTGGTGGAAGGCACAAACATTGGCCAGTTTAGTGTGTCCATTTCCCCCCGTGGTCGGAACCTCAACCCTCCACAGTCGCCGCTGCAGGATCTTCAGACAAGATAAGTCCAGATAAGTCCTGAATCGGAGCCTGCCCACCGGAGACCGCGGCTTCAGGTTGGTGTAGGCCGCAGGCCGGCGGTTGAAGATTTAAAGTCCCCGCCGCGCCGCAGCCAGAAGCACCGCAGACCGCAGGGCCGGCGGTCGAAGCTCCTCTCCAGAGATCCCCGGCGAGGGACCACGCTCTGGATGGTAAGTCCACGCCACGGGCCGGCGGTCGGAGCTCTTCTCCTCCCAGGTCCCCCAACGAGGGACCCCAGGCCCAGGACGCCGCCAGCTGGAGCTCTGCAGACCGCGGCTTCAGGCTGCCGCGGGCCAGCGAATGGAGCCCTCCCCTCCGGCGACCTCCGGCGAGGGCTCGCCCGCTTCGCAACGAAAGAGTCCTCGCTGCGCCCGTTGCTGAAGCTGAAGCCTCCGCGCGCGTCTCCGGGAAAGGCCGCACCGATCCTTTCTGTTAGGCCACGGGGGAGGCGACATGGAAAAAGGCGCCCCTCCGTGGAGGAGGCGACCAAAGCGGTTTCCCCCTTGCCCCCCCCCCCCACACCACCCCCCACACAAGACACACAGAGAGACATTAAAAACACACATTAAGACACACTAAAAAAACAAGAAAAGTAGAAAAAACTAACACGCTGCTGGCAGGGCTGCCGGCTAGCAGCGCCCCCCACCGACCATCTATCCTCTCATCTCAGTTTTGAATGGCTGACCCTTCATTTGAAACTGCAGACTTGTTTCCTAATACCCAAGTCAAGGAAAACATCAATTCCTTTTCTATCCTGTGAAGCCCCAGAAGAAAGTACGTTCCAGTCAGGTCGCCTCTTGAACTTCTAAGGACTAACATCAGAGGGCTAGGCTGCTTGATCTCTCCTAGTATGAAAGTCTCACCAATACAGAAATTGATCTGGTGAACTTTTAGTGCACTCCTATTGCAAATATAACATTTCTTATACAGGGACAACATACTTGTACATAGTGTTCCAGATGCAGTCTCAGCGAGGTGCTTTATAATTGAAACAAAATATCCCTACTCTTGCACCCAAATCTTTTTATAAGGAAGGCTACATGGATTGCCCTCCTATTGTTTGCTGAACCTGCATGTTAACTTGTAGTGATTCATGTACAAGGACACGTAGGACCCACTGAATACCAATATCATGAATCATTCACCATTTACTCTGCCTCTCTTTATTTTTTAACCATTGTGGACAGCTTACCTTACCTTTCAACTCTCTATCCTTTGTTCAATCACTTGTTCTGTTTATATACCCCATAGGCCCTCTGAATGATTCTCACAGCTCAGACTGCCTGATACATTTTTCTCATGCACTCCTGCAACAATGTCCTGAGGTAGTCTATATGTTATGATGTGGAAGGTATACATGTAAGTTGAATTAACAAAATACATTGCCTGTTGTATAAATATGCCGATTGACTTTTTGGAGAGAAATCTAGCTTTAGACATATTGGAACTTGATCAGACTATTTGGACACTCAAGACTGTTCTATATTCAGTTAAACAATGATCTAAACTTCAACCATGTATCTAAATGATACTTGTAATGCACTGTATACAAAAATGAATTTCACTGTACCTCCGTACATATCTAGTATAATATAAAAAAAAATGATTGAAATGATTCAATTTATTGTCATTGTCAGTGTACAGTACAGAGACAACGAAATGCATTTTTAGTATCTCCCTTGAAAGGGAGACACAGGGCGTCGCGGTGTGCCCGCGCCTGCCGCCGTATAAAACTCTGTGTGTGGGTGTTTGTGTGTCATTTTATATGCGATTCACATCCCCTCGAAAACCCAACGCGGTAACGGTGAAATTTTTACATATTCCTGTAGAGATTTACCTCATGATTTCAAAAATCCACTCATCTGTAAATTTGATTTATTATTTCCCGAGTTTTTTACTAAAATTGTTTACTAAAACCAATCTTGCAAATTTTTAAAATCTAACTGCTGAAGCGAGCTGATGACGTAACAATGCCTTCGCTCGTGACCCAGCCCCCCCCACCCCCCCCCCCCCCCCGCTCTGGATTCAAGCAGCTGACAAATTACATTAAAAACTCGCCCCCCCCCCCCCACTTTACAATCTGACATATTTTTAAAATCAAATGAGCTAGATGACGTTACAATGGCCCCCCCCCCCCCCCCCCCCCCCCTCTGGATTAAAGCTGCTGAAAAGTCACGTTAAACCCCCCCACCCCCCCTCCCAACTCACTGTGCTGTCAACTAGCACAGCGCAGCGCCCCAGCCCCGCCCACAGCCCAGCAGCTCAACACGAAGTACACTCACGCCTCAGCTCCCGTTCTAGAACATGGCATCAGCCGTTATCGTCGCGCGGGGCAACGCGATGGGAAGGTGGCTCTGACGGCCATTACTCCCTCTGAGACCTGCGCTTCCTCCGTTGATCGCAGGGACACGGAGAATTGTGACGCCTTTTCCTCACTGGTGATCTCGATCCCACCTGCCGATCTCTGGCCGTCACGGGGAACGACCTCCTCTCCGTCTCCCCCGCCCGATCGTCTGTCACGCAGGTGGTGGGCTTTCCCGTCGCGGAAGCCACGATCGGCTGGCCCTCCGCTACTTTTGGCCGTTCGTTCAAAAGACGCCGCAAATCGGAAACCCCAGCTACAAAAGGCAGCAAGCTCCCCTGCCTCTGTGTCCCTCTCTGTGCCTCTGTGTCCCTCTCTGTGTGCCTCTGTGTCCCTCTCTGTGCCTCTGTGTCCCTCTCTGTCCTCTGTGTCTCTCTGTGCCTCTCTCTCTGTGCCTCTGTGTCCCTCTCTGTGCCCTCTGTGTCCCTCTCTGTGCCTCTGTGTCCCTCTCTGTGCCTCTGTGTCCATCTCTGTGCCTCTGTGTCCCTCTCTGTGCTTCTGTGTCCCTCTCTGTGCCTCTGTGTGAGTGGAAAGGGCGGGGCATGGGGGTAAAAAGGAGTGAAATAGTAATAATATTATTAATATATATCAATTGTGGTGGTTAGTGTGTGTGTGTGTGTGTGTGTGGGGGAGGTGGTTACTGTGTGTGTGTGTGGGGGGGGGGGTTAGTTGTGTGTGTGGGGGGGGTGGTTAGTGTGTGTGGGGGGGGGTGGTTAGTGTGTGTGTGGGGGGGGGTGGTTAGTGTGTGTGTGGGGGGGTGGTTAGTGTGTGTGGGGGGGGGTGTGTGTGTAGTGTGTGTGGGGGGGGTGTTAGTGTGTGTGGGGGGGTGGTTAGTGTGTGTGGGGGGGGGGGTGGTTAGTGTGTGTGTGGGGGGGGGGTGGTTAGTGTGTGTGTGGGGGGGTGTGGTTAGTGTGTGTGTGGGGGGGGGTGGTTAGTGTGTGTGTGGGGGGGGTGTGTTAGTGTGTGTGTGGGGGGGGTGGTTAGTGTGTGTGTGGTTAGTTTGTGTGCGCGCCCTCCCCCCGCAATCGCGCGTTGAGAGGAGTGGGACCCAACAGGTCCCACTTGGTCTAGTAACTATTAAAACTCTGATCGTGTGTGTGTGTGTGTGTGTGTGTGTGTGTGTGTGTGTGTGTGGGGGGGTGGGTTTGTGGGGGGTGTGGGTTGTGGGGTGTGTGTGTGTGTGGGGGGGGGTGGTTAGTGTGGTGTGTGTGTGGGGGGGGTGGTTAGTGTGTGTGTGTGGGGGGGGGGTGAGTGTGTGTGTGTGGGGGGGGGTGAGTGTGTGTGTGTGGGGGGGTGGTTATTGTGTGTGTGTGGGGGGGGGGGTTTAGTGTGTGTGTGTGGGGGGGGTGGTTAGTGTGTGTGTGTGTGTGTGGGATAGTACTAGTGTGTGTGGGGGATAGTACTATGGGTGGGTGTGTGTGTGTGTGTGTGTGTGTGGTGGGTGGTGTGTAGGTGGGTGGGGGTGTGTGGGTGGTGGTGTGGGTGTGTGGGGGTGTGTGTGGGGGGGGGTGTGTGTGTGTGTGTGTGTGTGTGTGTGTGTGTGTGTGTGTGAGTGTGTGTGTGTGTGTGTGGGGGGGTGGTGTGTGTGGGGGGGGGGTGGTTAGTGTGTGTGGGGGGGGGGTGGGTAGTGGTGTGTGTGTGTGTGGGGGGGGGTGGGGGTGTGTGTGTGTGTGTGTGTGGGGGGGGGTGGGTGTGTGTGTGTGTGGGGGGGGGGGTGGTTAGTGTGTGTGTGGGGGGGGGGGGTGGTTAGTGTGTGTGTGTGGGGGGGGGGGTGAGTGTGTGTGTGGGGGGGGGGGTGTGGTTAGTGTGTGTGGGGGGGGGGGGGGTGAGTGTGTGTGTGGGGGGGGGGTTAGTGTGTGTGTGGGGGGGGGTGGTTAGTATGTGTGTGTGGGGGGGGGGTGGTTAGTGTGTGTGTGTGGGGGGGGGGGGTGTTAGTGTGTGTGTTAGTGTGTGTGGGGGGGGGGGTTGGGTGTGGTTAGTGTGTGTGTGGGGGGGGGGGGGTTAGTGTGTGTGTGACGCCGCAGGCTGCCCCCGCCCCTCGCAACCGTGCGTTGAGGGGACGGGACCCAATGGTCCCACTTGGTCAAGTGACAAATAAAGTCCCATACCATACATATACCATACACTATGGCACCATTTTCACATCCCAGTTATTGTAATTGCAGGGACCTTGATCTGACCATGAAGTTCTGGCAGCGTTGCAGGGTCGGCCTGGCCAAGCGTAGCCGTGGGGTCCACGACCCTGAGAAATATATTTGGAGAAGACTGCTCTTTATGAAATAATCCCATTTGAGATCTTATACAGGGCATAAAAGATCCTTTGGGATTATTTTACATGATATTAACACTAATGGCGTATAAATTTAACATGCTACACAAAACATAGCACCTTCCAGAATGACATGTTCTACCAACATTTCACTGTAATTCATCTTTGAGGCAACAAAGAGGTTAAGTCCTTGTCCGTCCACATTCTTTCTTCTCTTTGCAAACAACATTTTTGATTGCAACAATGATATTTGATGTTTCCAATAAAACTATGCTCAACCATTTGATTCCATTATAAATGTGATCTGAAATAGGCTGTGCATTGTAGCCCTTGGGGTTGCAAGTATTTTAGGATTTGGAATGAGAAGGTAAATTAATCGCTTAAAACTTTCACACAGTTATTAAATGCAATCTTCAGATTACTGCAACATTTAAATCTGACAAGCTATAAAATCAACTGCCCCTGTGTAATGCTACAAGAAAGGAGAGAATGTTTGCTTCAGATTGGGCTACTTATTTTTCTGTGGTTTGTATATCTTAATTGAACAGGGATTCAACCCAGTGATTATTCATGCATTAGGATCACGAGTTATTCAGCACGGAAACAGGCCCCGTGGCCTCTCATCCATGCCGAGCAAATTACAGAGCTGAGGTAGTCCCAATTGCAAGCATTTGGCCCATATCCCTCTAAACCATTCCTATCCATGTACCTATTAGACTGTTTTGTAAACATTGTAATTGCACCTGCCTCTACCACGTCCTCTGGCAGCTCATTCTACATACCCATTAGCCTCTGTGTGAAAAAAACTGCCCCTCACGTCGCCTATAAATCTGTCTGCTTTTACTTGAAAATCTGTGCCCTTTAGTTTCAGATTCACCTCCCTGAGGAGCACAACGCATTCCATGCACATTTTGAACAGAAGGTCAGTGGAATGGTGCCACTCTGACTGAGCATTAGCTTCAGGTACATTTGTACTCATGGTCACTGTCGTAAATGTCAGATCTGAGAGTGAACCCATGGAAAGCAAATGGCTGGATGGAATCCCTGGCTGTGCCCTTAGAACTTGTGCCAACCAGTTGACAGGAGTATTCTCCCGATTCTATTATGAGGATTCCACCTGCTTTAAGAAGACCATTATCACCCTGGTGCCAGGTTAGCGTGCCTTCATGGCAATTTTTCAGTGACTCTGGCATCTACCATCATGAAATGCTTTGAGAGGCTGGTCATTGCGCACATTAACTCCAGCCGGCAAGGCAGTTGTGATCCACCACATTTCGCCAATTGCCACAACAGGTCCACGGCAAATGCCATCTCCCTGGCCCTGCGCTCATCCCTGGAACATCTGGATAAGGACGCCATCAGATTCCTATGTATTGACTGTAGCTTTGGTCTGAATAAGGACTCCATCAGACTTTTTGTTTATTAACTATAGCTTTGCCTTCAACACTATAATCCCAACCAAATTCCTTTCGAAACTTTTTAACCTAGTAGTCAGCATTCCCCTTTACAGCTGGTTAATTGACATTATGATCATTCAAACTTACTCAATGATAATTCTCACCATCATTGTCCTGCAAGACTGCATTCTCTGCCGTTACTATACCCCCTACACACTCACGGCCAAATTCTGCTCAAACTCCATTAAAAAAATTGCAGATTTGTCAGAACATGAACAAAGGCCGAGACGAAGTTCAGAAAGGAGATAGAGTTTTGTTACATGGTGTCAAGACAACAACCTCTCGCTCAATTTTGGCATGTAGAAGGAGCTAGTTGCCAGATCAGGAAACAGGGAATTGTACACGCCCCAGTCAGTAACAATGCAGCTGATGAGGAGATGTTCAGAAACATTCAGACATTCAAGTTCCAAGGCGTAAATATTAACAACAACTTGACCATACATCGGGGGCCCTGGAAAATGTATTATATTACCAGGTAACATGTAATTGTATGCTGGATTATCAATAAGGATCATATCCAATAGTCCTGAAAATTAATTAGTCGGTAACTAACAAGGTCCTGAGTGTGTCAAATTAAGTGTTTTACTTATTAATAGATGAAACTATGCATTTTCTTTGACGGCACACCCAGCCTGTGTGCACATTTTACATTGGCATTTGTAAGACAGTGCTAAATGGTTTATACTTTAGCGATACAGCATGGGAACAGGCCTTCAGCCCACTGCGTCTGTGGTGGCCAGTGATCACCCTGTACACTAGCACTATCCTACACACTACAGACAATTTACAATTTTACCAAAGCCAATCAACCTACAAACCTGCACGTTTTTGGATTGTGGGAGGAAATTGAAGCACCCGGAGAAAACCCACACAGTCATGGGGAGAACGTGCAAACTCCGTACAGGTAGCACCCGTAGTCAAACCCAGTCTCTGGCTTGGTAAGAAAACAACTCTACCGTTGCGTCACTGCTATTCCCACATGTGGTCGTAACTGTTGCACAGAAATGTAAATTAGATCAATGGGGGTTATGTTAAATGTAATCAACAGCAGAATGTATACGTTTACACACAAGAGACATAAGTATATCAATAATAGGAGCGGGGACAAATCATTGGTCCGTTCAAGTGAGGGCCTGCTTTAAATAAGGTTCAGGGTAATTACCTTCAGTTTCCCATCAGTTTCCCACAACTGTATTCACTGGAATTTAGTAGGATGACAGGGGATCTTATAGAATAACATTCTTAAGGAATTGGACAGTCTAGGTGCAGGAAAAATGTTCCCCATGTTGGGGGAGTCCAGAACCAGGGGTCACAGTTTAAGAATAAGGGGCAGGCCATTTAGGACTGAGATGAGGAAAAACATTTTCACCCAAAGAGTTGTGAATCTGTGGAATTCTCTGCCACAGAAGGCAGTGGAGGCTAATTCACAGTATATTTTCAAGAGAGAGTTAGATTTAGCTCTTATAGGAATCAAGTGATATGGGGGAAAAGCAGGAACGGGGTACTGATTTTGAATGATCAGCCATGATCATATTAAATGGCGGTGCAGGCTCAAAGGGCCGGATGGCCTACTCTGCACCTATTTTCTATGTTTCTATAACCTCTGATTCCTCTATTGACTAAATGTTTGTCTACAGTCATAGAGTGATACAATGTGGAAACAGGCCCATCGGCCTAACTTGACCACACTGCCCAACATGCCCCAGCTACATTAGTCCCACCTGCCTGCACTTGGTCTATATCCCTCCAAACTTGTCCTATTCATGTTCCTGTCTAACTGTTTCTTAAACGTTAGGATAGTCCCAGCCTCAACTACCTCCTCTGGCAGCTTGTTCCATACACCCACCACCCTTTGTGTGGAAAAAGTTACCCCTCAGATTCCGAGTAAATCTTTTCCCCTTCACCGTGAACCCATGTCCTCTGGTCCTTGATTCCCCTACTCTGGGCAAGAGACACTGTGCATCTACCCGATCTATTCCTCTCATGATTTTATACACATCTATAAGATCACCCCTCATCCTCCTGCGCTCCAAGGAAAATAGACCAAGCCTACTCAACCTCTGCCTATAACTCAGTCCGTCTAGTCCTGGCAACATCTTCGTAAATCTTCTCTGAACCCTTTAAAGCTTGACAATATCTTTCCAATAACTCGATACCCAGAACTGAACACAATACTCTAAATACGTCTTATACAACTGCAACATGACCTCCCAACTTCTATACTCAATACTCTGACTGATGAAGGCCAATACGTTAAAAGCCGTTTTGACCACCATATCTACCTGCGACTCGACCTTCAAGGAACCATGCACCTGTACTCCTAGATCCCTCTGCTCTACAACACTCCCCAGAGGCCCACGATTCACTGTGTAGGCCCTGCCCTAGTTAGACGTCCTAAAATGCAACACCTCACATTTCTCTGTGTTAAATTCCATCGATCGAGATACCGCTGCGATCTTTCACAACCATCTTCACTATCTGCAAAACAACCCACTTTTGTATCATCAGCAAACTTGCTAATCTTGCCCTGTATGTTCTCATCCAAATCATTGATGTAGATGACAAACAGTAACGGGCCCAGCACCAACTCTGCGAAACCTAGTCACAGGCCTCCAGTCCAAGAAATAACCTTCCACCATCACCCTCTGCTTCCTTCCATGGAGCCAATTTGTTATCCATTCAGCTATCTCTCCTTGGATCCCATGCGATCTAACCTTCCAGAGCAGGCTACCATGCGGAACCTTGTCGAATGCCTTACTGATATCCATGTATACAACATCTACAGCTCTGCCCACACCAAACCCTTTTGCTCATGCCTTCAAAAGATCCAATCAGATTTGTAAGACACGACCTCCCAAGTACAAAACCATGCTGACTATCTCTAATCAGCCCCTGCCCATCCAAATACCTGTATAACCTAACCCCCAGAATACTCTAGTAACTTTCCAACTACAGATGTGAAATTCACCGGCCTATAGTTCCCTGCATTTTCCCTGCAGCCCTTCTAGAATAGAGGCACAACATTTGCCATCCTCCAGTTTCCCGACACCTCTCCTGTATTTAAGGATCGGATCGCTCGTAAATTTCAACCAAGGCTCCCGCAATTTCCTCTCTAGTTTCCCACAATGTTCTTGGATATATCTGATCAGGCCCTGGAGATGTGTCTATCTTCATACACATGAGTACCTTCAGTACTTCTTCTATGGTAACACAGACTGCTCTCAAGACACTTCATTGTCTCCCCTAAGTTCCTCCGTCATTCTCCTCGGTAAATACAGAGGAGAAATACTCATTTTGAACCTTGCCCATCTCCTTGGCTCCACACAGAGGTGACCGCTTTGATTCCTGAGATGTCCCACTCTCTCTCTCATTACCCTTTTCCCCCTTATGTATTTATAAAATCTTTTGATATTGTGCTTAATGCTACCCGCCTGAGCTATCTCCTGGTCCCTTTTTGCCTTCCTGAGTTCCTTTTTCAGTATACTCCTTATTTCCTGAAACTCCTCCAGGGATGCATTTGATCCCGGCTGCCTATACCTGTCCCATGCATCCTTCATATTTTCCACCAATGCCTCAATTTCCCTCGTCAGCCATGTTTGCCTGCTTTGCCATTCACTCTAACGGGGACGTACATATCCTGAGCTTTTGTCAGCACATTTTTAAAAACATCCCACTTTTATTAAAATGACATTTTTGTTTGGATTGCTAACCTTTGATATCCCATAAAGCAGATTGAAGCCAGCAGTTTAGTGGTTGACGAGCATTGATAACTGCTTGCTGTGATCATGAGCTACTGTCTTTGGTTTCCTTGACAGTGATATGTGCCTGATGAGGGTAGCAAGTCTGCAGTAACTCATCACAATTTTCATGTTGGATCATTTGAAGATGGATCATTGCAGAAAATATTGTGGTTTGTATTGTGGCTTCCAAATTGATAGTTATAGTGTTGAGGTCAAACAACCAAGAGTAGACCAATTTGGAGAAATTTGATGTCATGCTTCTAACCCATATCCGTCTAAACCTATCCAATCCATGTATCTGTTTAAATGTTTCTTAAATGTGGCAATGGTATCTGCCTCAACAACCTCCTCCAGCTGCTTGTTCTATACACCCTGCACTGTTCTGTAAAAAAAAGTTACTCCTCAGGTTCCTATTAAATCTTTGCCCCCCTCACCTTAAACCTATGTCCTCTGATTCTCGATTCCCCTACTCTGGGCAAAAGACTTGATCTATTCCTTTCATAATTGTACACCTATAAGATCACCCCTTATCCTCCTGCACTCCAAGGAATAAAGTCCTAGCCTGTGCAACCTCTCCATACAGCTCGGGCCCCTCAAGTCGTGGCAACATCCTTGTAAATCATCTCTGCACCCTTTCTAGCTTGATAATATTTTTCCTATGGTGATGAAAACTGAACACAATACTGTAAATGTGGCCTCACCGACGACTTATATAACTGCAACCTGACCTAGTAACTTCTATACTCAATGCTCTAACTGATGAAGGCCAATGTGCAGAAAGCCTTTTTGATCACCCTATCTATCTGCGGCCACTTTTAAAGCATTATGTACCTGTACTCCTAGATCCATCTGCTCTACTACACTTCCTAGAGCTCTACCATTTACTGTGTAGGTCCGACCCATGTTATACCTCTCAAAATGCAATACCTCTTTGTATTAAATTAGATCAACAATTTCTCAGCCCAACTGCCCAGCTGATCAAAAGTTATGACAACTTTCTTCACTATCAACAATATCACCCACTTTCATGTCATCTGCAAACTTGCTAATCATGCCATGTACGTTCTCATCCAAATCATAAATATAGATTTCAAACAGCAAAGGGCCGGCACCAAACCCTGAGACACACCACTGGTCACAGGCCTCTCGACTGAAAAGCAACCTCATCCTCTGACATTTTCGTCACCTCCTAAGGGATCCCACCACTAAAAACATCTTCTCATCTCCACCCTTTTCTGCCTCTGCAGGGACTGCTCCCTTCTTGGTTCACTCATTGTTTCCTACCCATACTACTGCATCCCCAGATAATTTCCCATGCAGCCGCAGAGATGCAACACCTGTCCTTATACCTCCTTCCTCAACACCATCCATGGAGACCCAACAAAGACCTGCTGAACACATGCTCGGTCAGCCTAGGCTTAGGAATCTCCTGGTTGCCAACCATTTCAACTCCCCTTCCCATTCCCATCCTGACCTTTATGTGCTGGGCCTCCTCCATTGCTAGAGTGAGGCTACATGCAAATATTTTTATTTCCATTAAGTACGATAACTGTTGATGAGATTTAATTAAACTACAGTTCAGTTTAAGTAAGAAGTCAATAGTAACGTTTCGAACTTTATCCAAATTTCATAAAATGAAAATCATAGCTTTTGAGTTAACCCCCCAAAACATTCTTCATTGCAGTGAGAGCATCTCATAACAAGAAGAGATAAAGTTTTGAGTGAGAGGGAAAATCGGGTACATGTGATTCATCCAACGGTTGTGGAAACTGTGATACCACTGATGACAATTGAAGCGGCAGGCAGTTTAGGAAACTACGAGGTAGGCTGATGGAATGGTGGGATTTTAATAATATAAAAAACTGGTTGGCTGAACTATTATTTATCAGAAATGTACATTTATTGTACCTTGTAAGTTATTATAAGTGCGGACGTGATTCAAATAGAAAATTAATAGCATTGCTAAAAGATATCTGTAAACATCCTTGCATATTATGGAAAATCCAGCAATCAAATATCATAATAATTAAATTGAATTAAGCTTATTGTTATGAATGCGGAAATAATTTAAACTGAATAAAACTGCAAAATGTAGATTTCACAACATAGGTAAACATTCCAAGTTTTCATGTTATAGAATCGCTATGGTACAGAGGAAAGGCATTGGACCCAAACCGACTGTATGCCTTAGAAAACATAGAGTCACTTCCATTCTGCAGCTCAGCTCTTTCCCTTGTATCCCTGCAAATTATTTTCTCTCAAGTGCCTATTCCAATTCCCCTTTGAAATCCCTGAATCACTCCTACTCTGTTTCCATCACAATTGTTACAAGTTCCGGTCATAAGCTCTCTCCTTAAAAGATGTTTTCCTCCCATTGCTTTTGCCCATCACTGTATATTTGTGATCCCAAATCCTTGAACTATCAGCTAATAGAAAACTTTATTTGACTCTATTCTCTCTAAATCTATTATTATCTTCTGGTCTTCTTCAAATTTTCCTTTGTCCCAAGGAGAACAACACGAGCTTCTCCGTTGTAATCCTGCCGCTGAAATCCCTCACCACTCGGACCATTATAGTAAATCTTTCACTAAATCTCTTAGTAAATCCCTCCTCAGGACCTTAACGTACATCCAAAAGTGTGATGACAGAAAAGATTGCAATAATCGAAATGTAATCTAACCAATGTCTCATAAGAAAAATAAATGTTGACATTTGTATGATGTTATAGAATTCATTATGCTACTCATGATTTCTCAACCAACTTCAATGTTTGATTTATTCAAGAGCTGTAGGATGTACAGTGGCTTGCAAAAGTATTCATACCCCTTGAACTTTTCCACATTTTGTCACGTTACAACCACAAACGTAAATGTATTTTATTGGGATTTTTTGTGATAGACCAACACAAAGTGGTGCATAATTGTGAAGTGGAAGGAAAATGATACATGGTTTTCAAATTATTTTACAAATAAAAAACTGAAAAGTGTGGCGTGCAAAAGTATTCAGCCCCCCGAGTCAATACTTTGTAGAACCGCCTTTCGCTGCAATTACAGCTGCAAGTCTTTTGGGGTATGTTTCTACCAGCTTTGCACATCTAGAGACTGAAATTTTTGCCCATTCTTCTTTGCAAAATAGCTCAAGCTCAGTCAGATTGGATGGAGAGCGTCTGTGAACAGCAATTTTCAAGTCTTCCCGGAGATTCTCAATTGGATTTAGGTCTGGACTTTGACTGGGCCATTCTAACACATGAATATGCTTTGATCTAAACCATTCCATTGTAGCTCTGGCTGTATGTTTAGGGTCATTGTCCAGCTGGAAGGTGAACCTCCGCCCCAGTCTCAAGTCTTTTGCAGACTCTAACAGGTTTTCTTCCAAGATTGCCCTGTATTTGGATCCATCCATCTTCCCATCAACTCTGACCAGCTTCCCTGTCCCTGCTGAAGAAAAGCATCCCCACAGCATGATGCTGCCACCACTATGTTTCACAGTGGGGATGGTGTGTTCAGGGTGATGTGCAGTGCTAGTTTTCCGCCACACATAGCGTTTTGCATTCAATTCTGGTCTCATCTGACCAGAGCACCTTCCTCCACATGTTTGCTGTGTCCCCCAGCTGGCTTGTGGCAAACTGCAAACGGGACATCTTATGACTTTTTTTCAACAATGGCTTTCTTCTTGCCACTCTCCCATAAAGGCCTGATTTGTGGAGTGCATGACTAATAGTTGTCCTGTGGACAGATTCTCCCACCTGAGCTGTGGATCTCTGCAGCTCCTCCAGAGTTACCATGGGCCTCTTGGCTGCTTCTCTGATCAATGCTCTCCTTGCCCGGCCTGTCAGTTTAGGTGGACGGCCATGTCTTGGTAGGTTTGCAGTTGTGCCATACTCTTTCCATTTTCGGATGATGGATTGAACAGTGCTCCGTTAGATGTTCAAAGCTTGGGATATTTTTTTATAACCAAACCCTGCTTTAAACTTCTCCACAGCTTTATCCCTGACCTGTCTGGTGTGTTCCATGGGCTTCATGATGCTGTTTGTTCACTAATGTTCTCTAACAAACCTCTGAGGCCTTCACAGAACAGCTGTATTTATACTTACACACAAGTGCACTCTATTTACTAATTAGGTGACTTCTGAAGGCAATTGGTTGCACTGGATTTTATTTAGGGTATCAGAGTAAAGGGGGCTGAATACTTTTGCACGCCACACTTTTCAGTTTTTTATTTGTAAAAAAAATTTGAAAACCATGTATCATTTTCCTTCCACTTCACAATTATGCGCCACTTTGTGTTGGTCTATCACATTAAATCCCAATAAAATACATTTACGTTTGTGGTTGTAATGTGACAAAATGTGGAAAAGTTCAAGGGGTATGAATACTTTTGCAAGCCACCGTATGTTGTCCAATATAATTCCCTTTATAATGAGCATTCTGTCTCGGCTAACCCTTCAGAGGAAGATGTTCTGTGGACATTGATTGTTTCTCCCATAGGAGAGGAAAAATAAATTGAAGAAATCAATGGGCGACAAATCCCAGATCATTCTCATTCATCTTCTAGCAGCTAGTTACAGAGCTCTACTGACAGAGGCCTGGGAACAGTTGATTGAAATGTTTGCCTTTCTAAATACTGGTTACTTACATTGTTCATACAAATCTAGTTCACCCAGAACCACAGAAAACTTCCCATTTGTTCTGCAGAGCTGAAATGACGTTGAACACCGGACGGAGCTCAAGAAGGACAAGGTTGTAGACAGAGCACAGATGCTTGACTAGCCCACGCAAGGTCACGCCGATGTAGAGGAAACCAAGTGCATTGATAAGGTTGCACAAGCTCCATGTGAATCTCTGCTTCACCTGGAAATGCTATTTAAATCCCCAGGTGGTGGTGATGGAGGAAGTGTAAGGACAGGTGTTGTGCCCTACAGTTGTAGGTGAAAGTGCCTGGGGGTGAAGAGGGGTGAGTGACAATGGGTGAACGAATCAAGGAGTCATGTAGAGAGTGGTTCCTGTGCAGAAAGAGTAGGGAGGGGAAGGTGTGATCATGTTGCAGCTGGCAAAGGATGAAGAATGATGTACTGCATTTGGAGGCTGATGGTGTAAAAGGTTAGGACCAAGGGAACTGAGGCTCGATAAGAGCAGGCGTGTAAAATGAGGGATTTGAGGGTTCCATCAACCAATGTATAGGGTTAACCAGGTTTCCTGAAGAATTTCAGATGTCCTGGAATGGAAGGCCTCATCTCAAGAATAAATGCAGCAGAGATTGAGAAATGGAGATAAAGGAATGGCCAGGTTGGGAAGAGGTCTTGTCTAGCCGTAGGAGTTAGTCAGTTTATTATAAATGTCATTGGATAGTTTGTTTCCTGAGACGGAGACATAGAGATCCTGCTAGGGGAGAGAGGTGTCAGAAATAGTCTCAGTAAATCAGAAAGCTGGATGAAAGTTGGTAGCCAAGTTGATAAAATTGATGAGTTCTAATGCAGTCGTTGATGCGGCAGAGATAGAGTTGGAGAGTGGTGCCAGGGAAGATTTGGAACGAGATTCATAAAATATTGACAGGTCAGTTTGCTTCATAGTTTCCTTTTCTTGATAGGATCTAGTTAGGAAATTTGGAATGAGTTGAATACCTATGATGAATACGAGAAAAACCCTGTTCTAAATTGGTAATTGTGCAATTGGCAGGATAGAATGAAGGAGAAATTGGTGAAGCATATTGGACTCCAGGATTTTGTCATCAGAAACTATTATTCTAAATCACGGGTTCTACCACAGAGGGATAAATCTGTCCAATTTACAGTTAAACACTTCGGGGGACATGGAATCCTTGAATGGGACCTGAAAGAGAGATTTCCTGGAATGTTTCAAGGCTTGCTGGATTCTTTTTATTAATTTTTGAGATCTGGACATATTTTAGAATCACAGAGCAATATTGCGCAGGATCGGGTAATTCGACCAGAAAGTTAAGAAAAACGCAGGAACTCTAGGGTATGATCTCAGGACTACTCCGTGTCTTGTGCTAGCAGGGCAAGATATAGGAAGCAACTACAGTTCACTGTGTGGCTTAGAAACTGGTGCAGAGGGAGGGCTTCAGGTACATGGATCATTGATCTCTATTGTACAAGGACAGGTTGCACCAATTTCCTCACAGGCGTGTCTGATTCTGGATGGTTGATGTTACGATGGCAGTGGGTGGGAGCCTGTAGAGTAGGTTGGCAAATGGGAGCAGCTGAGGGGAAGGAAGAGGTTAGGTCAGGCAGCACCATGTTAATTAACATGTGGAACTGATGGGCTGGTGTGTTGTTTTCAATGTACGGGTAGGGCAGGTGAACAGGGCATGGAGCAATGATGTTGTGGATATTACAGTGAACGGAAGGACTGGCAGCTCAACGTTTCAGATGCAGTAGAGAGGTTTGTAAACGAGGTGGTGGAGCTGCACCACTGATCAGGGAGAATGCCAAAGTTGTACTTAGAGAGAACATCTGGAGGGCTCCTGTAAGGTAATGAATGTAGAGCTAAGGAACAAGAAAGATGCAGTCATTATACTTGGGTTGTACTATATGCCACCCAATAGCGAGCAGGAGACAAAGGAACAGATATGCAGGTATATTATGGAAAAATGTTAATACAATGGGTTAGTGGATGACAATAGGTTAGTTTCATTGACCATGGATCAGTACAGCATTGGAACAGGTCCGTCAGCCCACAATGTCTATCACTTATCGTCCTGCACATGACCTAGATCTCTCCATTCTCTGCATTTCCATGTGACATATCACAATTTTCATTATGCCTTCAAGCGCATCCATCAAGAAATACATTGATAAAAAATACATTTTGTGTTGATTCTTTTTTTCACATAAATTCCCTGAGAGTGAATTTTATTTTGTTTCTCAAATTTTTGGATGGTGAATTGTAAATTCCGTTCAGTCGAATTTCCATTACCTGAATGGCCGCAATGCTTGGGTGGCCTGTATATTACAGACAATAGGTTAAATAGGGAGAGGGCAGAATCACTCAAAGACAAAGGAGAGAAATGTATGTGTGGAGCCAGAGGAAGTGGGTGTAGTACTAAACAATTTCTTTGTATCGGTTGCCACCGATGATAGTGAGATTAGTATGGGGTATGCTAATGTTCAGGCATGTTGAGATCAAGGAAGAGGAGGAGTTTGGTCTCTTGAAGAACATTAAAGGGGCTGTCCCACTGCGGTGACCTAATTGGGGAGTTTAGAAGAGTTTGCCCTCGACTCATACTCGCAGTATGGTCGGCATGTGGTCCTAGGAGGTCTTTGTAACTCTCGTTCATGCTCGAGAGTAGTCCCCGCGTACTCGAGGCCTCAGCTAGGTCGCGGCGTATTTTCAACATGTTGAAAAATGCCCGCGAGTAAAAATAGGTTGCCATGGAAAAAAAATCAATATTTTTTTTACTCGTAGGTTTAGTCGAAGTAGGTCGTAGTAGGTTGGCATGTTATTCGTAGGTAATCGAGGGTAGTCGAAGGTAATCAAAGGTAGTCGTAGATAGTCTTCAACATAGTCGAAGGGAGGTCGAAGGAGGTCGTCTTCACTCTCCACTATTCGGTGTCCAATTTTCCCGAAGCTAGTCGAAGCTGGTCTTCTACATAGTCGAAGGAGGTCTTCAATATGACACTTTTTCAAACTCACCTAAACTCGCCAATTAGGTCGCCGAAGTGGGACAGCCCCTTAAGATAGATAAGTCTTGGTGGAATCTATCTAAGGTTATTGAGGGACGCACAAATGGAGATTGCTTGTGCTTTGACAGAGATATTTGTATCCTCTGTGTGAGGAACGTAAACAGGGCAGCATGGTAGTGCAGCGGTAGAGTTGCTGCCTTACAGTGTCAGAGACCCAGGTTCGACCTCGACTACGGGTGCTGTCTGTATGGAGTTTGTACCTTCTCCCCGTGACCTGCGTGGGTTTCCTCCCACACTCCAAAGACGTACAGGTTTGTAGGTTAATTGGCTTAATATATGTAAATCATCCCTAGTGTGCGTAGGATAGTGTTAGTGTGCAAGTATCGCTGGTCGGTGCGGTTCCGGTGGGCCAAAGGGCCTGTTTCCACGCTGTAGGTCTAAGCTAAACTAAACTAAACTAAAGTAAATGACAGGTGCCTTTGGAACATTAATAAAGAGATGGATTTTTGGGTGCATGTCGATACCTCTCTGAAAGTGGCAACTATCTGTGTGGCAAAGAAGGCATATGGCACATTTATCTTTGTTGGTCCAGGCACTGAGAGTACAAGTTAGCATGTTGCAACTGTATAAAACTTTAGTTAGGCTGCATTTGGGTATTCTGTGCCATTTTGGTTGCCGCATTACAAGAAGGACGTGGAGTCTTTTATATTGTGCAGAAGAGGTTCACCAGGATGTGCCTGAATTACAAAGATAAATTTGACAAAATCAGATTGTGTTCTCTGGAGCTGTTTAGTTCTAGACTCCCCAGAACAGAGGAGTCTAGAACTAGACAGCACAGTTTAAAGTGAAAAAGGAGCAATTCAACGTAAGAGTAGATTTGTACACAATGTGGTGGTTATCTGGAACGTGCTAACAAAGGAAGCAAGAGAGGCGGATACAATTACAAAAGGCATTTGGTCAGAGGCAGGGAGAGATACAGCTTGAATGCAGGCATGTGGGATTAGTATATCAGACAAGCATCTCAGTTTGCCATGGAAGTGGGCCAAAAAGCCTGTTTCTGTGCTACATTCTATAGTTGTATGATTCTATCAACATCCTTTTACTTTGGATTCACATTTGTTCTTTAATGTCAGCATTCTTTTTCTGTTATATTCTTCAAAAGTTAAATACAATTGTGCTTAGTTATTTTACCCATATGTCTGAGTTCTGTGAATAAGACTATGAGATCTCTATGCCAGACAAGATAAAGGAGATTCCTGAAAGATTTTTTAAGTATATTAAAAGGGAGTAAGGGACAGAGTAGGTTGACAAACCTAACTAAACTATGGATCCTTGGGTTGCATTAAGGACGTCCTTGCTCTTAAACTCAAATCCTCTCGCATTGAAGGCCAACATGCCATGAGCTTTTTTCACTGCCTGCTGTACGTACATGCTTACTTTTCAGTGACTGATGTACAAGCACACCCAGGTCTCATTGCACCTCCCCTTTTCCTAATCTGACACCATTCAGATAATAATCTGCCTTCTTGTTCTTGCCACCAAAGTGGATAACCTCACATTTATCCACATTATACTGCATCTGCCATGCATCTGCGCACTCACCTAACCTATCCACATCACCCTGCAACCTCATAGCATCCTCATCGCAGCTCACACTGCCACCCAGTTTTGTGTCATCCACAAACTTGGAGATGTCACATTTAATTCCTTCGTCTAAATCGTATTGTAAATAACTGGGGTCCCAGCACCGAGCCTTGAGGCACCCCATTAGTCACTACCTGCCATTCTGAAAAGGAGCCGTTAATTCCTACTCTTTGCATCCTGTCTGCCAACCTGTTCTCTATCCATGTCAATACCCGACCCCCAATTCCATGTGTTCTAATTTTGCCCATTAATCTCTTGTGTGGACCCTTGTCAGAGGCTTTTTGAAAGTCCAGATACACCACATCCACTGGCTCTCCCTTTCTATCCATTCTACTTGTTACATCCTCAAAAAATTCCAGAATACAGATCAGAACATTTTAGCAAGAACTTTAGCAAGAAGATTGAGTAAATATATTAATAAATTGATAAATTCGGACCAAACGGGGTTTATACCTAAAAGACAACCATCTAACAATTTGGGATGCCTTTTTAACATAATGTATTCATACAGAACGGAAAAGGAAGACTTGTCAGTTATATCTCTGGATGCAGAGAAAGCATTTGATCAGGTAGAATGGCAGTATTTATACAAAGTACTCCGGAAATTTAATATGGGAGAGAATTTTATCAGATGGGTTAAATTACTATATGATAAACCAATGGCAAGAATACTAACTAATAATATATTATCTTCAAAATTTCAATTATCGAGGGGCAATGGGCAGGGCTGTGTTTTATCACCCCTGCTATTTGCACTTATGATAGAGCCGCTTGCTGAAAGGATAAGAAGGCATCCGGATATTCAGGGATATAATACTAAGGATACTATTAATAAAATATCACTATATGCAGATGATATACTTTTATATATTACAAACTCCCAAACGAGCATCCCAAATCTATTAAATCTAATAGAGGAATTTGGCTCTTTCTTCGGTTAAAGAATAAATTGGAATAAAAGTGAAATTTTTACTAGAATGGTTGGGGCGAGGGACTCAAATAGAGAAAGCTAGTAGACAGAATGGGAGGCAGGAAGCAGAAAAGGAAAGCACTCGGGCACAAGAGAAGAAAGGAAAAAAAGGAAATAAACAGAGAATAAGAGGCGGGGGGTTTCTTAAATGTGCATATTTTAATGCTAGGAGCATTGTAAGAAAGGTGGATGAGCTTAGAGTCTGGATAGACACCTGGAAGTATGATGTTGTGGCGATCAGTAAAACATGGTTGCAGGAGGGCTGTGATTGGAAACTAAATATTCCAGGATTTCGTTGCTTCAGGTGTGATAGAATTGGAGGGGCAAGAGGTGGAGGTGTTGCATTGCTAGTCAGGGAAGATATTACAGCAGTGCTTTGGCAGGATAGATTGGAGGGTTCATCTAGGGAGGCTATTTGGGTGGAACTGAGAAGTGGGAAAGGGGTAGCAACACTTATAGGGGTGTATTATAGACCGCCAAATGGGGATCGAGAATTGGAAGAGCAAATATGTAAGGAGATAGCAGATATTAGTAGTAAGCACAAAGTAGTGATTGTGGGAGATTTCAACTTTCCACACATAGACTGGGAAACACATTCGGTAAATGGGCTGGATGGGTTGGAGTTTGTAAAATGTGTGCAGGATAGTTTTTTGCAGCAATACATAGAGGTACCTACTAGAGGAGGGGCAGTGCTGGACCTCCTGTTAGGAAATGAGACGGGACAGGTAGCGGAGGTATGCGTTGGGGAGCACTTCGGGTCCAGTGATCACAATACCATTAGTTTCCATATAATTATAGAGTCAGAATTGGACCTAGGGTTGAGATTTTTGATTGGAGAAAGGCTAACTTTGATGAGATGCGAAATGATTTAAAAGGAGTGAACTGGGACATTTTGTTTTATGGGAAGGATGTAGAAGAGAAATGGAGGACATTTAAAGGGGAAATTTTAAGAGTACAGAATCTTTATGTTCCTGTTCGGTTGAAAGGAAACAGTAAAAATTGGAAAGAGCCCTGGTTTTCAAGGGAAATTGGACATCTTGTTCGGAAAAAGAGGGAGATCTACAATAATTATAGGCAGCATGAAGTAAATGAGGTGCTTGAGGAGTATAAGGAATGTAAAAAGAATCTTAAGAAAGAAATTAGAAAAGCTAAAAGAAGACATGAGGTTGCTTTGGCAAGTAAGGTGAAAGTAAATCCAAAGGGTTTCTACAGCTATATTAATATCAAAAGGATAACGAGGGATAAAATTGGTCCATTGGAGAGACAGAGTGGACAGCTATCTGCAGAGCCAAAAGAGGAGGGGGAGATATTGAACAATTTCTTTTCTTCGGTATTTGCCAAGGAGAAGGATATTGAATTATGTGAGGTAAGGGAAACTAGTAGAGTAGCTATGGATACTATGAGTTTCAAAGTAAAAGAAGTACTGACACTTTTGAAAAATATAAAAGTGGATAAGTCTCCAGGTTCTGACAGGATATTCCCTAGGACATTGAGGGAAGTTAGTGTAGAAATAGCCGGGGCTATGACAGAAATATTTCAAATGTCATTAGAAACGGGAATAGTCCCCGAGGATTGGCGTACTGCGCATGTTGTTCCATTGTTTAAAAAGGGTTCTAAGAGTAAACCTAGCAATTATGGGCCTGTTAGTTTGACTTCAGTGGTGCGCAAATTAATGGAAAAGATACTTAGAGATAATATATATAAGCATCTGGATAAACAGGGTCTGATTAGGAACAGCCAGCATGGATTTGTGCCTGGAAGGTCATGTTTGACAAATCTTCTTGAATTTTTTGAAGAGGTTACTAGGGAAATTGATGAGGGTAAAGCAGTGGATGTTGTCTATATGGACTTTAGTAAGGCCTTTGACAAGGTTCCTCATGGAAGGTTGGTTAAGAAGGTTCAACTGTTGGGTATAAATGCAGGAGTAGCAAGATGGATTCAACAGTGGCTGAATGGGAGAAGCCATAGGGTAATGGTGGATGGTTGTTTGTCGGGTTGGAGGCAGGTGACTAGTGGGGTGCCTCAGGGATCGGTGTTGGGTCCACTGTTGTTTGTCATGTACATCAATGATTTGGATGAAGGTGTGGTAAATTGGATTAGTAAGTATGCAGATGATACCAAGATAGGGGGTGTTGTGGATAATGAAGAGGATTTCCAAAGTCTACAGAGTGATTTAGGCCATTTGGAAGAATGGGCTGAAAGATGGCAGATGGAGTTTAATGCTGATAAATGTGAGGTGCTACACCTTGGCAGGACAAATCAAAATAGGACGTACATGGTAAATGGTAGGGAATTGAAGAATACAGTTGAACAGAGGGATCTGGGAATAACCGTGCATAGTTCCTTGAAGGTGGAATCTCATATAGATAGGGTGGTAAAGAAAGCTTTCGGTATGCTAGCCTTTATAAATCAGAGCATTTAGTATAGAAGCTGGGATGTAATGTTAAAATTGTACAAGGCATTGGTGAGACCAAATCTGGAGTATGGTGTACAATTTTGGTCGCCCAATTATAGGAAGGATGTCAACAAAATAGAGAGAGTACAGAGGAGATTTACTAGAATGTTGCCTGGGTTTCAACAACTAAGTTACAGAGAAAGGTTGAATAAGTTAGGTCTTTATTCTTTGGAGCGCAGAAGGTTAAGGGGGGACTTGATAGAGGTCTTTAAAATGATGAGAGGGATAGACAGAGTTGATGTGGATCAGCTTTTCTCTTTGAGAATAGGGAAGATTCAAACAAGAGGACATGACTTCAGAATTAAGGGACAGAAGTTTAGGAGTAACATGAGGGGGAACTTCTTTAGTCAGAGAGTGGTAGCGGTGTGGAATGAGCTTCCAGTGGAAGTGGTGGAGGCAGGTTCGTTGGTATCATTTAAAAATAAATTGGATAGGCATATGGATGAGAAGGGAATGGAGGGTTATGGTATGAGTGCAGGAAGGTGGGACTAAGGGAAAAAAAGTTGTTCGGCACGGACTTGTAGGGCCGAGATGGCCTGTTTCCGTGCTGTAATTGTTATATGGCTATATGGTTAAATTATGTCATTAAAACCCCAGAAAGCAAATCACCTAATAAAATTTCCATTTAAAATCGCAACGGAAAAATTTAAGTATTTGGGTATTCAAGTTACTAGAAGATATAAATCATTATTTAATGCTGATTTTATACCATTATTAAATACATTTGATTCACTGATTAAATTTTGGAGAACGCTCCCACTGTCACTAATCGGCAGAATAAACGCTATAAAGATGATAGCGCCTCCACAAATAATATATTTATTCCAATCTATACCGATATATATATCAAAACACTTTTTTTTTAAATTAGACTCGAATATTTTTAATTTTATTTGGGATTATAAAACACATAGAATTAAAAGAAATCACTTGGGCAAACCCAAAGAGGTAGGGGGTTTGCATTACCTAATTTTCTATACTATTATTGGGCAGTACATATTAAAAATATAATTTATTGGTTGGACAGTTCTGCTCAACAGTTGGAATGGATAAGAATGGAGAAAGAGTATTGCGATCTAGGAGCGATCATTTTTCCCCAATAAAGCTGAATAATATGTTATATAAGAAGAATCCAATTATACAAAATACAATACGAATCTGGAAACAAATAAAATTAACTTTAAAATTAAGAAATTTATCAGTGTTAACACCAATAGTGAATAACCCAGTATTTAAACTATCTGGTATGGATAAAACATATAAACAATGGGAAAAAGTGGGAATTAAAAAGGTAGGTGATTTGTATGAATTGGGAAATTTATTATCATTTCAACAACTAAATTCAAAATTTAAATTGAATAACAATCAATATTTTAAATACCTACAGGTATGTGACTTTATGAAGAAATATATACCAAGATTCCAAAGTATAATTTTAGACCCACTGGAAGAAGTAATGAATATCAATGCAGAGTCAACAAAATTAATATCATACTTTTATAACAGTATTTTAAATATAGAATTACCGTCGACAGAGGCAATTAGAGAAGACTAGGAAAAAGAATTAATGATAAAAATCTCAAAAGAAACATGGGAAAAATATTTGATACCTATACATAAATGTTCGATCAATGCTAGACATAACTTAATTCAATTTAAAATATTACATAGATTATATTATTCCAAAACTAGGTTGAATAAATTTTATCCAAATATTTCTCCCATTTGTGAGAAATGTCTTTCTCAAAATGCCAATATTACGCACTCATTTGTCTCTTGTTCAAAACTTGATAAATTTTGGTGTGATATATTTGATATATTCTCAAAGCTATTTAAGACAAAAATGGAACCTAACACTGAAATGATTATATTTGGAGTAAGTGGAGATGGGAACAAATTAAATACACACCAAAACTCATTTTTCAATTATGGGTTAATAACAGCAAAAAAACTTATACTTAAATTTTGGAAAAATGCTAATATACCAACATTTAAAATGTGGATCAGTAATATGCTGGACACAGCACATCTGGAAGAAATGAGACTCCTCCTAATAGACAAGCAAGACCTATTCTTAAGGAGTTGGTCCCCATTTATTGATTTCTTGGATTCATGTGGTGACATAGTATTATGAAAATCAACAGTTTCAGGTAAGGGTGAAAGATGATTTAGAATATTTAAAAAAAAAACATCTCACTGTGGTAATGGAATAATCTCCCTCCTGCTCTCCTTCTTCACTTATTCCTTCTCTTTCACTTTTTCTTTATTGGTTTTTCACCCACGCTCACTAATCTATTCTTCACTTTTCACAACCTCTTTTTCTTCTCTCCTTTCTCACCTCTCTTTAAAAAAAAGGGAAGTTGTACAGATAATGTAATATGTTAACATCGTTCTTGTACCAATGCATTGTACTCACTTCTAATGATTAAAAAAAAAAATAAAAAATTCCAGAAGATTAATCGAGTATGATTTCCCCTTCATAAATCTATGCTGACTTTGACCGATCCTGTCACTGCTTTCCAAATGTGCTGCTATAACATCTTTAATAATCGACTCAAGTATCTTCCCCACTACCGATGCAAGGCTAACTGGTCTATAATTCCCTGTTTTCTCTCCCTCCTCTCTTAAAAAGTGGAGTTACATTAGCTACCTTCCAGTCCACAGGAACTGATCCAGAGTTGAGAGAACTTTGGAAAATGATCACCAATGCATCTACGATTTCTAAGGCCTCCTTGAGTACTCTAGGATGCAGACCATCAGGCCCTGGGGATTTATCTGCCTTCAGTCCCAACAGTTTACCTAACACTATTTCCTGACTAATGTGGATTCCTTTCAGTTCCTCCCGCTCACTAGATCCTCAGTCCTCTAGTATTTCTGGGAGATTGTTTGTGTCTTTGTAATTGGAACAGGTAAGAATTTAATTATTCTGTTCCAAGTGCGTGTGGCAAACTCTTGACTATTTTTTTACGTATCTAAAGAAGCTTTTACAGTCAGTTTTTATATTCCGTGCAATGCTCTTTTATCTCCCTTTGTCCTCCTCAGTTGAGTTCTAAATTTCTCCCAGTCCTCCGGTTTGCTGCTTCCTCTGGCCAATTTATATGCCTCTTCCTTAGATGTAACACTATCCATGATTTACCTCGTTTGCCACGGATGAGCCGCCTTCCCCTTTTTATTTTTTCGCCAGACAGGGATGAACAATGTTTGGAGTTCATGCATGTAGTCTTTAAATCTTGAGTGCCCGCTGGTTGGTTTGGATGTGATAACGATGTTAACTCTTGCCCAGAGTTCACATATAGCAGAATTAATGATGGTCCTTTTAGAAATATGAATAAACACCATCTTAAATACTTCAAAGGTGTGCTGCAGTGGAACTTTTGTAACTAATAAACATTCAAGAGTCAAGGAGTCAAGAGTGTTTTATTGCCTTATGTCCCGAAACGGAGCATAGAAATTGTTACCTGCAGCAGCAGCAGCAGCAGCGGCACTACAGCTTCGTAAACACAGTACTCAATAGATAATATAATAAACAAAACAAACAAAGTTCAGGAAATAAAAACCCAATATAGAGCGTCCATAGTACAGCCCAGGAGTTTAGTTGTGTGACAAACAATAATAATATGAAACTTGAAGCTTTATGCTTCTGCACTTTGATATCACATTATGTTACATGCACAAAACTTTCATTTGATACAGTGATTATAAAGAATGTAAAATCTATGATTATCAGCACATTGAGAAGCCACAAATTAAGAAACTACTATAGAAACTTCACAATCTATATTGGATCACCATTTGTGCCCGGCAATGAATTTTGGCAGACATTCTTCATTTAATGGTAAAATATCTATTGTAACCAAAATCCATCAGTTCGGTCCTATGAGTATAAAATGAAAGATGGAGTAGGGCTTTGCAGTGGTATGTCAACACAAATTGGGACTTTGTGGTTTGAATCTTGTCACTTGCTGCAGGTCTTCCTGAGAGGCAATTCATCTTAAGCCGTGCACTGCCTCCAAAGCAATAGCATACGACACCCATGCCTGTTCCAGTCGCACTGATCAAAACCTTTAAATCTTTTTGTCACCAAAAGGTATTCCAGGCCATCAATCTCATCCCCTTGAGTTAAAAGGAATACAAAATCCTAGCCAGACAAACGTCCACAAGCTTGTTATTGCTTTATAGTATTGAAATAAATGCCTGTTTTAGAGTATATTCCTCTGCTTAACTTATTGTATGTTGCTGCCTTGTTATTACATCGTAAATTTAACAGTTAATATCTCTGGTTTTATTTAAATTTATCTTATAAACTGATTTTTCTTTATAACTGCCTCCTCTTAGAAACAAGGGCCTGGATTTTGTTTGCCATTCATTGTGGTTACAGATGGTTCTTGACATCATGCAGATCATTTGCACAACACTGCATTTCTTGCAGCTTGTTCTTGGTAACACATTCTGCTGTAGATTTCTCCTGTGTTAGTAAGCAGTCAGTAACAATCAGATTGAAGAAACTTCATTTAAAATTGCCGTGGTTAATTTTAACTCCCAATGCTGGTCGACAGGTAGTGGGTGAAATATTATTGTTTTATAACTCCAAAATGGTAATTTCCTGTGCTGTCAGAGTTGAGCCAGGAAGCAGCCAGCCATTGGAAAACAGGAGAGATAGACCTGAAGGCCCTTCAATCCTGGCCCACCCTGATGCAGATCCTATTGCCTACACTTCCATGTGCGGCTCAAAACGCCTCTTAAACACCACTATTGTATCTGCCTCCATCACTCCCCTGGCAATGTCTTCCAGCCCCCGACCTCTCTCTAAAACAATTACCCCACACATCTCCATTAAACTTTCTGCCTCTATGTGTTTGCCATTTCCACCCTGGGTGAAAGGTTCTGACTATTGACCCTATCTATGCTTCCCATAATTTTACAATAGACAATAGGTGCAGCATTTGGCCCTTCGAGCCAGCAGTTTATATACTTCTATCAGGTCTCCCTTCAACTTCTGATGTTCCAGAGAAAACAATCTGTGTATCTAACCTCTCCTTGAAGCTGAAACCCTCTAATCTAGGCAGCATTCTCTGCACCCTTTCCAAAGCCTCCACATCGTTCCTGTAATTGGGTGACCAGAACTGCACACAATACTCCAAATGCAACCTAACCAAAGTCTTATAAAGCTGCATCATCAGTTCCTGATTCTTATACTCAATGTCCCAAGCAATGAAAGAAGTACACCATAGACCTTCTTTACCGCCCTATACACTTGTGCTGCCACCTTCAGTGAGCTATGAACTTAGACTCCAAGATCCCTCTGCACATCAATAACTGTATATTCTCCCCTTACATTTAACGTCCCAAAGTGCAACACCTCACATTTTCTGGGATTAAACTCCATCTGCAATGCCAGAGCAGATGCAATGTTCTAGCCCTGCAGCACTCTTACTGTATCCAAGGCAGACTGAAAGATTAAATGGTGACCAATAACTCTGCAATTTCTACCTTTTCTTCAACTGGCAGCGTAGTAGGCATTCTCGAGACACAGGAAACTGCAGATGCTGACATTTTATGCAAAGCACAAAGTGCTGAAGTGACTCAGCGGGTCAGGCAGCATTTGAGGAGGGAATGGGCAATCACGTTTCGGGTTGGGACTTTTCTTCAGATGTGAAGAAGGATCCCACCCGGAAACGTCACGTCCATTCCCTCCTCAGATGCTGCCTGACCTGCTGTGTTTCTCTGCCGTTTTACTTTAGTAAGCACTCTATCTGGAACTGATGACTTACAAACTTGCAGTAATGCTAACCTTCTGTAATACTTCTTTAGCTGATGCTAAGCTGTCCATATCTTCCTTTCTTGGAATTTTCTGTTTTTGCTGATGTACCCTGGAAGAGAAAGTTTTCATTGTGTTCTTTCAAAGTTAGTTTGTACCTCTTCTCTGAATGGTCACCATATTTTCATTATTATTTTATCCTGAAATTATTTTTCCCATGTACCTACACTTTCCCTTCTGAAATGAATGTTCAGTAGTTGAGTACTCATGTCCTCAATAGTTTGGTCTCTTTGCATTACTACTACAAACTGTATTAGGATATGATCATTGGTACACAAAAATGTTTGCCTTAACAGAAGTGGACCTTAGAAAATCTCTGAGTAAAGTTCTAGATTATTTGAAAACCTCGAAGAAATTAGGATTCGTAAAAAAATGAACATTGAATAATAAATCCCCAGGACGATGTCCTGCACCCTGAGATATTTGGATGAATGAGTCCTAGATTGAAAAGCAATTTTGAAAAGGTAGCTAATCCAAACCCATCCACAAGTTAAAGGAACATGAACAAGAAAGGAGCTATCACTATTTGGTGGGCCAGAGAATATTCCCAGTAGGTGACGCTAATATTTTTTTTCAAGATAGTGATGCCTAATCATTCCTCTGATGTTAAAGTGAGACTATATCCTTAAATTCTTCAACCTAGTATTTTTGTGAATCTTAATTTGGATAATGAGATTTGTATTTGATCCTTTGGGGTTTTAAGTAGGTGAGCGACAGAACAATGACATAATTTTTCACCAAATGTAATTCTCCATAGATCCAGAAATTCATCTTCAATTGTAGCCTTGAGATGTCCTGATTAAAATAGCAGTTGATTTGTACTTGCTGGATCCTTCCTCATGTGGCATAACTTGGAATTCTCCATTGCCCACATTTAATATATTCACTATGCTCTCCGTTGTACATGTATAATCATATATGTAAAACTTTCTGATTGATTTTAGTTTTAAAATTGGCACAAAAGGGGAGGAAAATGGACCAAGAGAGAGCGGACTCTGGGGATGGGTTGCCTATGAAGCTATAACAAGTGCATTCATTAAAAAGAGTTCAATGGAATGTAGGTTATGTGACTCGCAAAGAGTAGGAGTAAACGGGTCCTTTTCACAATGGCAGGCAGTGATTAGTGGGGTACCGCAAGGCTCATTGCTGAGACCCCAGCTATTTACAATATATATTAATGATCTGGACGAGGAAATTGAATGCAACATCTCCAAGTTTGCGGATGACATGAAGCTGGGGGGCAGTGTTAGCTGTGAGGAGGATGAAAGGAGGCTGCAAGGTGACTTGGATAGCCTGGGTGAGTGGGCAAATGCATGGCAGATGCAGTATAATGTGGATAAATGTGAGGTTATCCACTTTGGTGGCAAAAACGGGAAAGTAGACTATTATCTAAATGGTGGCCGATTAGGAAAAGGGGAGATGCAACGAGACCTGGGTGTCATGGTACACCAGTCATTGAAAGTAGGTATGCAGGTGCAGCAGGCAGTGAAGAAAGCGAATGGTATGTTAGCATTCATAGCAAAAGGATTTGAGTATAGGAGCAGGGAGGTTCTACTGCAGTTGCACAGGGTCTTGGTGAGACCACACCTGGAGTATTGCGTACAGTTTTGGTCTCCTAATCTGAGGAAGGACATTCTTGCCTTAGAGGGAGTACAGAGAAGGTTCACCAGACTGAATCCTGGGATGTCAGGACTCATATGAAGAAAGACTGGATAGACTCGGCTTGTACTCGCTAGAATTTAGAAGATTGAGGGGGGATCTTATAGAAACTTACAAAATTCTTAAGAGGTTGGACAGGCTAGATGCAGGAAAATTGTTCCCGAGGTTGGGGAAGTCCAGGACAAGGGGGCACAGTTTAAGGATAAGGAGGAAATCTTTTAGGACTGAGATGAGAAAAACATTTTTTACACCGTTGCATCCTCATTGAAAATTTCAGAGGTTAACCTCATTACTGATCTTGTGGCAACAAGACATAGTGTCTTCCATCACATGGTGAGATTCACGTGGAAAACCCAAAAGGTGCAGGAAGGGTAAAGCTGCTGGGACAGATGAACAATGCAGCCTCTGTGATAATGGTTCAGAAAGATAATGATTCAGATTAACAGCCTTCATCGGGACGAGGACAAACTGGAAATCAGATGTGGATACATTATTACTCCAAACAAATGATGGGAGGGCTGAAATAGGTGAGTTACCATGGAAAAGCCATAACACAGCATAGGGTCTGTTGCTGGAATTAGCTGGAAGGCTTCTTTTAGCACAGAAGCAAAAAATGCTGTGCACACTCAGCATGCCAGGCATGAACAAACAACATGTGCTTCATTACAGAAACACATCTGTGGCAGAGGAAGTGATTGATAATGAGTCTTGCACCTGAAATGTTAATGCTGTTACTCTTGCTACAGATGCTGCCTGCCATTCTGAGTATTTCCAGCATTTTCTGTTTATGTTTCAGATTGTCAGCATTTGTATTTTCTTTATTTTCATTTAAACACAAGAAACCAATTGCTGTGCAGCTCCGTGACCTCACTAGGTTTGTAAAGGCAAGAGAATGTTCAGATAAAGGCACTCAGGTAATTGAGTAATAAAAAGCAGCTGGATATCTTCCAGAACAAGAGTTAAAAACCGCCCATTAATGGATCACATGATACCAAAATCATTATCCAAGAAGCAAAACTACTGAGTGACATAAATGTCAATATTCCACATCCCATTATGCAGACCCACAATCCAAGCCTCACATACATCCTTGCTCGTCTAGCATTTCTACACTCCATACAACAAAGGAAGACTGATTACGACCACAGACCTGTAGTTTGCAGCAGCTAATTAAGGCTGTCATCCCCGCAGGAATTCAGAACACAATTTTAAGAATTGCTAGGCTACTGGAGAAAGTTATGGCAACATCTGACATTTAACAATACATGAAGAGAAACTAATGACAATGACTGGCTTCAACTGTGGCAGAGACATGGAACTCTCTTGTGCCTTCAGTGGGTCACATATGACTTTTCTCATTCAATTATTCTGATTTCTTCAGTTTTCTCTATTTCTTTCCTGATGAAGTGTAAAAAGATGATAAACAGAGAACGGTGCATAAGCACACAGTAGTTGTTTTCCCCATGCAAGGAGTTCAAACCAGGACTACTGAGAGTAAAACCTTACCCTCTGCCCAAGCTCTTGCAGTTCAGGTTTATTCTTGTTTATTTCATCATACATCATGCAAACCATCGAGAACATGTCTAACACAGATGGAGAGTGTTCAGCCCATCATGTCCATGCTTTTGGTTAATCCCACTTTGTATTTGCTGAACCATAGCCTTGAAGATTAGAGTTCTTCCAATATTAATCCAGGTGTTTTTAAACTATGAGAGAACTCCTGCCTCACCACCTGTCAGACAGGGAATCTCCCCCTTCCCCAGTAGTTGAAGCACAGGAGCAGGCCCTTCAGCCCACAGTATCTGTTGAACATAATGGCAAGCTAAACAAATCTCTGCTGCCTGCAGGTGATACATGTACTGATTTTGTTGTGAATGTTGAATACTCCTTGTTCCAAACATATCCCGACACCATTCCACAACTCTTTCTTCACTACATTGACAACTGCATCGGGGCTGCCTCCTGCTCTCATGTAGACAGTCTGAAGAAGGGTCTCGACCCAAAACAACCACAATCCTTCTCTCCAGAGATGCTGCCTGTCCCACTGAGTTAGCCAGCATTTTTTGCCTATTCGCTGTAAACCTGCATCTGCAGTTCTTTCCTACTCATGCAGAACTTATTGATTTTATCAACTTTACTACCGACTTCCACCCTGGCCTCAAATTCACTTGGACTATTTCTGACACCTATCTCCCCTTTCTTGATCTCTCTATCTCCGTCAAAGGGGACAATCTATGTACTGATACTTCCTACAAACTCACTGACTCCCAAAGTGATCTTGACTACACCTCTTCCCACTCTGCCTCTTGCAACTCCATCCCTCTCTCCGTCCCTCTCTCTTTTCTATCAGGCATTTCCTTTTTACCTATGTGCCTTTTTCTCTTTGTCTTCCTGTCTTCCCTTTTGCCAGTCTCAATGTGTTTCCATAAAGATCCCATCGCCCTGAAATTCTAATCCTTGATTCAAATATCTCCATGAGTCTGATTTGGCTCTCACTGAAGGTCCAATAACAAAGCAGATGAGAGTCCTGAAACTCTTCTAAATTGTTGACATTGGAATAGTTGTGAAGGCTGTTTCATGATCATCCAGTCAGGATGCAGCCTTTCTTAGACCTTTGAGTCAGTTTGAATGTGTTTACCTTGACTTTGTATGAGGTGCAAAGGAGAAAAGAACTGGAGACCTTGGACTTGATCAAACATTTGTGGCTTGCTTCCTGGATATCACTGCTTGCTATTATTTAAAGCTATTGTACATTATTGTTAAGGTCAGTATGGAACCAAATTGCAGTTGATGTGTTTTTTCATCTCAATTCTATTTTATTTGATTCACCATCACTTATCATGCATATTGCTTTTTATGTGATTCATCTCTTTCTTTGAAATCTTTCCCAGTCATGTAATACTGCATTTATTTTCTTCATTTATTGGTTTGAGTTTCTCTGTATATGTTTTCATGCTACATTTCAGTAGTTCCTATTATTAACCAGTTTGAGTTTGTTCCTGAGTTTATTTTGTGCCAAACGTATTCATTCATTTGTTTATCATTTTCAGGTCTCCTGCAGAATTAATTTACATTTTATTTCATTGAACTTTGCTCTGCTTGAGGAGTCTCTCCCACGTGCCTTGCTGTCAGTAAGATTATTCCCCAGTTCATTAATTTCAGTTTTCTCCTCCATCTCGCCACTAGCAATGACTCTACTCCAGTTTTGAATTATATTTGCACGGTTTACTGCTATTTTTGTTATTTCACTATACAGGTATTGACCTTATTTATGTGATCCTAATTTTTTAAAGGATATTCTCTTTCAGCTAATTTATTGAGTTTATATAAAAGCATTAATCCATTGCTTTCAGTCTTAATTAATTCTGATTTTAAACTTAATTCCATTTCATCTTTTCGGTTTTCTTATGTAGAACTTACAGTGGCAGATCTTTTGAGTAACAAGATTTTATAAATAGAGGAATATGGTCACAATATGCTACAGTCACTGGATGCCGTATCGGGAAATCTGAACTATTCATTCAGGGGACATGACTTTGAAGCCATCTTGAACTCAAAATCTGCTATTAGTAAATTAGTAAATGTCTAAAGCAGTGAGCAAAAAACAAACTGCTGGAGGAACTCGGCAGATGTGGATGAATATGTAGGTTGCATGATTAGTAAATTTACAGATGTTGCCAAGATTACAATTAGATAGATTGGTAAAGAAGGCGTATGGTATGTTGCCTTCATCAGTTTGAGCGTTAAGTATAAGAGTCAGGAAGTCATGTTGCAGCTTCATAGGATTTTGGTTAGGCTGCACGTGGAATGTTGGGTGCAGTTCTGGTCTGCCCATTACAGGAAGAATATGAAGGCTTTGACGATGGAGCAGAAGAAGTTTACCAGGATTCTGCCAGTTTTAGAGGGTGTTCATTACAAGGAGAGATTGGACAAACGTGGATTGTTTCCTTTTGGACCATCGGAGGTTGAGGGGAGACATGATAGAATTTTATCAAAATAGGAGACGCACAATTTAAAACCAAGGAACTGCAGATGTTGGTTTCCAATAAAAAGATGCATAGTGCTGGAGTAACTCAGTGGGTCAGTAGCATCACTGGAGGACATGGAGAGGTGATATTTTGTGTTGGGACCCTTATTCAGACATGGGGGGGGGGGGGGGGGGGGGGGGGGGGGGGGGGGGGGGGAGGGGGGGGAGAAAGCTCAGAGCATGGGAGGTAATAGGTGAGTGTAGGCAAGGAGGATGTTTGGATGACGGCCATGTATGAGAAAACATGTGTGCGACAAAAGGATTAAGAGTTGTAAATTGTAAGACCAGAGGAAGGAATAGAGGGGAGGGGAGAAATAGGTTTAGGTCTCTGTGGGGCAGGGGAGAGAGGGGAGGAAGCAATAATTCTAAGCTCCAAGTGGTTTATGTTCTGCTATTTATTAAAGGTATAATGCAGATGCTGCAGTTTTGCAAAGACCGTTGCAAGTTGCAGATTATTGGGGGTGTTGGTTAAGATGGGGAATCAGGACAAGCATGGTTTTAGTGAGGAGCCACATACGTATTACTGAATCTACAGTGCAGTTTCTTTCACACAGCTCTGGGGAGGCAGCAAATAGATCTCTAAAAGCAGAAGTGGTTTCTGTTAACCTTGTAAGAGGGAACATATGGTGTAAAATAATTAATTTACATAAATAGCTGCCTGACAACAGCAACACCAGGATCATCCACACTATCACATAAGTAGTACACTGCCTTGTTACTCTGTCTGCCTGACTATTTGTGTCCTCCATCACTAAACTTCTATATTTATTTAGTTATCTCCTGATGTAGTCAGCAATTCTTAACACTTTCATTTACACAAATGACCCTTTTTTACCCCTGGGTGTTGTCAATGTTGATGGTACTGTTATGTTCTAATATATACTGGCAATTGAAACAAGACATTTCTTTGGTTGGCAAAGGAATTGTTCTTTCCTGACTTTATATCTTGAAGATTTGATTTCACATTGCTGTCCTGGGCTGATTGTAAAGTGATCATGTATTCTTGCTTTTCATGTCAATACATATTAATAAGAACAGGCCTGATCCAAAACATCGCCTATCCATATTCCCCAGAAATGCTGCCTGACCCGCTGGGTTATTCCAGCACTTAGTGTCTTTTTTATAAGGCCATGAGTAATAGGAGCAGAATTAGGCCATTCATCCCATCAATCTACTCCGCCATTCAATCATGGCTGATCTATCTCTCCCTCCTAACCCCATTCTTCTGCCTTCTCCCCATAGCCCCTGATATCCGTACTAATCAAGAATCTATCTATCTCTGCTTTAAAAATGTCTATGTCTATGTCTATCCATTGACGTTGCCTCGACAGTCTTCTGCGGCAAATAATTCCACAGATACACCAGCCTCTGACTAAAGAAATTCCCTCTCATCTCCTTCCTAAAGGAATGTCCTTTCATTCTGAGGCTATGACCTCAACATTTTACTCTTGTTTACAGCCTTCCCCCATGGTCACCGCAATTTCAATCTGTCAGACATCCCCATTCCCCCCTCCCTCACCTCCTTACAACTTTACAAACTTGGTTTCTGGATCTCCAATGTGAAATATTGACTTTATTAACAAGGGTATGGTCTTTCTTAATCTCCTCAGGAAAGTACACACGACTGTGGCGCCAAATTTAGCTCTAACTCCATCTACAAGTTTGCAGATGATGGACTGGATTATGGACGATGACGAGATGGAATACAGGAAGGAGACAGAGAACTTTGTAACATAGTGTCAGGACAACAACTTCTCCCTCAATGTCAACAAGATGCCAGAGCTTGAGTAAGCATGGTGGAGTACATGACCCAATCAGCATGACCCAATGGTGCCAATGTTGTAGAACAACCACATTGATGCAACAGTCAAGAAGGCACACCAACACCTCCACTTCCTTAGGAGACTGAGGAAACTCAGCAGTTCTCCAATGACTCTTCCTAACTTCGACAGGTGCACCACATAAAGCATACTGTTGCATCACACCTTGGTTTTGGAACAGTTCTGCCCAAGACCGCAGGAAATTGCAAGGACCTGTAGATATAGCCTAGTCCACCACACAGACCAGACTCCACACCATTGACTCCATGTACGTTTCACGATGCCTCGGAAAAGCAGCCAACATAATCAAAGACTTATCCTATCCTGGCCATTGCTCCTTCTCCCTACTCCCTTCAAGCAAAAGGTACAGAAATCTGAAAGCACATACCAGCAGGCTGAGGAACAGTTTCCTCTCTTCTGTTATCGGGCTTCTGAACGGTCTGTGCAAAAGCTAGGGTACTGCCCAATTCACTTTGATGCCATTGTGGATATTGGACTATGTCTATGGTACTGATGTGGTACAATGCTGAGAATTGTATTCTACACACTCTATCTTCCCCTTTACTCCATCTATTGTTTGACATGATTGTATTCATGTATGGTATATCTGATCTGTTTGGATAGCATGCAGAACAAAGCTTTTCATTTGTCCCATGACAACAATAAACCTATCCATGTTACTGTCTAAATGCCTTTTACTTGTTGTTATAGTACCTGCCACAACTACCTCCTCTGGCAGTTCATTCCATATATCCACACAAACTTCTGCCCCTGGTTCTTGATTCCCCTACTCTGAGTAAAAGCAAGTGTGAGGTGTTGTACTCTGGGAGGTCGAATATAAGGGTGAAATATACAATGAAAGGCAAGACTCAGATATACAGAGGGATTTTGGGGGCAAAGTCCATTACTCCCTGAAAGTAGCAAGACAAGTAGATAGAGTGGTAAAGGATACAAGGATACAAAGGACATTTACTATAACATACACCAAATGGTGTAGTGAAATTTGACTTGCCAATGCAACACACGAATAAAGATAAGACACAACATTAGAGAATTTAACAACAAAAAAACATCCCCCCACAATGGTTCCCACTGTGAGGGAAGGCAGCAAAGTCCAGTCCCATCCCCTGTTCACCCATAGTCGGGCCTATTGTGGCCTCCACAGCCAGTCCGATGTTTTCAAGCCCTCTTGTCGGAAAGCTGGAACTCTGGCATTGGGTCAACACTCCTCAGTGGCTTGGAAATGTCTGGAATGGCATGTTTGCCTTCTTTGGTTGGGGCATTGAATGTAAAAGTCTGGAAGTCATGATGCAGGTCTTTCGGTAGGCCACATTTGAAGTATTGCATGCTGTTCTTGTCGTCCAATACAGGAAGGGTGTGAAAGCTTTGGAAAAGGTGCAGAGGAGGAACACAGGATAGATGCCTGGATTAGGGGGTATTAGCTACAGGGAGAGGTTGGACACACTTGGATTGCTTTCTCACAAACGCTGGTGGTTAAGTGGTGACCTGGTAAATGTATATAAAATGACGAGAGGCATAGATAGGGCACGGATATGATGGGAAGAATTGACCTCTTCTGTACCATTGATTTTCTGTGATTCAACGCATTCCTGTTCTAAACTAGGGAAGAGTTAATCCTGGTACCTACAGGTCTGACAGTCGAACTTACTGAGACAATTGTCAAGAACAAAATTAATTCTTATTATGTAGCATGGATTAATAAAATACAGATGGCACACATTTATTAAAGGTAATTTGAGTCTGACACACATGATTAAGTTAATTTATGAAAGAAACTGAGCAGATTTGCACTTCTGTTGCCGATGGCTGAAGTTCACTCCAACAAAAGTTCACAGATCTCTCTGTGTGCTGACTTTGAAAACGCTTGCCTCTGGAGATATTGCTCCCCAGAAACATTGCAATAACAACCTGCTTCCTGAACTCTGTCTGGAAGCCTGGTAACGGGGGAAGATGATGTTCCTGATGATGCACACTTTCAAGCATTTGTATTTTTTGCACAGTGGGAGGGGGGAGAAGAGGGAATGACTGGGTTATGAGTGGTCCTTGATTATGTTGGCTGCTTTTCCAAGGCAGTGTGAAGTGTGGATGGAGTCAATGGGGAGAGGCTAGTTTGCATAATGAATTGGTCTGCATCCACTACTCTGCCATTTCTTGCAGTCATGGGTAGAACAGTTGCAAAACTAAGGTGTGATGCCTGGATGGGATACTTTCTGTAGTAATGGGTAAGAATCTTTGCCGTGCGGGTGGGATTAATTCACACAACACATTTTCCTGATCATTTACAAGAATTCATGGCAAAAGGGCAATGTGACACTCTACCTCTCCACTTATTTGTTGCTCTTACCACATTAGTTATCTTGCCAGACTAATCAGTCACATAGAGTCACAGACTAATATAGTATAGAAACAGACCCTTCAGCCCAACTCATACATGCTGAACAAGATGTCCATCTATGTTAGTTCCATTAGCCCATCTTTTACTCTTAATCCTCCAAACCTTTCCTAATGTACCTGTCCAAATGTCTTTTAAATATTGTTATTGTTCCTGCCTGAATACTACCTCTGGCAGATCGTTCCATTTATCAACCATCCTATGTGTGAAAAATGTTGCCCCTTAGGCTCCTATCAAATCTGTCACCTTATATCTATGTCCTCCAGTGCTTGTTTTCCCAGTGCTAGAAAAAAGGATGCGTGCATTAACCCTATGATTTTGTACCCCTGTATAAGATCACCCCTCACCCCTAGGCTCCAAGAAATAAAGTCCTCTCCTGACAGTCCTCGAGTCCTGGCATTATCTACGTACGTCCATTCAGTTTAATGACCTCACCAATGCCTTAAACAACAGAAAAACAGAGAATGCTGGAATTATTCAACGTCAGGCGACATAATTGGGAAAATAAATAGTTGAAGTACTGAATCGAAGACCTTACATCTGAACTAGAAAAAATTAAAAGGCAAATGTATTTTAAATTGTGGAAAGAAGGAAGATAGAGGAAATGGAGGACACCATCAAGTAACAGAGTGATGGCCATGCCTTCTGCTCCCTTCACAATCTCACTCTCTGGAAAATGAAAAAGGATAGGTGACGTTTCAGGTCTGCACCCTTCTTCAGACTGGTAGTTGGGGCTTGGGGGAGGCGGGGGGGGGGGGGGGGGGGGGGGGGGGGGGGGGGGGGTGGTGGAGTACTGGAGGGTGGAGTACTGAGGCGAGAAAAGATCAGGACCAGCCACAAACGACATCAGGCAGGATGGTGCCCTGCCTGGCCCGCTGAGATACTCCAGCAATTTGTGTCTATTTTTGACCACACTCTCCAGTTTTGATGAACATTTACTTCATTCCTCTTCTCACTAAACGTGATTGCCCTGCTGAGAGCTTCTTGTGTTTTATTTTTTTCTATTTCTTGTACCTTGTGCTGTCCATGCATGAACAATTGAATTCAGTGCAAATCACATCTGAACATGCATTGTCCATGTATATCAGTGCATTGTATGTAAGGGGAACTCAAAACTAATGTAGCATCTGTAATAAACAGCATAGAAAGAACCCATTTGGATTTTTTGATTAAATTCCTTTAAGTTGTACACAAAAGAATGTACACTAATTGAATAAACATCAACATGGGAGGTTTAAACAGGAAAAAAGATTAAATAATGATCTGCATTATAAAATAGAATGCGGATCATGGGTTGATTGCATTTGTCAAAGCAGGGTGGACCATGTGAAGGTTTCAATCTCCCACCCCAAAGCTTCTAGTGAAGACAAATGTAGGTCCCATACAATCAGAGACAGGTGAATATACAGTGCCCAACATAATGCTTGGGACAAAGACCCATCATTTATTTATTTAGAAACATAGAAAATAGTTGCAGGAGGAGGCCATTCGGCCATTCGAGCCAGCACCGCCATTCATTGTGATCATGGATGAGCGTCCCCTATCAATAATCCGTGCCTGCCTTCTCCCCATATACCTTGACTCCACTAGCCCCTAGAGCTCTATCTAACTCTCTTTCAAATCCATCCAGTGATTTGGCCTCCACTGCCCTCTGTGGCAGGGAATTCCATAAATTCACAACTCTCTGGGTGAAAAAGTTTTTTCTTACCTCAGTCTTAAATGACCTCCCCTTTATTCTAAGACTGCGCCCTCTGTACTCCACAATTTGAGGTTTGTAATAGAAAAAATTCACATGTGGTTAAAGTGCACATTGTCAGATTTTAATAAAGACCATTTTTATACATTTTGGTTTCACCATGTAGAAATTACAGCAGTGCTTATACATAGTCCCCCATTTCAGGGCACCATAATGTTTGGGACACAGCAATGTTATGTAAATGAAAGTAGTCATGTTTAGTATTTTGTTGCATATCCTTTGCATGCAATGACTGCTTGAAGTCTGCGATTCATGGACATCACCAGTTGCTGGGTGTCTTCTCTGGTGATGCTCTGCCAGGCCTGTACTGCAACTATCTTCATCTTATGCATGTTTTGGGGGCTAGTTCCCTTCAGTTTTCTCTACAGCATATAAAAGGCATGCTCAATTGGTGATTGACTTGGCCACTCAAGAATTGACCATTTTTTAGCTTTGAAAAACTCCTTTGTTGCTTTAGCAGTATGTTTGGGATCATTGTCTTGCTGTAGAATGAACCAATGGCCAATAAGTTTTGAGGCATTTGTTTGAACTTGAGCCGATAGGATGTGTCAATACTCTTCAGAATTCATTATGTTACCACCATCAGCAGTTGTATCATCAATGAAGATAAGTGAGCCAGTACCTTCAGCAGCCATACATGCCCAGGCCACACCACCACCACCGTGTTTCACAGATGATGAGGGGGTATGCTTTAGATCTTGGGCAGTTCCTTCCAGAGGAAGGGAGGGGGAACTATGTATAAACACAGCTGTAATTTCTGCATGGTGAAACCAAAATGGTATTAAAATGGCCTTTAATAAAATCTGACAATGTGCACTTTAACCACATGTGATTTTTTTCCATTACAAATCTCAAATTGTGGAGTACATAAATAAACGATGGTCTTTATCCCAAACATTATGGAGGGCACTGTAAATGCTTTCAATGATGGCTGAGGTCAGGCTGTGGTAAGTCCACCATTCTGAATATATTCAAGCAGAGAACAATAGATCTTTAGATATTCGGGGAAATTAGGGGGATATGGTTGGTGCAGAAAATTTAAACTGGAATAAAAGATCAGCCATGACCTTACTGAATGTTGGAGCAGGCATCATTACACCACGGCCAACTAGACTTGTCCTGCTTCTGTTTATGAGAAGATTGTACCAGTTTGTTTCTGCTGAGATTTGACAACGTTTGATGGGAACCCAAACCTGTTATATGTTTTACAACTGCTTGCCCCTCCAGTGTGGCATTGAGCCTGGACTAGATGGTTTGCATGGAATGTGCGTCAAAGTCCACGGATAATGATCAATAGATGTTTAGTGAGTGGAAAGCTGTTGCAGTTAAGCTCTGGAGGACTTGGCAATGGTTGCCTTGTTTTACATGAGATATAACAAAGATGTCAATAGTCAAGAGAGTTTGCCATACGCACTGGGAACAGAATAATTAAATTCTTACTTGTTCCAATTACTAAGACACAACAATCTCCCAGAAATACCTGGGGACCGAGGATCTAGTGGGAGGGAGCAACTGAAGGGAATCCACATTAGTCAGGAAATGGTGTTAGGTAAACTGTTGGGACTGAAGGCAGATCAATCCCCAGGGTCTGATGGTCTGTATCCCAGAGTACTCAAGGATGTGGCCCTAGAAATCATGAATGCATTAGTGATCATTTTCCAATGTTCTCTCGTCTCTGGATCAGTTCCTGTGGACTGGAGGATAGCCAATGTAACTCCACTTTTTATGAAAGGAGGGAGAGAGAAAACGGGGAATTATAGACCAGTTAGCCTTACGTCGGTAGTGGGGAAGATGCTTGAGGTGATTATTAAAGATGTTACAGCAGCGCATTTGGAAAGCAGACGGTGAAAGCACAGTGTACGGGAAGGGTCACGCAAGTCCTTTAAAAAAGGGGGGAGGGGGGAGGAGAAAGGGAGACGGGGTGGGCAGAAGGAGTGGAGACAACTTTTAAGAATCCAGAGATACACGGCTGTGAAGCTCGGCAGACATTAACATTACCGGTCGGTTATCCTTGGTTCTGCCATGCGGGAACTCCTCACGACCATGAAGGCGACTCCCCGGCAACCATCTGCGAACATGTGGCGACCTTGTAGAGACTACATAGTCTCCTGCAGTCGCCTAAAAAGTTGCCTAAGTGGGACAGGCCCAAAGGCTTCTCTTGTTTTATTGTTTTTATTCCAGTTTTCATCATAGTAATTATTCATGAAATATGTTTTGAAACAGCAGTACATTGAAATATTAACATAATGCATCAGAATATTACCCTAATTTCTGGACAGTTAACAAATGTCTTTATGTGGAATAAATACTCTGAGGTATCATAGTCATACATAAAGGTTGTTATCTCCCAAGTAACATGTGGTCACAGAGTGAAGTGGTAATTGTTTACAATCAAAATTGATCAGATAATTAGTTCTAGTCCTCAGATTTACAAAGGGACCAAGAACGTGCTGCTAGATTCAGAGAATATTTATGGAAAGTGAAAGGGTAGGATTCATGCAAGTGTATTATCTCAAACATTGTCGATTTGCCTGCTGCTTACGTATAATGATAGCGGGCATGACTCCAGGTGAACACTGACAAGAATATTCATTAGTGCAGCAAACAAATCCTTAACCCACCCCACCATCGCACTTTGTCAAGGAAGCACCTGAGGATTATTATCTACTCTGAGCTTCAGAGTTAATGGTGCTTAAATTTGGCATCAGATGTCTTCGATTATAATAGCTTTTACACTCCCAATTTCCCATCAGGAAGCACACAAGCTGTTGTATGTGATTAATTGTTCCTTGATATTAATTGCTCGATTTTATGAGGAGTTGCAGCTGAAGTAGCAAACTATGCTGTGGTGAATGGTAGATCATTTGATTTTCTCATGAAGTAATATAAAATGAAGTCAGATTGAAGGAAGGATCTGGGGGTAATGAGGAATTGAAAAAATGGCCAAAAACGGCACTATAATTTGAGATGGTACGAAATATGTAGAAACTTATGTATAGTGTTGGTGTCCTGGATGCATTGTCCTGGTCACCATTTTCCCATTGACATCATCTGTTGCATTAGCTTGCACACAATGGCCACCTTCTGTTTTGCATAATTACCCCACTGCATCTCATCTCAAAGGTTTGACTGAGTCTCAGATTCTCAAATCAGGGTTATGATATGAAACATTCAGAGATTGTACTTGGATTGGAACAATATTTCAGGTTTGATAAACAGAAGCTCTGTAATAGATGTACAGTATTATAGAGATTAGTAAGCATGTTATTACTGCCCATTTATCATTGATATAAACTCCTTAAACAGCATCATTATGTGCTTAAATCGCCTCAGTGTCTCGCAGTGATTTACACCACAGTCAATTATAAACAAGTAAAACAAACTGTGCATCTGCTCCCTTGAATCAGTGAATACAATTGTATAACAAACAAGCAAATGAAAATAAAGAGACTGCATATGCCGGAAACTTGAGCAAACACAAACAGTTGGAAGAACACAGAGCATCTGTGGATGGCAATGGGAAAATGCAATTTCAGCTAACCCTAACCCTAATGCACAGTCACGATCCAAAATGTGCTCCATTCTTTTCCCTCCGCAGATGCTGTCTGACCCATTGAGTTTCTGCAGCAGTTTGTGTGTTGCTCCTGAAATGAAAAATGTACTTAGACTGCAAGACATATGGATCTCTTCCATGTATACAAAGAGACAAAATGAAGATTACATGTATTTAACACTAAGATTTAAAGATTATCAACATTATTACAACTCTGGAGATTTATTGAAAATTTGTGTTGACAAAATTTATAACCAATGCTTTAGATGGGGCAGGATCTTCTTTAGAGAATATCCCTAGATAGAGTCAAGGATGACTTGCTTCATCTCCAAGTGTTGGGTGCTCTGGGATGGCTGATAGGTCCAATGTGGAACCAACACATAGACTTTGTCAGAGGCACATGTGCGACGCATCATAGTTTGAATTGTTTCAAAGGCAGTATGCTCCTTTGACCATTTATGATGAGCAACATATGGACATGTTGTTGACAAATGCTGATTTGAGAGATCATTGAATTGAACAGGGATTCTTGAGAGTTAGTGGGGATAGTACAATTTCTTCTGAACATATCTTTAGATTGTTCTCTCTACCCACCGAGTAATCTCTCGCTGTGACAGTACTTGGAATAAAGTATACATTTTGAAAGTCTGGTATCGTATTCTGCCTGAATGCAGTTAGGACCCCCCCCCCCCCCCCCATTAGATGAGGTTGTTGGCCCCGGAGAGGTTGGTTTTAATTTGCAATTGGCAGCAGCATCTCTGCAGTATATTGAGATAGCTGTGGAAGATAGTCCATAACTGAGAAAGAGAAATCCCTGCCCAATAGAATATTTCTGCACAATCTCATATTCCAGATTTTTGACATCTTGATCCTCAAATGTTCATGTTTTTCAGGTCTGGTCATGGACTATTGTGAATGGTGTGTGTGGCTTTGCCAATTTAATGGATGACAAATGTTTTGCAGATATTAGGTGTAAGGGCCATTTCCCCATGTGTTTCCTTTCCATGCGGATGCTCTTTGTGGACTACAGCTCTGCTTTTAATACCATCCTTCCCCACAAACTGGTGGACAAACTGGGGGACTTGGGACTTCCACACTCCACCTGTACGTGGATAAATAGCTTCCTGTCGGGTCGCAGCCAGAGAGTCAGAGTGGGCCATCATACATCCACGGCCCTCAGCCTCAGTACCGGCTCTCCACAGGGCTGCGTACTGAGCCCCCTGCTCTACACCATCTACACACATGACTGCACCCCCGCCCACCACAGCAACACCATTGTCAAATTTGCGGATGACACTACGGTGGTGGGACTCATCTCCGGGGGGGACGAGTACGCCTACCGGGATGAGGTGGAGCAGCTGACAGTGTGGTGTGAAGAAAATAACCTGCTCCTCAACACCTCAAAGACGAAGGAGGTAATAATAGACTTCAGGAAAAATAAAACGGACATGGTACCATTGACCATCAGAGGGGACTGTGTAGAGAGGGTGGCGGATTTCCACTTCCTGGGAATCCATATTGAGGAGGACCTGACGTGGGGCGTGAACACCACTGCGCTGCTGAAAAAGGTCCAGCAGAGACTGCACTTCCTGAGGGTGCTCAGGAAGAATAACATCACTCAGAGACTGCTGCTGTCCTTTTATCGGTGCTCCATTGAGAGCATACTAACATACTGTGTATGCGTGTGGTACACCAGCTGCACAGCGGCTCAGAGGAAAGCGCTCCAGAGGGCCATTGACAACGCCCAGAGGATTGTCGGCTGCCCTCTCCTTACCTTGGAGGACTTACGCAGTTCCCGCTGCACCAAAAAATCCCAGAGTATCATAAAGGACATTTCCCACCCCGGACACTCCCTGTTTGAACTGTTGCCGTCAGGCAGACGGTACAGATCTACAAGGACAAGGACGAACAGACTAAAAAACAGTTTTTACCCCGCTGCTATAAAAGCACTAAATGTAGCCGCCAAGGAACGCAGGGGCGATACATACTAAGGGACTGTGGTACACTGTGAAATCGACAGAAGGATGGAGGGTTGGGTGTTTATGCGTGCTATTTTCGTGATATTTATTTAGTTGTTTATCTTTTAATATTTTACCTTGTATGTATCGTTAGCTTTTAGAAATGTTTGAGTGGTGCACTGACTGGCTGACATTTTTAAATTTCGTTGTACATGGTTCATGTTACAATGACAATAAAGAAACTATTCTATTCTATTCTATTCTTCAACAATTCCATGATTACTTGCAGGTAGCCAGATCTAAGAAAGTTACTCAGCAGTCCTCCTTGATTGATAAAGACAAAGTCAAGATGAAAGAACCTGACCTGAAATATCATGCCCATTTCACCTCGCAGATGCAGATTGACACACTCACTTCCTTCAAGGTGTTTGCTAAATATTACAGCAACTGCAGTGTCTTGTGCTGTCACAGTTCTCCTCAAATGATGGAAACAAAGACTTCTCCAAGGTCCAAGAGTCAGGGTTTAGATATTTCAGGCATATTCAAAGCACATGAAAGAAGTTGTGATTTACACTACTGGTCAGAGAGAAGGTTGCAGTTACATTTAAGGAGAATATTCTGGATGGCTTATCTAGGGGGGCAAGTCAGGTAGTCAACTATGTGGAAGGTGCTATGCTGTAGGTCATGTCGGAGGTAGAGGGCAGATAGAAACATAGAAATTAGGTGCAGGAGTAGGCCATTCGGCCCTTCGAGCCATTCAATATGATCATGACTGATCATCCACAATCATTACCCCATTCCTACATACTTCCCATTTCCCTTGATTCTGTTAGCTCTAAGAACTCTATCTAACTCTCTCTTGAGTACATCATGTGAATTGGCATCCAGCGCCTTCTGTGGCAGAGAATTCCACAGATTCACAACTCTCAGGGTGAAAAGGTTTTTCCTCTTCTCAGTCCTAAATGGCCGACCCCTTATTCTTAAACTGTTACCCCTGGTTCTGGACTCCCCCAACATGGGGAACATTTTTTCCTGCGTCTAACCTGTCCAATCCCTTAAGCATTTTATATGTTTCTATAAGACATCCTCTCATCCTAAATTCCAATAAATATTAGCTCAGTCAATCCATTCTTTCATCATGTGTCAGTCCCGCCATCCTGGGAATTAACCTGGTGCACTCCATCAATAGCAAGAATGTCCTTCCTCAAATTCAGAGACCAATACTCCAGGTGTAGTGCCATGCAGGGCCCTGTACAACTGCAGTAGGACCTCCTTGCTCCTATACTCAAACCTTCTCACTATGAAGGTCAACATGCCATTAGCTTTCTTCACTGCCTGCTGTACCTGCATGCTTACTTTCTGTGACATATGTGCAAGGACACTCAGGCAACCGAGTTGTTGTAGTGGGTGACTTTAATTTACCCAATAATATTGGGACGTCCTTTGTGTCATAGCTTTAAATGGCAGGCAGGAGATCCCAGGCAGGAGAATGGGGTTGAGAGAGAAAGATAGACTATCCATGATTGAATGATGGAGTATACCAATGGTCCAAATGGTCTAATTCTGCTCCTATGACTTTTGCCGCAGAATTTATTAGGTGCATGCAGGAGTGTTACTTGAAAGAGCACGTAGATAGTACAACCATGGAAGGGCCATTCTCAACCTTGTGTATTTGAATTGAGTCTGATCAGAGTTTCTGTGGGCAAGTATTTTGGGAACAGTCATTAGAACTCTATAGGATTACAACTGGGGCAAAGCTAATTACAACAGTATTATTCAGGAGCTGGGGAGAGCTCCTGCCTAAAACTGTTCAGGGATAATATAATAATAGTTTCCAAAATAATGAGAGGCTTTGACAGAGTAGAAAGTGAAGCATTCTGCTTGTTTTTTACTGATTCAAAATCTGGAAATGGTGAAGAGAATTTAGTTTTCACTCAGAATGGTCAAGATCTGGATTGTTGTACCGATAAAGTAGTTGGTCTTTAGATCTGGAATGGACAATGATTTGAAGCGGTTGTACATGAGAAAGTTGATGGAATGAACAGCATCCTTACATGCAGTAGGTCTCCATGAATCCAAGTGAAAAACTGGTTGTAAAATAAATAGTTTGCATGGGTTAGATGGATTTGCAAATGACAGATACATTGGCACGTCTACACATTCACTATTGAGTCATTCATTATTAAACGCGCTGGTCTCAGTCAAGTGGGCATGCTAATTTGAGCTAGGTAATACAGTATTTTTTTCAACCATACATTGATTGACAGCATTGATTAAGACTATGTCTGCACAACCATCATTATTTCTGAGAAATGGTTTGCATATTTTGTGGAGGTGATGTCATAATTCTGTGCAGGCAGCTAACTGGATTAAAGTTTAACTGTAATTACTGTCCAATTAAAATTAATTTGAATTACTTATCTTACATTAACAAGACCCTGAGGAGCTGAATGTTCAGGCTGCCTTGTGCTCCTTTAAATGGCCGAGCAGATGATGGTTTGAGAGTTTAAATGCCATTGTAACATTGTCAAAATAAATGTCAGTATATCTGGTAACAATTAGGTTGGAGCAAAGATGCAGGTGGTTCATCACTCGGTAACTGGCATCGAGAACATCCATACATGTGACTTGCACTGTTTGTTGATGTTTAATCCCCTTAGGGTCTAGCTCCTGAAAACAATACTGCAGTATCTGCACAATTATCTACAGAACTGTCACCATCGTGTTTTACAATTTTAAAATGCTAATTAGATGAAAGGCAACCTTAGGGGGTAACTATTTAGCAACAATCTCTTGTCCCCCCGATACCATCATTAGGTTCGATTCTATTGAGATCTTGTTTTGGGAGCACTGCTCACTCTCGCCATTTAACATAGACATAGAAACATAGAAAATAGGTGCAGGAGTAGGCCATTCGGCCCTTCAAGCCCGCACCGCCATTCAATACGATCATGGCTGATCATCCAACTCAGTATCCTGTTCCTGCCTTCTCTCCATACCCCCTGATCCCTTTAGCCACAAGGGCCACATCTAACTCCCTCTTAAATGTAGCCAATGAACTGGCCTCAACTACCTTCTGCAGCAGAGAATTCCAGAGATTCACCACTGAATAAGTGTCTGAGGAGTCCAATTGCATGGTTTTGAAATTTCTGATCATATACCTGTTATCAGTAACTCTAAGAAATAATAGATTTAAAGCACAGAATTCCGTTCTGTGGACAGATTTCATACCCAAGTATGGCTATGTTATTAATAAAACATTTGTAAAGTCTAGAACACCAAGTAATGGAATATCTCAGCTCAATAAATGGATCTATTATGAAACTTCTAGAAGAATTCATGGCTATATATGTTTGTGTAAACATGGAAGGATCATATTTCAAAATTAAATTACATATTCACTCTATGTCAATGTGATTCAGCTTTCCAATATTCGTAAGGGTTGGTAAACATTGTTGAATGTTCAATGTACAAAGGTATCTTGCAGCCGACGGTGACGTTTCGTTCATGATTTCTTATACGGCAAAACTCAAATTAACTTTGCTTAGCTTTATTGTGGGCAAATTGAAGATATAGTCATATGTTTAATCCCGTTTACTTGCTTTGACCCATATCCATCTAAACGTTTCATTTCCATGTATCTTCCAAATATCCTTTAAAGGTTGTAATCATACCTGCCTTTACCACTTCCTCTGGCAGCTTTTCCCATATACCCATCGCCCTCTGTGAACAAGTTACCTCTCAGTCCCCTTTAAATTACTCCCTCTCATCTTAAACCTTTGCCATCTGGTTTTAAACTCACCTATTCTGAGAAAAAGACTGATCAATTCACTCTTATCTCTTTCTCTGATTATTTTATATTCCTTGGTCAGGACAACCCTCAGCTTCCTATGTTCCAGGGAAAATAGGCCCAAGCTATTCAGTCTCTCCTAATTACTCAAGCCCACTATTCCCAGTAACATAGCTGTGAATATTTTCTGCACCCTTTCCAGCTTCCTATAGATTGGCACCAAGAACTAAACCCTATATTCCCACACGTGGTATGTCAAATATTTTGAACAGTTGTGAAAAGAAAGTGCTGCAGGAACTCAGGGGGTTCGGCTATAACTGTGGACAGAATGGACAAATGGCTTTGCGGGTCGGGACCCAATATTCACTCTGACCCTTTCCCTTTCCAGATGCTGCCTAACCCACTGAGATCCTACTGCACTTTGTGTTATACTCAAGCTTGTGGCAACAGTCTATTTCAGTTCCTTGCAGTGATAAAAGTTATTTAAGATTACAACAGGATCTGGAACAACTGATCAAGGAATGGCAGATAGAAGTTAATATGGACAGCTGTGAAGCATTACATTTGGTAAGCTAAACCAGGGCATGACAAGAGCAGTAAATGACAAGACCCTGGAGAGTGTTCGCTTGCAGGGAACTGTGTGCTTGTACCTCTCTGTCTCTGCTCTACAACACTCCAGGGCCATGCTATTCACTGTTTTAGTCATGTCCTGTTGTGAGATAAAACCAATCATTGAATAGATCGATACAAATTAAAGTGCAGAAGTAGATACATTCACAACATTGAAGGAACTATCACAATGTTTAAGAAACATTGAGACAGGTACATGGATAGTATAGGTTTCGAGGGATATGGGCCGAATGTGTGTAGATGGGACATGTTGGTCAGCATGGGCAAGTTGGGATGAAGGGCCTGTTTCCACGCTCTATGAGTCTGTGACTATGAAGTACAGCCGATAGTTTTCATGCGGATTAAAATGATGCGTTTTAGTCAAATCGCATTTCCCAGCCTCAGTCTGTGGACTTGTAGGATTCAGCACATCAAATGCTATTCCAAGTACATTATAAAGTAGGTGTGGGTTGTGTCACCATAGCCCTTACAGTATATTCTTCACCAGAAACATTCACCAATTCTCTTCCCATTGATGCTGCTGAATCCTGCCGGCCGTCTCCGACATTCTCTGCTTTTATTTCCAATATCAGCCTCTGCAGATTCTGTTTTATTTCCATGTATTGCTTTGTTGTGTTAGTCCACTCAAATGCATTTTCTGACAAGTCAGACTGCATTCCAAATACCAGTTTGTGTTCACCTAATAGTCTACTGATCTAGTGCAGTCTGCTATTTCCTTCCCCAATATCAATCATGTCCTTCAAAGATGAGGTGAAATTTGCCCCAAAGACCACTGTAATGTAACAAGACCCAAACCACACTGGCCACACTCTCATCTTGTAGCTCCCAATGGGACCAATGGGCAGAAGCTTGAGAACAGTTACCCCCAGGTTGAAGAATAGATTCTTCCCATTAACCATCAGGCTCTTAAACCACAATCTGCACAACCCTAACCACAATGCTACTTCAGCAACGATCTAATATTGACTTTGTATAGATTACAATATGTACTTTGGCTGGCTCTATTATGGTCTCTTTACCTACAGTATTATTCAAGATAATTAATTGCATTATTGTTGATAATATATTTGTTGTTTTGTGCCTCAATCTGTCTCAAGCAGCACTGAGTCATAGAGCTGTACAGAATGGTAACACAGTTTTAGACCACCTTGTTGTCCCTGCCAACCTGCCAGCAAGTTCTATTAGCCTACATTTTGCCCACCCTATCCATATGTCTGTCCAAATGTCTTTTAACATTAAAAAATAGACATATAGGTGCAGAAATAGGCCCTTCAAGCTAGCATCGCCACTCAATATGATCATGGCTGATTATCTAAAATCAGTACCCCGTTCCTGCTTTTTCCCCATATCCCTTGATTCCCTTAGCCCCAAGAACTAAATCTAACTCTCTTGAAAACATCCAGTGAATTAGCCTCCACTGCCTTCTGTAGCAGAGAATTCCACAGATTCGCAACTCTTTGGGTGAAGTTTTTCCTCATCTCAGTCATAAATGGCCTACCTCTTATTTTTAAACTGTGACCCCTGGTTCTAGACTGCCCCGACATCGGGAACATTTTTCCTGCATCTAGCCTGTCCAATCCTTTAAGAATTTTATATGTTTCTGTAAGATTTCCTCTCATCCTTCTAAATTCCCTTGAATACCCAGTCGACCCATTCTTTCATCATATGTCAGTCCCGCCATCACGGAAATTAACCTGTTTAACCTTCGCTGCACTCTCTCAATAGCAATAACGTCCTTCCTCAAATTAGGAGACCAAAATTGCACATAATGCTCCAGGTGCAGTCTCATCAGGGTCCTGTACAACTGCAGTAGGACCTCCTTGCTCCTAAACTCAAATCCTCTCGCAATGAAGGTCAACATGCCATTAGCTTTCTTCACTGCCTGCTGTACCTGCATGCTTACTTTCAGTGACTGATGTACAAACACACACAGGTCTCGTTGCACCTCCCCTTTTCCTAATCTGACACCATTCACATGTGCCTTCCTGTTCTTGTCACCTAAGTGGATAACCTCACATTTATCCACATTATACTGCATCTGCCATGCATCTGCCCACTCACCCACCCTGCAGCCTCATAGCATCCTCCTCGCAGCTCACACTGCCACCCAGCTTTGTGTCATCCACAAACTTGGAGATATCACATTTAATTCCCTCGTCTACATCGTTAATATATATTGTAAATAACTGGGGTCCCAGCACCGAGTCTTGCGGCACCCCACTAGTCACTGCCTGCCATTCTGAAAAGGACCCATTATTTCCTACTCTTTGCTTCCTGTCTGCCAACCAGTTCTCTATCCATGTCAATATCCTATCCCCAATACCATGTGCTTTAATTTTGCACACTAATCTCTTGTGTGGGACCTTGTCAAAGGCTTTGTGAAAGTCCAGATACACCACATCCACTGGCTCTCCCTTATCCATTCTACTTGTTACATCCTCAAAAAATTCCAGAAGATTAATCAAGCTTGATTTCCCCTTCATAAATCCATGCTGACTTTGACCGATCCTGTCACTGTTTTCCAAATGCGCTGCTATAACATCTTTACCAATCGACTCAAGCATCTTCCCCACTACCGACGTAAGGCTAACTGGTCTATAATTCCCCGTTTTCTCTCTTCCTCCTTTCATAAAAAGTGGAGTTACATCGGCTATCCTCCAGTCCACAGGAACTGATCCAGAGACGAGAGAACATTGGAAAATGATCACCAATGTATCCATGATTTCTAGAGCCACATCCTTGAGTACTCTGGGATACAGACCACCAGACCCTGGGGATTGATCTGCCTTCAGTCCCAACAGTTTACCTAACACCATTTCCTGACTAATGTGGATTCCCTTCAGTTGCTCCCTCCCACTAGATCCTCGGTCCCCAGGTATTTCTGGGAGATTGTTGTGTCTTAGTAATTGGAACAAGTAAGAATTTAATTATTCTGTTCCCAGTGCGTATGGCAAACTCTCTTGACTATTGACATCTTTGTTATATACCATGTAAAACAAGGCAACCATTGCCAAGTCCTCCAGAGCTTAACTGCAACAGCTTTCCACTCACTAAACATCTATTGATCATTATCCGTGGACTTTGACGCACATTCCATGCAAACCATCTAGTCCAGGCTCAATGCCACACTGGAGGGGCAAGCAATTGTAAAACATATAACAGGTTTGGGTTCCCATCAAACGTTGTCAAATCTCAGCAGAAACAAACTGGAACAATCTTCTCATAAACAGAAGCAGGACAAGTCTAGTTGGCCGTGGTGTAATGATGCCTGCTCCAACATTCAGTAAGGTCATGGCTGATCTTTTATTCCAGTTTAAATTTTCTGCACCAACCATATCCCCCTAATTTCCCCGAATATCTAAAGAACTATTGTTCTCTGCTTGAATATATTCAGTGACCAAGCCGGATAAATTTATCCCAGGCTGCTATGGGAGGCAAGGTAGAGTTAGGAGGCGATGGGGAGGAATGTCTTTAGTCAGAGGGTGGTGAGACAGACTGCAGTTAGTGTGTGGGGATCGCTGGTCGGAGGGTCTCGATGGGCTGAAGGGTCTTCTGCGCTGGATCTCTAAACTAAAGTCAACTTGCTGAACTGTGACCACAGCTGTAGCACAGAAACCAATTTCTCACCCTATTAGACTGTCAAGGGTTTTCCGTAATATTGCCAGCTGTAATCTGAGTGAAATTACTGAGTGCAAAGACTTCAAACAGGGCAAATTGAATGTTTGCTTTTGCCTCTCAGCTCCTGCCAGAGGATTCAATCCATCACCGATGTAAAGGGCCTGGTGGTAAGAGGCTAAACGTGATGAATGACAAAACGCCCACATAGCAGTCCTCTGGCAGGGTTCAATAATTACATTATCCATACAACCGAAAATACCAAACTAAAGTCATTGATTGTAAAGCCTAAACTCTGTTTCTCACTCCATAGTAGCAGTTGGATATTACCAGCATTTTCTGTTTTTATTTGAAGACTCATTTTGTATGCAGTAATTAATAGGAGTAAATTTGAATAGATTTTGTTCTTAACACCATCATTAATGTGTCTCTTATTTTCCATTAGCCATGTAACATTCCATTTGGTTGTCAGGGACAAAATAACACCACAAACTCAGAAACGGAAACGTATTAGCATATTATTATGCAAATTATGTTGCAGATTATATTTTATTAATATTTTACAAAAGAAAGGCCATGACCAGACTTGGCAATGGATGAAAAAGATGATTAGCAACCATGCCTTGGGTGAGACTGACATATAGATGCACCTGTTCATTTATTTTAAAATATCTGCTGTACTACAGATATCATTAAATACTCCTTGAAGTTTACTCCCCAGTCTGGCTTTGATACAGTTGGTCAATGAAGAAACTATTCCCCATCACCACCAACAACACCCCATGCCCACCATCTCCCAACACGACTCCTGCAACATAAAGCAGGCCCTAGTTGAGAGGGAGAAAAAGCAATCCATTTCAAAGACTTTGTTCCTGATCAATAATCTCTTTCAGTTGGTTTCAGAATTAAATCGAGAGTGGCCTGCCTTCTTATTTTCTTCGCGTCCTTTGTGTAACATCACAGTTGAACCAAATCCATATCTCATCCATCAACAATAACTGGCGATAGTTCACTCGGGGTTAGAAGGTTAGCCAGTCACCAAATATGAGAGCTTGCTGTGCATTTTCTGAAGTAACCACTGTGCTTTATAAATATAATTTATGGGCTATAGAGTATTTTGTGATGTCCTGCGGATTAAAAGATATAATAGTAAGCCTGGAGGTTGTTTACTGAAAATACTGATTCTGTGCATCCCATATAATTAAAATATTAAATACTGGGACTGATGGAATGGATAAGAGTATTAAGTGGTAAGTAGCAAAACTGGGTAAATGGTTGACTTTCAGATTAGTAAGGACAGCTACAGGCTCAAAGGACTTTCTGACTTCCTTTTCCCATGTCTTTCTAGCTCGGAGGCAATGTGAGCAATTAGAGCACATCATCTAATCACTAATTCAGCAGAGTGTAAATCGAATCTGGGAAAATGTGCTCTGTGCAGCAAATATTACTTATATTCACTGGGCAAGCAACTTTAAAATCACTATCTAGATCAACATTGTAACTGCACCAGGCCTGGTCTGAAATACAGACAATAGACAATAGGTGCAGGAGTTGGCCATTCGGCCCTTCGAGCCAGCATCGCAATTCAATGGGACCATGGCTGATCATCCCCAATCAGTACCCCGTTCCTGCCTTCTCCCCATATCCCCTGACCGCTATTTGTAAGAGCCCTATCTAGTTCTCTCTTGAAAGTATCCAGAGAACCGGCCTCCACCGCCCTCTTGAGGAAGAGAATTCCACACTCACCACTCTCTGTGTGAAAAAGTGTTTCCTCATCTCCGTTCCAAATGGCTAAACTATACAGACTATTGTAAAAGGGAGTACGCTTGACAGTACATAGAACATAGAAAACAACAGCACAGGAACATGCTCTTCAATCCACAGTGTCTAAGCCGAGCATGATGGCCAGCCCAACTGTTCTCTGCCCCTCCATACCCTGCATAGCCATGTGCCTATTCAAAAGTCTATTAAATGTTATGATTGTCCCTGCCTCCACCACCATCCCTAGCCGTGTGTTCCAGGTACCCACTATCCTCTCTGTAAAACAACTTGTCCTGCACTTCTCCTTTATACTCCGTCTTAAAGCTATGGACTCCAGTATTTGATATTGCCATCCTGGGGAAACATGTTCTGACTATCTACCCTATCATAATTCTATCAGGCCTCCCCTCACCTCCAGCATTCCAGAGAATACAACCCATTCTGTCCAACCTCTCCTGTAGCTAATACCCCTAAGATTGTTCCCGATGTTAGGGAAGTCCAGGACAAGGGGTCACAGTTTAAGGATAAGGGGGAAATCCTTTAAAACCGAGATGAGAAGAACTTTTTTCACACAGAGAGTGGTGAATCTCTGGAACTCTCTGCCACAGAGGGTAGTTGAGGCCAGTTCAGTGGCTATATTTAAGAGGGAGTTAGATGTGGCCCTTGTGGCTAAAGGGATCAGTGGGTATGGAGAGAAGGCAGGTACGGGATACTGAGTTGGATGATCAGCCATGATCATATTGAATGGCGGTGCAGGCTCGAAGGGCCGAATGGCCTACTCCTGCACCTAATTTCTATGTTTCTATGTTTCTAAACCAGGCAGCATTTTGGTCCAGCTTCTCTGCACCCTTTCCAAAGTCTTCTCACCTTCCTGTATTTGGACGACTAGAACTGCAGGCAGTACTCTTGGTTCTTGGTTTCTTGGTCCTTCAAAATACTCCAAATGTGATTGAACTAAAGTCCTATAAAGCTGCATCATGACTTCCTGACTCTTGTTCTTAATGCCCCGATGAGTAAAGACAAGCAGACCATTTGCCTTCTTTACCACTTCATCTACTTGTGTCGCCATTTTCACGGACTTGAACTTAAGAAGGGTCTCGAACCGAAATGTCACCTATTCCTTCTCTCCAGAGATACTGCCTGACCCGCTGAGTTACTGCAGCATTTTGTGTCTAAACCTGTCCATTCCATATATTGATTAGTAATTTTCAAAAAACTACAATGCATTAAAATACAAATATTTACATTGGCCCACTTTTGTTTTTAATCTAAGGCTTTACTTCACTTTTGTTTTACCTGTTTTCTCACCAAGGCAAAGTCGAGCAGCCTTTTTCCATCTTTGTGGAGATCATTGCTGTAAGGCAGCAACTCTCCCACTGCTTAGTCACGGTGGCGCAGCGGTAGAGTTGCTGCCTTACAGCGAATGCAGCGCCGGAGACCCGGGTTCCATCCTGACTACAGGTGCACGGAATCTGTACGTTCTCCCCATCACCTGCATGGGTTTTCTCCGAGATTTTCGGTTTCCTCTCACACTCCAAAGACGTACAGGTTTGTAGATTAATTGGCTCGGTAAATTTAACAATTGTCCCTAGTGGGAGTAGGATAGTGTTAATGTGCGGTGATCGCTAGTTGGCGCAGACCAGGTGGTCCCAAGGGCCTGTTTCCGTGCTGTATCTGTAAATTTAAAAAAAAAATAGCCTCCTGGTCTCCCAGAAACGAGCCTCTTCCAAACTGCAGTCTGTCAGCATTTATTTCTGCCTCCCATCGCTGAAGCCTTAATCTCTTGGCAAAGGTGAACAGCCTCAAATGCTTAAGTCTGGCAATGTCTTCAAGCTCACTTTCTCTCTGCTGGGGTTATGATAAATAATATAGGAGCAAAAATAGATGGTATGGGCTCAAGATTCTATGATCCCATTCAATAAGATCATGGCCATCAATGACCAAAAATCTATCAATTTCAGCTTGCCCCAGGATTTTGGAATGTACAAAATCTTTGCACGCCATCTGCATGATGCGCAAATCCCACTTGGGTGTGAGGGCTTGTCCCACTTGGGCGTGAGTGCTTGTCCCACTTGGGTGTCATTTGCGCATCACTGCCTACGTCACCACGCACCATGAATAAATGACACCATAATGGGACAGGCCCTTTAACAAGTGAGCATCCTCTGTCACCTGGGTAGTGAGTGCTGACTATCCAACCACAATTCATTCTGTTCACTTATTATTTCATTGTTCTTCTATTTGATTTAATTGTGTATGATATAGTGTGCTTATAGTGATTTTAATTTCACAATGTCTTGATCTTGTAGGAAGCCGAAGTTTTTCATGTTAATTAGTGTCCCTCATAATTGCATGATGTGCAGTGAAGGTTTATGTCAGATTCTAAAGCCAATTGAGCTGCATGATCCATTAAAGACTGCCTGCTTGTTTATAATCACTAATGCTATTGCCACTCATTCCATTCAATCAATTACTGCACAATAATAATGTCCCTCAACCTGAGTTCTTCTCACCTGAACATTAGTGGTTGGTGGACCATGAGTCTAAGGTGCCATTAAATAGATCCCGCAGATCTTGTGCCTCAACACTATCTTCACCCCATTCGCATAGTCCTTGATTTTCATTTAATAATAAGAAAAAATCTATTTATCTCTTTTTTAAGGCAGTCAATGACGGTACTTCCGTAGCCCTCTGGGATAGAACATTCATACTCATACTCATAGATCATAGAATGAGATCAGATATCATAGATCACAGAACAAGAGCAAGCCTTTATGGCCTATAATGTCTTTGCAGAACATGATGACAAGACCAACTCTTACCTCCCACATAATCCATATCCTTCCATTCCCTGTATATCCATGTGCCTATCCAAAAACCTCTTAAATACCACAATCTATTCTGCCTCAACTTCCAGCCCCCGCAGTGCTTTTCAGGCAGTCACCATAGTATGTGTAGAAAAACCTGCACTGTACATCTCATTGACCTCTGACTCTCTCACCTCAAAGCTATGCCCTTTTGCATTGATCTTTGATCGGGTAGATGCACAGTGTCTCCTGCCCAGTTTTAGATGAATCGAGGACCAGAGGACATAGGTTCAAGGTGAAGGGGAAAAGATTTAATAGGAATCTGAGGGGTCATTTTTTCACACAAAGGATGGTGGGTGTATGGAACAAGCTGTCAGAGGAGGTAGTTGAGGCTGGGACTATCCCAACAGTTAAGAAACAGTCAGACAGGTACATGGTTAGGACCGGTTTGGAGGGATATGGACCAAACGTGGTCAGGTGGGACTAGTGTAGCTGGGACATGTTGGCCGAAATCAAATGTGTGGGCAAAAGCAACGCTAGTTTAAACTTCTAAATAAAATATTTTAATGCTATACAGTGTGATTAAAATTCTGTGTTATGGAGGCCACCGCTCATTTTCTTATTTGTATTTTGTTACTGTTGATAAATAAAGCTGCTCCAGCTTCCCACATTGCAGGGATGTGGGCTGGGGACGTCATCATTTCCCTAAAGCCAATGCTCATCACCTGCTATCTTATCACGAGATGCAAGTTGGAAAAACAAAAAACATTATTTTCACATGCATTCTATGGGAGTGTATTGTATTTAGTGCCTCATCTATTTTTGCTGGGATTTGTAAACTCCACAAGGGTGAATTTCCTTCATGAACTGATGTAAAATGTGGGTAGCCGGTACCTTGCGATTGTGTAAGTCGAGGCAGTGATCTCTCTGTTTCTGCACATATATGATTCCTGTACGATAACGCTGTTCACAGTATCCCTGTTTTGCACACTCTTACTTGTTTAGAGATTTGTATTCATTTTTAAAAGCAGTGTATTTCACCCTATTTTAATAATATATTAATTATATTTTGTGTCTTGATATCATATCCACTCTCTCAGTTTAGCTTGACTTAAATGTATTTGTTATTTATTGGGAAATAACAAATCTTTTTGAGGATGACTTTATAGGTAGTGGGGTTTGATAGAAACATTGTCATTTTCAGTTTGGGCACTCACATTTATTGTAATATGAAAGCAATGTGAGTGAGTTCAAATTCCATTCAGTTTGCAGTTCAAGTAAAGGCACTACATTATTGCTTTCTTGGGAATGAATAATGCCCTAAAGTGCCATTAAGAAGTGTAAATGGGAAAATGAGTTGAGTAGTAGTCAATAATTCAGTATTTTCTTGGTCGAGAGAAAAAATTGCAGTTTCTAGTCCAGTAAAGCACCCTTGAGATTTCCACAATGTCGAGTGCTCTCTCTGTTCTGGCCTTGAATTCTTTTAGTCTTCATAATGCTGGCACTATTAGAAGAGCTGCATTGTTGCCCATCTACATTTGCCCTGCAGTGAACTGGAAAAGTAACACCAGAGGTGTCCAAGTTCACTGGCAGGATGAACGATGTAATGTCAGAATCCTCTCCCGGCATTGAGAGCATAGTTACCCTCAGGCTACATCATTCACTTGACCAACACCAGTCTTCAAAGACTGACACTCCCAGCTCACTCATGGGCTGGCATTACAAACATATTCTCACAGTCTCCTTTAAAACGTGTCAAATCCCTCCCAGTTTCCGACAATCCCTGGTTCATGACCTCTCAAGGAGGAGAAGGTAAGTTTAGGTTGGAATTGAGAATGTTGAGTTCTCATGTAAGGAGGCAGTGTAAATTACAGATGGAAGCCGTCATCCCCCAAGCTGCTGCCCAACGGTGGATGGGTCCAAAAATGCCACCTCATCCAGTGGAATACTGGTTTGGATATTAAAAACTGGATGGTTTCCTCCTTTTCTCTACGGCAGGATAATTATCAGATGCAACTGGCATCTGAGAAATCAGCTGGATTTTTATCCCTCAAAATGAATGGGTGTAAGGTAGTTTGAGAAGCACGAGAAGTCCTTCATATGGTCTCTTAATGCTAAGCGCTCGATCCAAAATGTTACCCCATTTTAATGTTGAAATTATGAAGTGCTGGATGAATACCCCAGGTCTGGCAGCATCTGGGGGGGAATGAAGGGGTAACATCGATTCCAGCATCTGCGGTCTCTTGTGCCTCCATGTTTGTTACAAAATGTGGCCATTGGCTCACTGCCAGTGGCCGTCGGCTTTATGGGATGGAGACGGCAACATGTGTAATTGTTGTAAACAGTTATAATCATGGCATTGATTTAGAAAAGCGATTTTAAAATACCTGTAAGCTTTGCTTCACCAAGAGCTTTGCCCTGAAATCCCAAATTAGCAGTTGGTGGGGGGGGGTGTTGGGGTGGAATCTCAGCCCTCAGTAATTAAATTCCACTTCATTCACTCCTTAAAAAGGTAATTTGGGCGTTTGTCTTACTACAGAAGGAGACGTGTGCCTGTACCAGTCAAAATATTGGAGATGAAAGCATGTGACATAGGTGGCAGAGACTGTATGACTATTCATTTGAATTTCCACCAATTCTTGCTCTTTTCCAGTGCTTTTGATGTATTGTGATTTCAAGTAAGTAATGTCACATATACAGCAAATTATCTTCAAAATGTAAATCTTATTCAAATTTGTGGACAACCATTTATGAATCAGAGAAGCACAGATGCTGGAAATCTGAAATAAAAATGTTTCAGGCTTCCTGATTTGTTTTTTCTTTCCACAGATGCTGCCTATCATTTTGAATGTTTGCAGCATCTTTATGTGTAAAATTGAGTACAGGTGCACAACCTTTTATCCGGAGTTCCGGAAACCGAAAAGCTCCGAAAACCGGACATTTTTTCCAGGATGTCGTCTGCATACCAAAGCTTGACCCGAAACGACCCACGGTCAACCCAGGCCTGTACTACTGCAGCGGCTGCCTTCTGCCCAGAGACTGGGGAGACACTTAAACATCTGTAAATCATTGCTTAAATGTTAGTCAGTTTTGGTCTCCTAAATTGAGGAAGGACATCCTTGTGATTGAGGCAGTGCAGCGTAGGTTCACGATATTGATCCCTGGGATGGCGGGACTGTCATATGAGGAAAGATTGAAAAGACTAGGCTTGTATTCACTGGAGTTTAGAAGGATGAGGGGGGGATCTTATCGAAACATATAAAATTATAAAAGGACTGGACAAGCTAGATGCAGGAAAAATGTTCCCAATGTTGGGCGAGTCCAGAACCAGGGGCCACAGTCTTAGAATAAAGGGGAGGTCATTTAAGACTGAGGTGAGAAAAAAACGTTTTCACCCAGAGAGTTGTGAATTTATGGAATTCCCTGTCACAGAGGGCAGTGGAGGCCAAATCACTGGATGGATTTAAGAGAGAGTTAGATAGAGCTCTAGGAGCTAGTGGAGTCAAGGGATATGGGGAGAAGGCAGGCACGGGTTATTGATAGGGGACAATCAGCCATGATCACAATGAATGGCGGTACTGGCTCGAAGGGCCAAATGGCCTCCTCCTGCACCTATTTTCTATGTACATGGAATGGGCTGTCAGGGGTGGTTGGAGATGTGGATATGATAGTGGTGTTTAGTTGAAGAAGGGTCTCGACCCGAAGCGTGACCTATTTCTTCACTCATTAGATGCTGCCTCACCCGCTGAGTTTCTCCAGCATTTTTGTCTACCTGTGATGTTTAAGAAGCTCAGATAAGCACCTGGGTGTACAAGGGATGGAGGGGTGTGGATGAGATTAGTTTAATTTGACATCATGTTTGACTCAGACTGAAAGGCCAGTTCCTGTGTTGTATTTTTCTATGTCTATGTCATATCTTATAAACATTGTTAGACTTGAGTCTGCTATTTCATTCAAAAACAGATTTGAGACTATGATCCTGCCTGCTCCTTCATCATTCAATTCCCTTTCTACCCAAAAGCCTATCACTCTCATCCCCAGATATACTGAACATCCATGACTCTCTGGGATAGAAAATAAATCTTTCCTCATCTCATCCTGAATGCGTGAGCCCTAATTCCAGATGCACACACTAGTGAGAATGGCCTGTCAGGAATGAACCTGTTATTCCCCCTCAGGACCTTGCATGCTCCAATGCCATCACTTTCATCCAACTTAAAGCAAATAAATCCTCTTTAGGGATTTAACCAGAACTGCACTGTATTCTTCGATGGTCTCAACGTACTCAGGTATGCCCACCTGCTTGTAATATCTGTATCCTGACATACAATCACATTCACTAGTTGTCACATAGGCTAGTCTAAAACCTGCTGTACATGCATATTAATTTTAAGTGTATACAATGCCATCCAAGACTCTCTTATACTTAATATTTAAAAAAGAATGATGCCTTTCTACGCCAAGTGAATTACCTGACATTTCCTTATAACATAATGCATCTGCCTTCATACTTACTTATTTAACCGATCTAAGAAGGTTCTTCACATTTTCATTGTCAGATTACTTCTCCATTAGATTTGTCCTATTCGTAAAATTGAATCAACTTCACTCGGATCAATCAGCTTAGTCTATGTGCAGATTAGAAAGAGCTGGGTTTGCAGCACTGATTCCTGTGGCATCCTACTCGTACAAGCCATCGACCTACACACTCTCTATCTCCTGTCTGCATTCATGCTGATATGTTATTGCCAATCCTTTCAGCTATTATTTTATACAACAGCATTTCATTCTATTGCATACCTTTGACGATCCAGGTACGCAACATCCTTATCTAACCTGCAAGGGAAATGACAGTAGACTAATACTGCCTTTCTTTCATCAAAGCTTGCTGAATTGTATCATCAAATGATGGCCTTCGTAGTGCAGGTATCCTGTAATTCTGCTTTTTCCTGAAAGCTGGTGTTTATTCTTAATTTGTTTATTTGTTGATGAGATGAGGACATCAGTGGCCATGTTGACATCTATTCTGCAAACATAATTGTTCCTGAAATAGGAAGCAATTAAGAGACAATATGGGGGGTATGGACCACAATTCGATCGGAGCAGGTAAAGGTGGCAGACTCTTTCCTGAAATATATTGTAAACTCTGGACTCCTCATTCTGTGTTCACTATTCTGAATATTGTGCGCCAAGCAAGGTCAAGTAGTTCATGTGAAGTTTTCTGAATCTGGCAGTGCTCCTGTGAGATCATTTTTAGAGATGTATATATCAACGGTGGAACAGGCGGAGGACGATGGCTGACCTTAGTGGAGCGTCACAACGGCTGGGAAAGCGGATGAAGGCTGCAGCAGAAAAGGGTCTCCGGTCGTCTTGGACTCCACGCCACTGGATCCTGACCCAGATCTGTCAAGGACCGTGGGGTGGCTGTCTGTGCACCAGTCTCCCCACGTTAAACAAAGTCACGCACAGGCGTCCTCCAGCCCTGGAGACACCCATGGTCAGCCATGACCGAAGGGGGCCTAAGAATATATCAACTATTTCCCCGTTACCCAGCTCCAGAAATCCGTCCCTGTTGGTGATCTGATGAATTGATGATCTGTGACAGAGAAAATATTACAAGCTTTTTATTCAAGATATTGCAGCAGGACATTGACAAAAAATGAGATAAGTAGGTACGGCCAACATGGATTTATGAAGGTGAAGCATGCCTGAATAACGTCTCGGAGTTCTTTAAATGGGTAACATGTGCTGTGGATAATGGAAACTAAAGGAGGACAACTACTAGAGTTCCAGAAGGCATTTGATAAGATGTAGAGGTGAATGTTTGAAAATTAGAAAGATGACATAGGAGATGATATATCGGTACAGGCAGAGACAACTGAGAGTAGGCCTAAATGGATGGGGACATGTTACAAGTGTTGTGCTTTAAGGATTTTTCCAATGCTGTTTCTGTGATGTATGACTCATTTATATAAGTAACTTAGATGAAAGGATCAACGGGATACTTGCTACATTTGATAATTCCATCAAGTGGACAAGATAGGAGAGGATGGACACAAAACCCTGGAGTAACAGTGAATAAGGCAGCATCTCTGGAGAAAAGGAATGGGTGACGTTTCGGGTCGAGACCCTTCTCCAGTCTGAGAACGGGTCTTGACCTGAAACGTCACCTATTCTTTTTCTCCAGAGATGCTGTCTGGCCCAATGTTACTCCAGCATTTTGTGTCTATCTGTGGTATCAACCAGCATCTGCAGTTCATTCCTACACAAGATAGGAGAGGAGGTTTTCTTGTATGGAGGATCTGGAATTTGGGGTAGCCTATTTAAGGCAGCGATGAAGTGATTATTTTCCTCTCAAATGGACCAAAAGCAGAGGGACCAAACATTGCATGAGCATTCCCTAACAAACCCTCCATGCAACTTAGAACAGGCATTTTCTTTCTTTCTCAGCCTGACAAAGAACCTTGGTCCAGTAATGTTACCTCTTGCTCCTTGCATGATGCAGCCCGGCCTGCTGGGTAATTGCACCACTTTCTGTTTCTATTTAACATTTCCAGGACGTGCAGTTTTTCATTTTTTCATTTGCTGCACCAGAATCTTTGTGTCCAATATAACGAGTCTCTCTGCTAAGTTTTCCCAAAGACTGGCTACTCTCAATGCAATTTCAGTTATTGACAATTCATTTCCCTCAGTAGCCTCCACTGACTTGTGAAAGGCGGCAATTTTATTACTGGCAGTATCAAGTCACAGTTTGGAACAAGGATCAATAAAGATGCTTTTCACATGTAATGTACTTTCCTTACAATATAAAACATGTTTTTAATTATCTAAAAGTCCACAAAACGCTGTCTACTCTGTTTCAAGGGGACAGAACTATTTGTTGTTAGGTTATTGCAATGTAAAATAACCAAGCCTGACAAATCAGCACTGTAAGTTATTTTGCACAAAAAGTGTAAATTTGAAATAATGTTGAAACGATTGCAGTGAAGCAGATCTAGTGAGCACAGTCAGCTGGTGGTTTGTAGACGGTCAGAACAAAATGACCAACACTACCAATACCAAATATTTACTTTGTTTCCGCAAATTGTTGTAATGAATTATTTCTTCCAGTTCCTTTAACATCACCAACATTAATATTGGTAATCGATGCAGGAATCCAACAAGTTCTTCAGCGCGATGGCTTTTCTCAATTGATGAAGAAATTGCAAGTCAGCCTGTTGCCTGTAGAGACAATAGGTGCTGGAGGAGGCCATTCGGCCCTTCGAGCCAGCACTGCCATTCAATGTGATCATGTCTGATCATCCACAATCAGTACCCCATTCCTGCCTTCTCCCCATATCCCCTGACTCCGCTATCTTTAAGCCCTATCTAGCTCTCTCTTGAAAGCATCCAGAGCAACGGCCTCCACCGCCCTCTGAGGCAGAGAATTCCACACAGAGATGTAAACTAGGATTAAAAAAGACTGAAAGTGTTGGAGTAACTCAGCAGGTCAGTCAGCATCCCTGGAAAACATGGCTAGGGTGTTTCTGGTCAGGACCTTTCAGACCCCACGATTCTCTATCCTTTGCGTTTTTATCCAGTCATCGGTGGGAAGTATTGCAGCAGAACTGGGAAGAGTTTGTGGACTTTTTGTTTGATGCATCTGAGGTAAACAAGCCCTCTTTATTCACCTGGTAATTGTTTAATTGTCACTAATATGGGTATCCCAACTTTTTCCGAGTAAGTGCCAACCATGATGCCCAACTTCACTTATCCCATTTGCCGACATTAGGCTCCATCCCAATACAAGCACCTGTCCAAGTGCTCCTTTTAACATTGTAATTGCTGCTGCATCTACAACCTGCTATAACAGCTCATTTCAGAGATTCACACCCTCTGTTTGAAACACTTACCCTTCAGATTTCCTGTAAATGTCTCCTCATCTCTAGTTTTGATGCTCCTACCCTGGACAAAAGACTTGGCCTATCTATCATAACTCTGCCCCTCATGATCTAAACCTCTATAAAGGAATCTCAATGGTCAATAGTTGCTGCCTTATCACGTGCACCAAGGTACAGTGAGATACTAGTCTACATGCAGATCAGTAAGATGCAGATTGACATACATAAGTACAATCCTTGGTTAAGTAAATAATGCATAGAAACAGCCCACTGAGTCTGCGGGCAAGAGACGCCCAGTTTTGGTGCCATTTCACAGTCCCAACTGCAGTTGGCCCATAAAGTCTGTTTGCAGCCATTGCCTCCATTCGGTCATCATGTGAACCATCGTCCTTCTCCTTGCCCGGCCATCTTCAAGCTTTGTGTCCCGGGGGCACGTCCCACAGCTGACCTTGAGGCCGCGGAAGGTAACCCCCCCCCTGGCTCAGCGTCTGCTGCCGTCATATAGTCGTTTCCTGACTGATTCTTACTAGCCTTTTTAAATAAGGAAACAACATTCGCTACCTTCAGGTCTTCTGTTTCCTCCACCGAGATTAGAGGATGTAAAAATCTCTATCAGAGCCTCAGCAATCTCCTCCCTTGCATTCGCTAGCATCTTGGGATAGACTCCTTCAGGCAGGGGATTTATCCACCTTAATGTGTGCTCATGTGCTTATCACTTCCTCCCTCCTGATGCAAACATGTCCCAGATTATCGATCCACAACTCTCCATTCTCCCTGCTGAATGTCGGTGAGACATTTGTTGAGGACCCCACTCACATCCCCTGGCTCCACATTCACATTTTCATTTTGGTCCTGAAGTGGTCTTTTCTTTCCCCAACTGCCCTCTTGCTTCTAAGATAAATAGGATTTGGGATCTTTCCCATATTCCCTGTAAACTTCAAACGAGACAAGGATATTAAATGCCTCCTTCTGTTTCTTGATCAACCCTTCAATTACCTTTGCTCACCAAAGTCGCCTACACTTAGCATCTTTGCTATTTACCCTCACAGTGACAAGCTGACTCTGAACTCTTGCTATCGTGCCGTTAAAAGATTGTATTTATCCAATCGGATTTTCCTTTACAGCAGCCGCTCCCAAGGTATTTTCTGTAGGTCTAATAAATCAGTCTGTAGACGGTCCTGAGTGGAAACGTTATGTGTTGAGCTCTCCAGGGATGCTGCCTGATCTGCTGAGCTCTCCAGCACTTTGTGTCTTTTTCGCTAAGTCCTGCTCTATGCAGCCTTACACCAGTTTCAGACCATAACTGTAGGATCAACTTTTTCCTTTTCCTTAACTACCTTAAACCTGACTGAATGACAGCCTGTGTTCCCATAGGATCCTGCACAGACACTTGTCCCATTGACCCAACCTCATTCCCCTAGATATCTGCCCGCTCACCCAACTTGTCCAAGTCACCCTACAGCCTCATAGCATCCACCCAGCTTTGTGTCATCCACAAAATTGGAGATGTTATATTTAATTCCCTCGTCTAAATCGTTAATATATATTGTAAACAACTGGGGTCGCAAAGCTTCGGCACCTGCTCAGAGACAAACTGACCTTAGCAACAGGGAGGCAACGCACTGTCCTGGAGTCTTGCTTACAGCCAGGGGAACACTTGTCTCTCCCTCTGACTATCAAGTCCCCGAACATCTCAGAAGAATGGACTACATTCTATCTCTGGCCCGCCCTGACATCAGCCTGAAGAAGGGTCTCGACCCAAAATGTCACCCATTCCTTCTCTCCAGAGATGCTGCCTGTCCCGCTGAGTTACTACCTCATGAAACATGGAATTTTCTTTCATGGTTCTTTTACATGTTTAAAACGTAGCTGCTTTTCACGAGAAAAGATGAAGTACAAAAAATACCTGGCTCTTTCAGAAACAGGACTGAGTTTGATGGCAGCTTGCCCACTGTGGAACTTGCTGCCCACTGCCACTGGGGATCATGTCGTGTACAAGTACAGGCACAGCTCAGTGCAGCAGAACAGATACATCTGGATGAATAGGACCTGCTGGGACTCCGGATCATGAGATTGCATGCACTGTCTAGTACAGACGATAAGATATCGGTGGTGGTGAAAATGCTGACCTTTTGAGGCAGAATTGCTGGCAGAAAATACATTTAAATTGGTTCCATGCTGAAGCTCCAGGCTGTCTTGCTGTTTCCCCATCAGCATTACTGTTCACAGTTCAAGTGAGAATAATGTAGGCAACACAGCCTGATGGGAAGGTTTTCAAAGACTCAAATTCTGTTTTTATCTTATAATTGGAAAGTGTATTTTCCCTTTTATGTTAATTTAACCAAATGTTATGCGTCTACTAATTTATTTTTCTCTTTAGGAATTATTTTTCAGATACAATGGGTTGTAAATTTGTCGAATGGGTACAGTAGGCAAATGGGATTAATACATATATAATGCCATGGATATGGTGGACCTGTTTCTATGCTGTTCAACTCTAACTGAGAACGCCTTTGACCACGCAATCAGCATTAATCCTTACAAATAAAATCCATTCAAAAAAAGTCTGAAGAAGGGTCTCGACCCAAAACGTCACCCATTGCTTACATAGAAACATAGAAAATAGGTGCAGGAGTAGGCCATTCGTCCCTTCGAGCCTGCACCGCCATTCAATATGATCATGGCTGATCATCCAACTCAGTATCCCGTACCTGCCTTCTCTCCATACCCTCTGATCCCTTTAGCCACAAGGGCCACATCTAACTCCCTCTTAAATATAGCCAATGAACTGGCCTCGACTAACTTCTGCTGCAGAGAGTTCCAGAGATTCACCACTCTCTGTGTGAAAAGAGTTCTTCTCATCTCGGTTTTAAAGGATTTCCCCCTTATCCTTAAACTATGACCCCATTGTCCTGGACTTCCCCAACATCGGGAGCAATCTTCCTGCATCTCGCCTGTCCAACCCCTGACGAATTTTGTAAGTTTCTATAAGATCCCCCCCTCAATCTTCTAAATTCTAGCGAGTACAAGCCGAGTCTATCCAGTCTTTCTTTGCATAAGACAGTCCTGACATCCAAGGAATCAGTCTGGTGAACCTTTTCTCTGCACTCCCTCTATGGCATGCTAATGTCCTTTTCTCAGATTTCTGAGACCAAAACTGTCGCAATATCCAGGTGTGGTCTCAGATTCAGATTCAATTTAATTGTCATTGTCAGTGTACAGTACAGAGACAACGAAATGCATTGACAACGAAAATGTCACCAAGACCCTGTACAACTGCAGTAGAACCTCCCTGCTCCTATACTCAAATCCTTTTGCTATGAAAGCTAACATACCATTCGCTTTCTTCACTGCTTCTCTCCGTGGATGCTGCCTGTCCCGCTGAGTTACTCCAGCACTTTGTGTCTATCTTTGGTGTAAGGCAGCATCTGCAGTTCCTTCCTACACATTAATCCAAATAAATGTTTGAAGAAAGATCCTGAGCTGAAAGGCCATCTGTGTGTTTCCCCTCCACAGATACAGCCTGACCTGTTGAGGTCCTCCAGCACTTTGCTCTTTGTTCATTAGTCCATATCAATGTCCTTCGGGGAAAGGAGTAGGTGGAGGTGATTGGATGGTTCCACAAGCAGGCTGTCGAAATCATTTGGCAAAATGCCCAATCACCAGAACTTTCAAACAAGCACCAGGACCGTGTGTAGCTGTTGTATAGAAAGTAGACACAAAATGCTGGAGTAACTCAGTGGGTGAGGCAGCATCTCAGGAGAACTTACTTTGAGATCCTAGGTAGACAGAAATGCTGGAGAAACTCAGCAGGTGCAGCAGCATCTATGGAGCGAAGGAAATAGGTAACGTTTCGGGACGAAACCCTTGGGTTTCGGCCCGAAACGTTTCCTATGTCCTATTTCCTTTGCTCCATAGATGCTGCTGCACCCGCTGAGTTTCTCCAGCACTTCTGTCTACCTTCAATTTTCCAGCATCTGCAGTTCCTCCTTAAATTACTTTGAGATCCTTCAGTCTCAGCTGGATTGTGCATGCTGTTGCCGGGGCAGGTGGAGGAGGCAGTCGTTTGTGTTGTGGTTCATCCCGGACAACTGGGTAATGGAGCACTCTGTTCTGCAGGCTGTTCCCAGGGATGGATGTACACGAACGAACATCAGCATCTGTGGGAAGATCATTCATTGTGTCTGCCCCAAAGATAGACACCCAGTGTGGAGTATTCAGCAACAGCCGAGTGTCTGGAGAGAAGGAATGGGTGCCCAAGGTCGGGGCTGAGTACCCTTCATCAGACTGATGCATGACGCAGGCCCTGATACATGACGCATGCACTGGTTAGATGACGCAGCGAAAGTTGCCTGAAAATGACAAAGTTGCATGATGATCTAGCACTGTTGCCTACGCAGGCATCATTATTAGTTGGGAGAAGGCAACACGCAAAGCAAATGCATGACACATGCACTGTCGCATGACATGCATGCACACACCTGGAAGCATGCGGGTAAAGGCTCTGTGGGGGAGAAGGTGTAGGAACTCTCACCCTGCACACTGAAGCACATGGCCTTGTATTATAATCTCTTAAACCTATTGTTGATGGAATGTTTTAGAAAGAAAAATAGATCCATATTGACATAATGTAAATATTCTAAACGAGTGTGACAATATGCTGTACGCAGTGAATGACAAGTGAATATCTCATATTGTACAGTTCAAGCCCAGTTTATTGACATCTGCACAGTACAGTGGGATGGAGGTGCAATGAAAATCAAGCGTGTATATTTAAAACAAACAATAATAGTGCAACCACAAAAACAATGCACTGTCGCCTGTGTAGTTTGGAGCTTAATTGGAGATTGTAGTATTTAATGTGTAGGAAGGAAATGCAGACGCTGGTTGCAGGATATCGAGGAGACCCTAGTTGGGGGCCTCATCTATAATGGAAGAGGGGAAGCCCCGTTCCCTAAAGAATGAGGACATCTCCGATGTATTTGTAGTATTTAATAGTTTGTTGGTTGTAAGGAAAAAGCTGTTTGTGAACCTTGACATTGCAGCCTTCAAGCTCCTGTACCTTCTTCCCAATGACAGGAGTGAAATAAGAGTATGGCCTGGGTGGTGTGGGACTGTGATGATGCTGGCTGCCTTTTTCAGGCAGTGATTCCTGTAGATCTCTTCGAATGTGGGGAGGTCAGTACCTGTGATGGACTGGGCAGTGGTCACCACTTTTTGCAATCTTCTTTGTACCTGGGAAATCGAGTTGTGGAACCGGTCAATATGCTCTCTACTTATACCGATAGAAGTCCAAGAGAGTATTGGTTGATATACTGAATCTCCACAGTTTTCTAAGGAAGTAGAGTCATCGATCATCTCTGTTTATAGTTGCATCAAAGTGCTGGGTCCAGGGCAGATCTTCACAGATATGTACGCACAGGAATTTGAATTTTTTGTCTCTCTTCACCTCCGCCCCGTTGGTGATGACAGGCTTATAGATACTCGACCTTCCTCTTCCAAAGCCTTGGTGTATTTTACATTGAGAACAATGTCACCATTTGGTCAGCCGATCGATCTCTCTATACCCGCACTTGTCCTTATCTTGCTTGGACATAAACTCAGACAAACAAAAATCATACATAAATCGTATGTAAATTATACAAGGCAGTATAGAGAAAGGCTTAACTGCCTCCTCTGGCAGCTTGTTCCATACACCCACCACCATTTGTGTGGAAAAAGTTACCCGTCAGATTCCTATTAAATCTTTTCCCCGTCGCCTTGAACCTATGTCCACTGGTCCTCGATTCCCCTACTCTGGGCAAGAGACTCTGTGCATCTACCCGGTCTATTCCTCTCATGATTTTATACACCTCTATAAGATCACCCTTCATCCTCCTACTCTCCAAGGAATAGAGACCCAGCCTACACAACCTCTCCCTATAGCTCACACCCTCTAGTATTGGCAACATCCTCATAAATATTCTGTGAACCCATTCAAGCATGACACTATCTTCCCTATAACATGGTGCCCAGAACTGAACACAATATTCTAAATACGTCTTATACAACTGCAACATGACCTCCCAACTTCTATACTCAATACTCTGACTGATGAAGGCCAATGTGCCAATGTGCCAACGCCGTTTTGACCACCTCATCTACCTGCGACTCCACCTTCAAGGAACCATGCACCTGTACTCCTAGATCCCTCTGCTCTACAACACTCCCCAGAGGTTACCATTCACGGTGTAGGCCCTGCCCTAGTTAGACGTCCCAAAATGCAACACCTCACATTTCTCTGTATTAAATTCCATCAACTATTCCTCCGCCCACCTGGCCAATCGATCCAGATCCTGCTGCAATCGTTCACAACCATCTTCACTGTCTGCAAAACTTTTGTATCATCAGCAAACTTGCTAATCTTACCCTGTATGTTCTCATCCAAATCATTGATGTAGATGACAAACAGTAATGGGCCCAGCACCAAACCCTGAGGCACACCACTAGTCACCGGCCTCCAGTCCGAGGAGCAACCTTCCACCATCACCCTCTGCTTCTTTCCTTGAAGCCAATTTGCTATCCATTCAGCTCTCTCTCCTTGGATCCCAGGTGATCCCATTGTGGAGAGTACCTGGCTGAGTCCACCACTCTCAGCAGCCTCTTGCAACCCTGTGTGCTTCTATGCCTCATAAGAAACATGAGGCATGGTCTCACTTTGAAAGTATGATGAAGGTTTTTGTGGTTTCATGGTTCCTTGGATAATCAGACCAAGAATATAACCTTTGGAAGCACATTTAAGAAAATACACACATATAACCACAATTGCTATTCTAGTCTTGCTGCAAGCTGCAGTCCTTGCTGGGAGCAATGAGTCACTCAAACCTGCACTACTTAGCAACCTCTTGCGGCTGGCTATTCCTGAAACATCACAAAGCACCATAGAGCACCACTTTATAGAGTCAATCATACAGCGTGGAAACAGGCCCTTCGGCCCACATTGCCCAACATGTCCCATCTATACTAGTCCCACCAGCCTGCATCCGGTCCATATCCCTCTAAACCTGTACTATCCATGTAACTGTCTAAATGTTTCTTAAACACTGCGATAATCCCAGCCTCAACTACCCCCTCTGGCAGCTCGTTCCATAGGCCCACCAACCTGCAGGCTCCTATTAAATCTTTCCCCATTCCCCTTAAACTTATGTCCTCTAGTTCTCGATTCCCCTACTCTGGACAAGAGACTCTGCGTCTACCCGATCATGAAGGCAATGTTTTGTGAGATTCTTCTCTAATGCTTGTAATGGATTTTAACATTCACTGATGGTGCAGTATTCCTGAAGTTCTGTTTTGTTTGGACTCGGGGCTCAATCTGTAATTTTAGTAATTGAATTAGATATTGACACTGTTTGACAAAGTGGGTGTTATCCTGTCCTTGCTGCTATTCAGCTCAGGTTTGAGCGTTGCTGTTGAAATCCACTTCACTATTATTGGTGAATGTATTGTCTTGTTCCTTTTACCTGCATTACTGTCAAGCTTTAGATATCGTGTTTAAGAAGGAACTGCAGATGCTGGAAAATTGAAGGTACACAAAAATGCTGGAGAAACTCAGCGGGTGCAGCAGCATCTATGGAGTGAAGGAAATAGGCAACATTTCGGGCCAAAACCCTTCTTCAGACTGATGGGGGGTGGGGGGGAGAAGAAAGGAAAAAGGAGACGGAGGAGCCCGAGGGCTGAGGGATGGAAGGAGACAGCTCGAGGGCTAAGGAAGGGGAGGAGGCAGCAAGGGCTTACAGAATTGGGGGAATTCAATGTTCATGCCCGCAGGATGCAGACTCCTCAAGCTGAATTGTTTGTAATGAACTTTAAGCATTTCATGCTCTTTGGAAAGAAAATGTTTAATTAGACTTCTGTTGTTTTCAGTGTGTTGTAATGGGGCAATATGTTGATGACATGAACAGATTCGATGGCACATAACCTCACAAAATGCTGCTAACATGAATATCAGCTGGTCGTCTAATGTATATAATATTTCCTGCATAGGTGAAGGCTCCTTACGTGACCTGATTGCCACATGCTGTCTATCTTGTGTGTGCTCCTGCACTTGATTATGAATGAAGCAAACTGGCACCGTTAGTTCAGTAGAATACATGTTATTTCTGCATTCAAACCCTGGGAAATTAAATGTGAATCTACTAATAACTCATACATTCCAGATTCATAAAGAGTAATGATTGTGGAAGAAGCATTCATGTTGGATATAGCCAGATGGCATAACTCTGATGTTTCCTGTTATATTTGTTTCTACTTTTAATATGAATGAGATGTATTGAGTGTTTAATCTCAATTTGTAGTCATGGATAACCACGTATTTTTGCTGGTGTTCATATCAATGCTCAGAACAAAATGGTTGAAAGATGCAGCTGGCTTTTGGTGCTGGAGCAGCCGTCTTCCAAAGGATTTGTATGATTAGCAAGAAAACATAATGGTAGTGAGCTGCTGGCTAATCACCAGCTTATCTTTCAGAAATCCCTGCATTGAGAGAGAATTCACTTTATTCATTTTCAGTTTAACGTTTAAAGTACCGGTGACTATTTTCATATATACCAGATTGATGAAGTACAGCTCTTGTTTGATAGATACACAACCTAGAATACACACTGTTTGAGTGGAATTAGTACAGGGCCCATACCACTTGGGCATCATTTGCACATCACGCAGATGGCGTGCAAAGATTTTGTACATCCCAAATCCTGGGGCGCTGTGCGCGACCGCGGGTCACTGCCTACGTCAGTCACCATGCACCGTGCGTCCGTCGTGCATCACTGCCTACGTCACCATGCACCATGCGCCTGTCGTGCATCACTGCCTACATCACCATGCACCATGCGCCCGTCGTGCATCACTGCCTACGTCACCACCATGCACCATGCGCCCGTCATGCGTCACTGCCTACGTCACCATGCACCATGCACCCATCGTGCATCACTGTCGTGTAAGTGACGCCCAAGTGGGTCAGGCCCTTACAGGATTGCAAGATACTCCCTGTATTTAGACAGGGCTGCCTACTAAAACGGGAATTCTCCATGGAAAGAGACAACTGCTGGTGCAGTTGAAATTGTGCGGACTCAAACCATGAGGTGATGTTTACATAATGGTTCCGGAATATGGAGCAAAGTGCTAAATAAAGTGAATGTAGAAATGAGCCAAAATGTCATTGCATGATGAAGTTTAGTTCTAAGTTGCAAAATAGAATGACATTTATTTCTTTGCCCTGGCCTTTCCGTGCACTTTCATTATTTGTGCAAATTGCAAATTTGGTAATGTCAATGTGGTAAGAGCAAGTTGGTGCATGTCAATGTGTCAGCCCTAATTACATGTGGAACCTTTGTAAAGATACACCAAACCTATTGTTGTATTCACAGCACCTTGTTTATTTTGATGATCGTGGTGCTCCAGTACATGTTCTGACTCCTCTGTTTCCTGAGACCACTCATGTTCTAACCATGCTTCTTCAGTCCCTCTTTATACCAATCCCGATGACAAGTCTCTCACATGGCGACCGTGTTATTTAATATCTACTGGCCATCTTTCTTCACTGCCTCGTTCATTTCTCGTCTGTTACAGAGGTTAAACTGACTGGCTGTAGTTAATATGTTTACTCTGATACCATTTATTTAAACAACAGTGTAACTGTAAGTAAGAATTGTAATATTCCATTCAGTACATATGACAATAAAACCTCATGACAGTGTAGTGTATGCACGTTCATGTCCTGACGTGCCACACCTGAGTCTACAGACAATTGGTTACTTCCTACAGGTTAATGCAAGGCAGATTCCCTGACACCAGAAACACTCTGGAAAAAAGATTTGTCCCAGTTTTCAAGATTCCAAGTTTCCAAGTTTCCAAAATCTTTAAAACTATTTCAGATGTTGTTGGCCAGGAGTGGGGAACCTTTTCATGTTGGAATGCCGCATTAAGTTAGCTGTAATCTAATAAGGCTGCATCGAAGAAACTTCAATTAGATATACGTCACGACATTCATCTTGAAGGTTGTTGAAGAAATCTATTCCTCGTGTTCTACCCGTAAAAGAGTGCCCAAAGCGAGTATCTCTTCGTGGCAATAAAATAGCCCTCATGTCTCACGGATGTTTTAATTGTGGCCATCAGTCGGGGAGGATTATTTTGTTGAATCCTCTTGTCCTCTTTGGTATTTTAAACACGTTCATTTTAAGATTTAAATTAAAATAATAAAAGAAGACCAAAAACATATTAATAAAAATAAAAGGATTTGTTCTACAAAATTTGGATTGATTCAAAAGGCCACACGCCAGGGTCTAGACGGCTGCAGGTTCTCCACCCCTGTTGTAGGCTCTTGTTCATTTCTGATGTTATGGAGGCCTCTGTGATGTTCTGATATAGAACATATTACAATTATGTTATATTGTTAAACATGGAGAGCTACAACTACATTGAATCGTATGAGTGGTTTAAGAGGCTGTTGCTGTTCACTTCAACCATGTACTACATTAACTAAGTAGATTCTGTGTAGAAGCGGGGTGCTGCTCTCTGCAGAGTTTGTGACAGGACTCTGCTGCAATGATGTTACTCAGCTACACTGCCTTTGACTGCAGCTCCTTGCTGAGGGAATGGCATGTAACTGCACTCAGCAGTTTAGAAGAGGCACACATAGACAATTTCAGTTTCATCATGTAGGAGCAATATGAAGCAAGCTAACACCACTTACGGCACATATTCCAATTAACCCGTGTAAACATTGTAATCTTTTTTCATTTGAGCAGTATATTTAACACTTTCTGGATGATCACCTGCTCCAAATTCTCTCAACTACTCAGGATTCCTTGACTGCAGGAAAGATACAATTTCTTCATGTCAGTTTATTTGTGAAGTCATGGAGTTTCACGGCCTAGAACCCAGCTGTCCATGTTGACCTCAACTAATCCCCCGCCCGCCTGCATTATATCCTCTATGCCCTACTCATTCAAGTACCTGTCCACATTCTCCTAAATGTCCCTACTTTTCCTGCGTCCATCACCTCCTCTGGCAGCTCGTTTCAAAAAGCCATCTAGTTATTTCTCATTGTCTCTTTAAACCTCCCTCTCACCTTAAGTCTATGCTCTCTAATTTGTGAACACCCTTCTGTGGGAAACCGAGCTATCCACCTTATCCATTCCCTTCATCACCTATATATATCTCCATCCCATCACCTCGTGACTCTGGTGAAAACAAACACAGCCTATCTAATCTCATTACATCTCAAGATCTCCAATACAGATAACTTCCTGGTTTACTTACATTTGTTCCTGTAGAATGATGGCCTGAACTGCACACAAAACTATAATATAACATCCCAAGTCTTGTATTCAGTGCCACTCTGTCCACGTTTATTGCCACTTTCAAGGAACTATGAACTTGTATCCCAGGCTGCTGTGTCCAACAACTCTCACTGGCCCCTGTCATTCACTGGTTTAACTTCCCAAAATCCATCACTTTGAACTTGTCACTTGCCAAGCTTTGCCTGGTTCATCTGTATGCTGTAGTAACTGTCGAACTCTCTACACTGGCCACTGTACCACCAACTAAACATTTACAAATCATGTCACCTAAATTCTCATCCAGGTCATTAACATATATGTCAGCCAGTGGACTCAGCAGCACCAACCCTTGTGGCACACCGCTGATCACAGCTCTCCGATCTGAAGACCACCACCCTCTGATTCTATTTCCAATACACAGTATCAGCCATGTGAACCACAGTTGGACCCTGTGGCCAGTGCATCCAACTTAGTGGTGTTTCTGAAAGCAATATTCTAAACCTTTTGTTCCCATTCTACATTTATTCTCCTGCCCATTGGCTTTGACCTGTTCTGGTTGTTGGATAAAAATGTTATTCTTCCCCAGGTCATTTTTTATCAGAGCTGGGCGGTTCTATTGGAGAGAACCGTTCAAATGAGCCAAAACCTGTCTCTCTCTTCACACCTTTGCCCAAAATGAAATGTCAGTGGGCATAGTGGGCATGCCAGTGTCAGTGGGCATAGTGGGCATGCCAGTGTCAGTGGGCAGAGTGGGCATGCCAGTGTCAGTGGGCAGAGTGGGCCAGTGCCAGTGTCAGTGGGCAGAGTGGGCATGCCAGTGTCAGTGGGCAGAGTGGGCATGCCAGTGTCAGTGGGCATAGTGGGCATGCCAGTGTCAGTGGGCATAGTGGGCATGCCAGTGTCAGTGGGCAGAGTGGGCATGCCAGTGTCAGTGGGCATAGTGGGCATGCCAGTGTCAGTGGGCAGAGTGGGCATGCCAGTGTCAGTGGGCATAGTGGGCATGCCAGTGTCAGTGGGCATAGTGGGCATGCCAGTGTCAGTGGGCAGAGTGGGCATGCAAGTGTCAGTGGGCAGAGTGGGCATGCCAGTGTCAGTGGGCAGAGTGGGCATGCTAGTGTCAGTGGGCAGAGTGGGCATGCAAGTGTCAGTGGGCAGAGTGGGCATGCCAGTGTCAGTGGGCATAGTGGGCATGCCAGTGTCAGTGGGCATAGTGGGCATGCCAGTGTCAGTGGGCATAGTGGGCATGCCAGTGTCAGTGGGCATAGTGGGCATGCAAGTGTCAGTGGGCATAGTGGGCATGCCAGTGTCAGTGGGCATAGGGAAGTTAACAGCAGTTTCAATATGGATTTTTCATTCCAAAAGTCATTTAACATTCATAAGACAATTGGATAGGAAAGATTTAGAGGGAGATGGGCCAGAATGCGAGCAGGTGGGACCAGTGTAAACGGGGCACCTTGGTCAACATGGGTACACTGGGCTGAAGGGCCTGTTTCTGGGCTAAGTCAATCAGCATTGTTTGCCCACCTACACAAAAATGCTGGAGAAACTCAGCGGGTGCAGCAGCATCTATGGAGCGAAGGAAATAGGTAACGTTTCGGGACGAAACCCTTCTTCAGCCTGATAGGGGGTAGCGGGGAGAAGGAAGGAAAAAGGAGAAGGAGGAGCCCGAGGGCTGAGGAAGGGGAGGAGACAGCAAGGGCTAACAAAATTGGGAGAATTCAATGTTCATGCCCGCAGGATGCAGACTCCCCAAGCGGAGTATGAGGCGCTGTTCCTACAATTTCCGGTGTTGCTTGCTCTGGCCATGGAGGAGACCCAGGACAGAGAGGTCGGATGGGGAATGGGAGGGGGAGTTGAAGTGCTGAGCCACCTGTTTGGCTGTTGGCTCCAATTACAATACCTTGACCCTGTTGGTGATCTCTGCGGTTTTCTGTTGTATTTGATTACAGAATAGGCAAACCTGATTGGATTTCACACGGCAATGCACAAATACAGTTCAATTGTCAAAGCAATTGTGAAGAACATTTCTCCTACTTGAGCTGCTGTGTAATCCACAGTTTATCTACAGGCCATAAAGAATCCAGCTTCAGATGTACAGATGAATGAATCTTGTTGGGGGCCTATTAACAGGCAAGCAATGATTGCTGATTCTGGAGTAACCCAAAGGACTAAGGCATAGGTCAGGGATAGCTGCCAACCCATTGAATTAAAAATTGATTGAAGTAATGAAAATGGAAGCAAGATATAATGTGATCTTGGACACCTTGTGTTTTTGCAGAATCTTACTGCAGTGACCTTGACTGGAACATGTTGAAGTGATAGTAGCGGCAGGGCGCTATTTTTAGCATTGACTTGAAACTAGGAACGTGAGGAGACTATATCCTCAGAACAAGAAAAGTCACATGTTGTAAACCCCAGGCAGGTATGGACTCACTCAGACTCACATGTGTTATAATTACGTTGGTCTCAAATGTGTAACAGTGGAGTGCAGTTTCTTAATACAGAAATGTAATTAGCTGAAGGATGCTGTAGGTAAATTCTAAACACACACGAGGGACTATTTGTTGTTTGAGGCCAGTTTTAAAATGAGGCGATCTGTGGCACATTTCATTGGTGCTTCGTGTTAGATTGTTCTTTAAAACACAAACACCCGGAATAATCTATTTGAAATTCTGGGACGGGTGATTTATTTTTCACAAGGAAAATGCAATTGCCAAGCCTTGGTCTTGTTATTTGACCGTGTAACAGGCTGTGTTATGTGTGACTCTGGGCCCACTGTGTGTAACACACACCTTGTGTTGGTTTTATAAATGAAGCATCCAATCTCAGGAAGCTCATTCACATTGATTTCATATATGGAATCTCAGGTGAAACATCGTTTGAAAGGGCTAATTCCATTTTTTGTTTAATTTTCTACCAAAAGTACATAAGGTGTGTGTAATGTTGGGCTCATTGGTCATGTGATCATAAATGATAGGAGCAGAATTAGGCCATTCGGCCCATCAAGTCTACTCCATTCAATCATGACTGATCTATCTCTCCCTCCTAGCCCCATTCTCCTGCCTTCACCCCATAACCCCCGACACTCATACATTGATATCATTTTTTATATGTAAAATAACAAAATATATCTTGTACATGTTTTAACACGACTCAGTAGATTTGTGGTGGAAGTCCAAGCCATTGGGAAATTGGGCGGGGATTTTGGGATGGGATCCACCCAAGCATGGATGTCCATTGCTCGGAGTGATGGCATCAACGGGAACAGTAATCGCTTCTGCAATAACGCTTGAAAATTGTGAAAAACACAATGCAGAGGACAACGTGCATTTCACACTGTCCAAAGCAGTAAATTATTTGACATGTTGCCTGTCATGTGTGCATTAAATTGTCCCTGTATCTACATTTTACCTTCTCATTGTACCTGTGTGAAAGAGGAATGAAACACTTCATTTCTTGCAGCTGGTTATAACTGCAGATAGTTTATAGGCAGATGTGGGATCCAAGGAGAGATAGCTGAATGGGTAGAAAATTGGCTCCATGGAAGGAAGCAGAGGGTGATGGTGGAAGGTTGTTTCCAAAGATTATAGAGGAGCTATTTTGTTTCTCAGACTGGAGGCCGGTGACAAGTGGTGTGCCTCAGGGTTCGGTGCTGGGACCGTTACTGTTTGTCATCTACAAAAAATGATTTGGATGAGAACATACAGGGCAAGATTAGCAAGTTTGCTGATGATACAAAAATGGGTGGTTTTGCAGATAGTGAAGATGGTTGTGAAGGATCGCAGTAGAATCTGGATCGATTGGCCAGGTGGGCTGAGGAACAGTTGATGGAATTTAACACAGAGAAGTGTGGAAATGTAGGGTGGTTGTTACGGGACGCCAGAACCAACTGTTGAGTCTTCCCGAGGTGTTGTGGGCCTAACTCAGCGAAATACCAAGGAAGGGAGCTGCCCACTTGATTGCCCCAATGATATACTTGCATCTACAGGATTTGGGTTTTTTTAAGAATTAATATGTAGGTAGCTGGTTTTTTTTGTTACATATGGAGTCATTTATTGTAAGTTGGTATATTTAATTAGATAATACTTTGGTTTTGGGCTTGTTTCAGATTCAGATTCAGATTCAACTTTAATTATCATTGTCAGTGTACAGTACAGACACAACGAAATGCATTTAGCATCTCCCTGGAAGAGCGACATAGCATATGATTTGAATAAATATTTACATTAGCATATATACAGATATATATATGCATATATACCTGTAGCGCCTCCCGGATGGTAGGAGGGTAAACAGTCCATGGTTGGGGTGAGAGCAGTCCTTGGCGATGCTGAGCGCCCTCCGCAGACAACGCTTGCTTTGGACAGAAGCAATGGAGGGGAGCGAGGAACCGGTGATGCGTTGGGCAATTTTCACCACCCACTGCAATGCCTTCCGGTCGGAGACAGAGCAGTTGCCATACCATACTGTGATACAGTTGGTAAGGATGTTCTCGATGGTGCAGCGGTAGAAGTTCACCAGGATCTGAGGAGACAGATGGACCTTCTTCAGTCTCCTCAGGAAGAAGAGACGCTGGTGAGCCTTCTTGATCAGAGTTGAGGTATTGTGGGTCCAAGAGAGGTCAAGAGTGGTTTTCTTAGTTGAGCGCTTATCCCAGAGTTATAGCACAAGCACTTTGTGTTTTAAATGTAAAAGATACAACAGCTTGAAGACTCAGGACAATGTTCACCTCCGTTATCAGGCTTCTGAACAGCCCTTCCATAAACAAGTGTACTGTTTGATTCACCTTCACCCATTGATGACATTGGACTTTGTTTAAGGAACTGATGCACTGCAATGCTGAGAAGTATATTCTGTTGTACCTTGCCCGTTGCTTTATCCATTGTACTTGGGTTGGAACTGATTGTATCTCAGTATTATATATCTGATCTGTTTGGCTCGCAGTATAGTATTGATTTAATGGGGCACGACTATCATTGTGTGTTCTCCTGCCCCATCCCCATGTCATATCATCCTCATTGATCCAATGATGGAATGAGGTGGTCTAGATCCAGAGATGTTTAAGGACTAGACATAACCAGCAGATGCTGGAAGCATGAACAAGAAGCAGATCATTCTGGAGATCGGCTGCAGTTTAGGAAACATCTGTGGAAGAGCAACAGTTTCAAATCAGTAGGCCTTCAATAACTCTGATGAAAGGTCATTGCTGAAATGATAACTTTGTTTTTCTCACTCTGCAGATGCTGGCTGGCCTGTAGAGTTTCTCCAGGGAGTGTTAGATGGCAGCGTACAGGAGAAATGATTCTGCCAAATGATTTTGGTTGCTAAGTTTAATTTAAAATCCTGATACACGACTGCCCCAAACCTCACCATGTAGACTCACTGAAGTTTAAGGATCTCTGCTTTTCACGGCAGCTCCCACCATCAGCATTTCTTGTTCTACGGGAACCTTATTATCCTCGGTCTCTTGCTTCATGTAATTCCATACAACAAGTGAGGACATTGAATTGAGTGGTTTTAAATGTTGCCATTAAATATGTTTTCATCAATAATATTAGTCACCATCAAGAGTGTTTTATTGTCATATGTACCGAGACAGAACAATGAGATCTTCCCTGCAGCAGCACAGCTTTGTAAACACAAAACTCAATAGATATTACAATAAACATTCAAGAAAAGTTCAATAAGAAAACGATAAAATGACAAAAATTAAATCCTGAAGTCCCTCATGCAACCAAAGCCCTCGTGCAAACTAAACCATTGGTCGGTTTAGTTGACCTTCAGTTGGAGTTGGTAGTCTGATGGGTCGATGGGATGAAGCTGTTCCTGAACCTGGACATTAGTTTTCAGACTCTTGTACCTTCTTCCCAATGGCAGGAGTGAAATGAGAGCATAGCCAAGATTGTGTGGGTCCTTGATGATGCTGGCAGCTGTTTTGAGGAAGCACCTTGTATTGACCCCTTCGATGGTAGAGTCAACACCCATGGTGGACCCGGCAGTTTCACCAGTGTTTGTAATGTTCAAGTCACAATAAGGTTCAGTAACTTGCTCTCTACTGTGCATCTGAGGAAGTTCAAGAGAGTAATCGTCGACATGTCGAATCTTTGTTGGATCCATTTGGAAGACTCATCTTAAACACAGAGAAGACGGCCAGAGAATTATTGAAAGGGATGTCTACGCACTTGCCTAAATCTGGGCCATTTCCATCTTAAATTGTAATGAAACTGCGTTAGAGCATTGTTGGTGCCCTAATTGTAATCAAGGAATAAGGAAACTCACCAGACACAAGAGATTCTTTGGATAATCTTCAGCAAAACAAAAACTGTTGGAAGAACTCAGCAGGTCAGGCAGGAGTGGAGGAAAATGACAGTCATTTTTTCAGATTGGAAATTGCATATTCAGTTTAAGAATGATGAGAGGGCAAAGCCAGACAGCTATGGTCCAGGTAATATAATATCTTTCTGTAGTCTATAATTAAGGACAAAGTAACTGAAGACCGTCAAAATCCTTGGTAATTCAGAGGTTTTGGAATGGATTTGCAAATGAAAGACATGCCTGGTAAGCTGATTGAATGTTTTGAAGCAATGTCTAAAGCAATGAACTAGGTCATGTCTAGATGTATTTATTTGGAATCCCAGAAGGAAGTTTGATCAAGTTCTTCATATGGAACTGCCAGCTATAGTTGAATGTAGTTGGATTGAAAGCAAATTATCACCAAGAACAGACAATTGGCTGAGTGGTAGGAGAGAGCAAGTAGTGAACTTGGAGCCGAGTCAACTGTGGAGGATTACAGTAGACTTCAAATGCTGAATTTGCCCAAGAGTTAACAAGTTTCACGGGTACCTGCCGTTAGCGCCACGAGTCGCTAAGTTGCGTCCACGAGTTCCGACGTTCCCGCTACGTTAATTATACGTAGTTACCACGAGTTAAATTTGTTTTAAACTCGGGGTACCTCGTGGGTCAACTCGCACCGTGAGACAGGGGTTTAAGTTGCAATGAGGTGATTAGATGGTAGATGAAAATTATGCTGAGGAATGTAGGAAGAATGAGATGACGCAGTATAAATTAGAGGGTACAATTCCAAAAGGGTACAAAAACTAAAAGGTACAGGTCCCCCCCCCCCCCCCCCCCACCCCCCACCCCCAGCTTACGCACGGCCAAGGCACATGTGTAGCCCATACATACAAACAGGCCGGGTGATTGGATTTGCCAGCTGCTGTGGGGCATCTTCTGCCAGCTGGGAACTCGGCTTGTAGCCAGGGTTACGACAGTACAAGTCGGCCTGTACTCGATCGGAGACTATTTATACTCGAGCTGAGTGGCATAGCAGGTTTTAAAAGTTGATATAAAAGGAAAGAAGATCCTCGCTTTATAAATAGAGGCATTGATTACGAGAGAAAGGAAATCAGCCACAATTGAAGAACTTTGCCGGTTATTGACGTCACACTATAGGAAAGATGACAAGGAAGAAGGATTGGAGGAGATGGGGCGTTGACTTTGATGCAGAGGAACTTGCCAGGGATCCCGTGCAGCAGGCATGGTGGATGTAGACAGAACAGATAGATATGTGGCGGTGTGCATGGGACAAGGACATGGGATATAAAATAACTATTGATTGTCAAAATAAAACTGACAGAAGGAAAGCCTTGCTCACATGGAGAGTAGTTAGTGTCTGGGACGTGGTGCCAATGTGGTACTAGAGGGCTAATTATTTATAGTCATAGAGTGATACAGTGTGGAAACAGGCCCTTCGGCCCAACTTGCCCACACAGGCCAACATGTCTCAGCTACACTAGTCCCACCTGTGGTCCATAAAACTCCAAACTTGTCCTGTCCATGTACCTGTCTAACTGTTTCTTAAATTATGGGATAGTCCCAGCCTCAATTACCTCCTCTGGCAGCTTGTTCCATATACCCGCCACTCTTTGTGTGAAAAGGTTACCCTTTGGATTCCTATTAAATCTTTTCCCCTTCACCTTGAACCTGTGTCCTCTGGTCCTCGATTCCCCAACTCTGGGCAAGAGACTCTGTGTATCTACCCGATCGATTCCTCTCAGGTATTGCCTTGAAAGGATAGTGAGGTGAATGTGGGGAGTTGGACTGGCTGGATTGCTCTAACATGGAGTAGGTATGGATTCGATGGGTGAAATGACTTCATTCCTTGCTGTAATCATTGTGATTCCAGGAGGACAGGCAGGTCCAACGCCGGAACAATGAGGTATGTGGTATTTAGTGTGGATCAAAGTTGCAGCTTCAACCATGGCAGTGTTCATGAGTTACTTGGATAATAGGATGGATAAGCACATGAACAGTGTGGGTGGAGGCATGAGAATAGGTGAAGGCTATGGAAAAAATAATGTCACCTAGACAAAGGCAAGGTTATTCAAAGAAGAGATAGTGTACTTTCTAAAAAAATGATGAAAGTGAAACAATTCTGAAGGTCTGAAGAAACGTGGCTTCTGGGAGCAAGGGGTTTGTGTGTATAAATGATCAGCATTAAAAAGATGAATAGAATGCTGCGTTTCATTTCTTGTTAGAACGGCCAACAACAGAGATTTGTGTGGAGAATGACAAGACCCCTTTGGCCGTGACCAGGCTTCAAGCTTGTCTTGCACCAAGCAGTGTCAAGTCAAGTTCCTGGACTATGAAATAACTCAGAATACACATCACGTGCAGACAGAGGAGATTAGTTTAACTTGGCACCATGTTCGGCGCGGATATTGCCAGCCAAAGGGCTTGTTCCTGTGTTGTAATGTTCAATGTTCTATGCTAAATGGTCACTAACATGTTTCACTCCAGAAAAAAATCAATTTTCCATCAAACTTTGAAAAAAAAACCCAGCATTGTGCAATTGATATCTTCCCAGTGTCTCACTATCCTAGTTGTATAAGCAGTGGTCTATCTGATCATGGCCCAGCACTGAGATTGCTCACATAAACAACAGCATTCTCCTGTCACTCCTCTTTCATTGTCCACACATTCAAGCTCGATCACAGTGGCGTCTGTTCTGGTTCTGATGTAGGGTCCTAGACATGAAACATTGACTCTTTCTCTTTCCACAGATGCTGCCTGCCCAGCTAAATGTTTCCACCAATTTCCGTTTGTATTTCAGAGTTCCTTGCATTAGCAACCAGTACACGTCAACAACAATAACAATGACATCAGGAATTTATAAAGTACCTCTATTGTCATGACATTTCCCAAGCACTTCACAGGGTTACAATTGGCCATAGAGATCTCACTTTGCTTGGTCGGGAATCACCTCTGACATGTGCGTGCCATGTATTTGTCCTGTCCACAGCAGGGGCAGGCAGGCAGGCAGGCAGGCAGGCTCCATACCTTGCTGACAAGCCAGTTACTTCACTGCTCCCTCCACTTTCACCAACAATGGGTGTTTCCGCGGATGGCGGGACTGTCATATGCTGAGAGAATGGAGCGGCTGAGCTTGTACACTGGAATTTAGAAGGATGAGAGCGAATCTCATTGAAACATATAAGATTATTAAGGGTTTGGACACGCTAGAGGCAGGAAACATGTTCCCGATGTTGGGAGAGTCCAGAACCAGGGGCCACAGTTTAAGAATAAGGGGTAAGCCATTTAGAACGGAGACGAGGAAACACTTTTTCTCACAGAGAGTTGTGAGTCTGTGGAATTCTCTGCCTCAGAGGGCAGTGGAGGCCGATTCTCTGGATGCTTTCAAGAGAGAGCTAGATAGGGCTCTTAAAGATAGCGGAGTCAGGGGATATGGGGAGAAGGCAGGAACGGGGTACTGATTGGGGATGATCAGCCATGATCACATTGAATGGCGGTGCTGGCTCGAAGGGCCGAATGGCCTACTCCTGCACCTATTGTCTATCGTCTATCGTTCATGTGTGCAACCTCCTGCAGCACAACGCTACTATTCTATTCACCTTATGCCATTCCCTCAGTACACAAGGCTTCCAATCCATCTACCCATATTACATAGACATCGTTACCATGGAACAGTACAGCACATGAACAGACCCATGGCCCATATTGTCTGTGTTGAACGTGATGCCAAGTAACACTAATCTCCTGTGGCTGTACGTGACCCATATTTCTCCAACCCCTACCTACATATTCAACACCACCACTGTATGTAATTCCACTACTATCCCCGGCAGCACATTCCACGCAGACACCAATCTCTTTATAAAAAAACTTGTCCCACACATCACCTTGATATTTTATCCCTCTGATCTTGAAGCTGTGCTCTCTAGTCTTTGCTTAATCCACCCTGGGAAAAAAGTTCCGTGTGTCCATTCTATTTATGCTTCTCATAATTTAATGTATTCTATCGTCTCCCCCTCAAATGCTCAGGTTTGTTCAACCACTCCTCCTAATCCAGGCAGCATTCTGATAAACCTCTGTTGCTCCCTCTCCAAAAGTCCCACGTTGTTCCTGTAATGTGGTGACCAGAACTACACACAATATTCCAAATGAAGCTGAACCAAGGGTTTGTAAAACTGCAACATGTCCTTCTTGATTAAATACTCGGGCTGATGAAGGGAGGCATCTCTTCCACCCTATCTACTTGTCTTGCCACTTCCAGGCAACTATAGACTTACTTTTACTTGCTTTATTAATTTATTGAACATGTTAAAAAATACAAACACAAATAAACTTGTAAGCAATAAAAAAAAAGAAAATAAAACACAAAGGAAAACAAACAAATAAGTAACTCAAATAATACAAACAATATCGTTCATGTTCCAAAGGGGTAATCAGAAGTCCGAAAACGTTCCTGGTTCTACCCCATCTTATTTTCTATACATTTTCATGGAAAAACAGAATAATGGGAACAAATGGACCCAAAACCTGTGGAACAGTCCGCAAACTCTGTGACTATAAGATATAGGAGGAACATTAGGCCATTCGGCCCATCGAGTTTGCTTCGCCACGTGATCATAGCTGATGTATTTTCCCCTCTCAACCCCATTCTTCTGCCTTTCCCCAACAACCTTTCATCTTTCCCCCACAACTAATCAAGAACCTGCCAGGACTTGGACCCCAAGATATCCTTCTGAAGCTTCAGAATTTTGTAGTCGGCAGGGCAGTACTCTGAATATCGCCAACTTGGATGATTTTACATTTTGATCAAGCCAATTAATCTACAAACCTGTACGTCTTTTTTAAAGTATACTTTATTGTCATTCAGACCTTCCGGTCTGAACGAAGTTTCGTGCATTGCAGTCATACATATAATAAAAATGACACAAACACACAATAAACACAAATTAAACACCCACCACAGTGAGTTCACCAGGCACCTCCTCACTGTGATGGAGGCAAAAGTCTTAAAGTCCTTGTCTCTTCCCTCCTTGTCCTCCCTCTGCGTTGAGGCGATCCAGGCTTCCGATGTTGTGACCCCGCCGGGTGATGGTGAGCAAGTCCCGCGGCTGAATCCGATCCCCGTGAACGGGCCGGTTCAAACTCCGCGGCCCGGGGTGGTCGAAGCCGCCCTCCAGTCCAGCGGACGCAGCTGTTGTTGCGGGAGCTCCGGAAAAACAGGTCACCAACCTGTGACCAGCGAGCTCCCGACAATGTCGTCCACTGGCCCGCGGCCGCATCTACATCAGCCCTGCTTTCAAGTAGGTGGCATCTAACATCAACCACCATCAGGGCCATGCCCTTTTTCTCAGTTCTACCATAGTTCAAGTTCAAGTTCAAGTGAGTACTCCCATTTGAAGTTTGGGAGGAAACCGAAGATCTTGGAGAAAAACCCACGCAGATCACGGGGAGAACGTACAAACTCCATACAGACAGCGCCCGTAGTCAGGGTGGAACCCGGGTCTCCAGCGCTGCATTCTGCTGTGAGGCAGCAACTCTAACGCTGCGCCACCGTGACTGTATCTCTGTACATTTATACATCGTGATTGGTGGCATCATAGCCTGGTACGCACAGGATCGCAGGAGACTGAGGAGAATGCTGGACTCACCTCAGCCTGACCTCAGTATCTACATCAGGCACTGCTTCAAGTAGGTGGCATCTAACATCAAGGTTCACCGCCATCAGGGCCATGCCCTTTTCTCAGTTCTACCATAGTTCAAGTTCAAGTTCAAGTGAGTTTATTGTCATGTGTCCCTGTATAGGACAATGAAATTATTGCTTTGCTTCAGCACAACAGAACATAGTAGGCATTGACTACAAAACAGATCAGTGTGTCCATATACCATGATATAAATATATACACACACGAATAAATAAACTGATAAACTGCAAATAACAGAAAATGGGTTATTAATAATCAGAGTTTTGTCCGAGCCAGGTTTAATAGCCTGATGGCTGTGGGGAAGTAGCTATTCCTGAACCTGGTTGTTGCAGTCTTCAGGCTCCTGTACCTTCTACCTGAAGGTAGCAGGGAGATGAGTGTGTGGCCAGGATGGTGTGGGGTCTTTGATGATACTGCCAGCCTTTTTGAGGCAGTGACTGCGATAAATCCCCTCGATGGAAGGAAGGTCAGAGTCGATGGTGGACTGGGCAGTGTTTACTACTTTTTGTAGTCTTTTCCTCTCCAGGGCGCTCAAGTTGCCGAACCAAGCCACGATGCAACCGGTCAGCATGCTCTCTACTGAGCACCTGTAGAGGTTAGAGAGAGTCCTCCTTGACAAACCGACTCTCCGTAATCTTCTCAGGAAGTAGAGGCGCTGAAGAGCTTTCTTGATAATTGCATTAATGTTCTCGGACCAGGAAAGATCTTCAGAGATGTGCACGCACAGGAATTTGAAGACCCTTTCAACCATCGACCCGTTGATATAAATGGGGCTGTGGGTCCCCCTCCTGCTCCTTCCAAAGTCCACAATCAGTTCCTTGGTTTTGCTGGTGTTGAGGGCCAGGTTATTGCGCTGGCACCATATGGTCAGTTGCTCGATCTCTCTTCTATAATCTGACTCATCCCCATCAGTGATACGTCCCACAACAGTGGTGTCGTCAGTGAACTTGATGATGGAGTTCGCACTGTGGTTGGCTACGCAGTCATGGGTATAGAGTGAGTACAGCAGGGGGCTGAGCACGCAGCCTTGAGGTGCTCCCGTGCTGATTGTTATCGAGGCTGACACATTTCCACCAATACGATCAGACTGTGGTCTGTGGATGAGGAAGTCGAGGATCCAGTTGCAGAGGGATGCGCAGAGACCCAGTTCTGTGAGTTTGGTAACCAGCTTGGAGGGGATGATGGTGTTAAATGCCGAGCTGTAATCGATGAATAACAGTCTGGCATATGAGTTTTTGTTGTCCAAGTGGTCCAGTGCGGAGTGGAGGGCCAGCGAGATCGCATCCACCGTTGATCTGTTGTGGCGGTAAGCGAACTGCAGTGGGTCCAGGTTTTTGTTGAGGTAGTTGATTTGCTCCATGATCAGCCTCTCAAAGCACTTCATCACCACAGGCGTTAGTGCCACTGGTCGATAGTCATTGAGGCACGTCACCTTACTCTTCTTGGGCACCGGTATTATTGATGCCCTTTTAAAGCAGGTGGGGACCTCAAACCTCAGAAGTGAAAGGTTGAAAATGTCCGTAAAAACTCCAGCCAGTTGGTCCACACAGGTTTTTAGAACACGACCGGGTATACCATCAGGACCAGGTGCTTTTTGGGGGTTCACCCCTCTGAAGGATTTCCTGACGTCGGCCTCTGTGACTGAGACTGAAATGCCATCACAGCGAATGGGGGCTCGGGAAGGCACATCAGTATTCTCCCTATCAAAGCGTGCGTAAAACACATTGAGCTCGTCAGGGAGTGATGTTTCACCGGATTTCGAGCTGCCTCCTGGTTTCGCCTTGTAGGAGGTGATTGCATTCAGGCCCCGCCACAGCTGCCGAACATCTGTCTCATCCTCCAGTTTGGAGCAGAAGTCCCTTTTGGCCTTTTCGATGGCCTTACCAAGGCCGTATCTGGACTTCATGTAGGCCACTGTATCATTGGAGGTGAATGCCCGGTCGGTGTCTGGTCTTTAGAAGAGTGCGGATCTCAAAGTTCATCCAAGGTTTCTGATTGGGAAACACTTGGAAGGTTTTTGTAGGGATGCAGTCCTCCACACATTTATTTATGAAGTCTGTAACGACTGTGGCGTATTCGTTCAAGTCCGTTGCCGAGTCCATGAACATTGCCCAGTCTACAGACTCCGAACAATCCTGGAGTTGTTCCTCTGTGTCCCCCCCCCCGACCAGCTCTGTGCTGTCCTCACCTCTGGGGGTGCGCTCTTCAATTGCTGCCTGTAGGCAGGAAGAAGCAGCACCGCGGTATGGTCGGATTTACCGAAGTGAGGGCGAGGGATAGAACGATAGGCATTCTTGATGGTGATGTAGCAGTGGTCGAGGGTGTTAGGTCCTCTGGTGCAGCAGGAGACATGTTGGTGGAAGTTGGGGAGTGGTTTCTTGAGGTTCGCCTTATTGAAGTCCCCAGCAATGGTGGGAAATGCCTCGGGGTAAGACGTCTGGTGTTTGTTGACCACGGCGTGCAGCTCCTCCAGTGCCAGACGGACGTCTGCCTGGGGTGGGATGTAGACCGCGGTCAGGATAACGGAGGTGAATTCACTTGGGAGGTAGAAGGGACGGCACTTCACCGCCAGATGTTCCAGGTGTGGAGAGCAAGGGGCCTGAAGCTCTACGCCCCCAGGTTCAGGACCAGCTAGTTACTTTCCTACATCCATATGGTGTTTGAACTGACCTGCATAATCACAGTCCTACCCCAGCAACGGGCACTGCAGACCCCCTCAACTACCACAGATATATTTCTAACTGTGTTAGAAACATAGAAACATAGAAATTAGGTGTAGGAGTAGGCCATTCGGCCCTTCGAGCCTGCACCGCCATTCAATATGATCATGGCTGATCATCCAACTCAGTATCCCGTACCTGCCTTCTCTCCATACCCTCTGATCCCCTTAGCCACAAGGGCCACATCTAACTCCCTCTTAAATATAGCTTTTGCACCCTTCTCTCATTTCTTTGCACAGGTTTTTCTTTTTACAATCTTGCCGTATTTGTGAGTAATTTGTGTACAGTTTATGTCAAGAGTGTTTTATGGTCATATGTTCCCAGATAGAACAATGAAATCCTTCCTTAGTGTGTTGTGTGTGTCTGCGTCTGTGTGTGTCTGTGTGTGTCTGTGTGTGTGTGTCTGTGTGTGTGTGTGTGTGTGTGTGTGTGTCTGTGTGTGTGTGTGTCTGTGTGTCTGTGTGTGTCTGTGTGTGTGTGTCTGTGTGTCTGTGTGTGTGAAGCTGCTGCAAGCAAGTGTTTCATCGTTATGCATCTGACAATAAATTAAAATGGACTTGAACTGAATACTCCCTCCTCCACTGCCAGTTTACTACAAGTCTAACCAAAAATATCCGATTAATATTGCATGACCTAATTTCTTCTGACATTGAAGGCACTTTGCAGGGGGCAGAGTAGAGTCTGCTTCAAATGCCTTCTGAGCCAGAAAGATCATTCATGCGATCATCGAGCATTGAACACACACCATGGTTTTAATTATGGAGTTGTAATTAATATAATGAGAGCCTTCTGTCAGTTGCAGAACTTTTACAGATGCTTTGCTCATTGAAATCTAGTCATTGCATCTAATTGAGAACCAGAATCTCAATGTAGACTGGTATCTCATTTACTTTCGACTCATTTCCATTTTATATTAAAAACTTTGCATTTAACATGACAATAAGTATTCACCAAGAATTGTAAGCTTGTGAAAATCAGAACTGCCAATCTGCCACTCAGTCAGTGTGTGAAGACATGCTGAGCATGTATTTGATGGTTGTGTTGTTAGATTAATACCTCTTTATTGTATGTTTTAAAACATTGATTGTACACGCTGCCCTTAGCTCCAAACAAGAGAGTTAAGATGCAATCAAACTTGCCATTCTTCATTTATTTCCTAGCTTTGTTCCATTGTTGTCACAATTTCATTGATAGATCATCATTCAGCCAATGATCACAAGCCAGCAATTCATTGATTGAATTCTGCTCTTTTTCTGCACCATTCCCGCAGGATTGAGGATGACTTGCTTCCTCTCCTGATCTTTGGGTCAGCAGGAGGCTGCTTGATTATGGAGGGGATTGATCTGCCTTTCGTTGCTTCCACAGGGCTTTAGTGTGTTCCCCACTTTGAGCAGTCGTGGTCCAGAGGTTCCCAGGAGTCCGTGCATATGGTGCATTTCCTGCCTCTTTTTGCTTGTCCCCCCCATGACAGAATAATAATAATAATAATAACTTTATTTATAAAGCACTTTAAACAACTGCAGTTGCCACAAAGTGCTGTACATGAGAACTCATGGACAAGAAGTTATTACAAACCATTAAAAACCGTAAAACAAAGGACTATAAAACAGTAAAAATTAAAAGACATTAAAAGCACTAAAAACAGGAGCAATGTCTCAGCCAGTGTCGAAAGCCAGCGAATAAAAATGAGTTTTTAGGGTGGATTTGAAGATGGACAGTGAGGGGGCCAGTCTGATGTGCAACGGCAAGGTGTTCCAGAGTGCAGGAGCAGCAACAGAAAAGGCTCTATCCCCTCTGAGCTTCCGCTTAGACCTTGGTACCTCATTACTTACTTAGCTTTCCTTACTGCATGGAACCAGGCTCCTCGGCCGGCCAAGCCCACACCAACTATCGATCGCCCATTCACTAGTTCTATGTTATCCCAATTTCCCATCTTGTGGCATTTTACCTACAAACCTCCACGTCTATGGGATGTGGGAGGATGTCGGAAACCCAAAGGGAGAACGTACAAACTCCACACAAACAGCACCCGAGGTCAGGATCGACCCAGGTCTCTGGTGCTACCCGCTGCACCACCGTGCTGCCCTTGTGTTTAATGATGCTGGTGTTAGGCATGTGATGGGCAGGTGGCTGAGAGCATCGTGGCTTCAGTGCTGGGGTGTTAGCCTCGGAGAAAGAACTGAACTGCTTCAAAGTTCATGGAGCCTTCCAGTGAATTTGGAGGATTTTGTGGAGATTATGTTGGTGGCAATTTCCAGCACCTTCAGATGTCTGTGGTAGTAGTCCAAGTCTTAAGAGCATGAAGGACTGCAGGAATCACTGCTGCTCAGTAGCCCAGGACTTTCATTGCCACTGGCAGGATTCTTATCTTCTGATGAAAATCAAAATCATTGTAGATGCTGGAAATCTGAAATAAAAACTGTAACTGCTGGAAATACTCAGCTGGTCAGACCACATCTGTGGAGAGAAACAGTTGATGTTGTTGGTTGAAGCCCTTTGTTTTAATGTCACCTTATTTTCCTCAATTGTTCATAGGCTGTGCGGTGTATTGAAGTCAGTGGCAAGTTTCATCAGCAATAGCTGGCTCCTGACATTATCCATGTTTTGCAAGGTCTTGCCGTGACCAAGAGTCTTGTTAGCCTAGCAATGGCTTAGCAAAGACCAGGCATTCAACCTTCACATGTCCTTCTGTCTGTTGACCAGAATCCATTCACTTTTGCTTTAGTACTCAGCATCAGTGCCGGCCATTTCCCAGGGGCTGTTCTATATGTAGAGTCTGTCTACTCCATTTTGTCTCACAACACACACCAGTCAGACATTTATTCCATACAATTTAATCGTAACTTGAGTAAAATTGGCAATTCACACTACGGAGTCATTTTGTGGTTTAAATTCATACCCAGTGGAATGTGTATTGAGAATCATTTTCTAAAGGACCCTGGCAGCCACTGTAACCAACAGGCCTCCATCCTGGCTGGATTTCACTTCAGTTCAGTGTAGTTTATTGTCACGTGTACCGAGCGAGGTAGAGTGAAAAGCTTTTGTTGCAAGCTAACCAGTCAGCAGAAAGACAATACGTGATTACAATTGAGCCATTCACAGTGTACAGATACATGATAAGGGAATAACGTTCAGTGCAAGGTAAAGCCAGTAAAGTCCGATCAAGGATAGTCCGAGGGTCATCAATGAGGTGGATAGTAGTTCAGGACCGCTCTCTAGTTGTGGTAGGATGGTTCAGTTGCCTGATAACAGCCGGGAAGAAACTGTCCCTGAATCTGGAGGTGTGTGTTTTCACACTTCTGTACCTCTTGCCCGATAGGAGAGGGGAGAAGAGGGAGTGACCGGGGTGCGACTGGTCCTTGATGATGCTGCTGGCCTTGCCGAGGCAGCGTGAGGTGTAGAGTGGAGGCTGGTGGATCGTAAAACATCCTGAACCCACACTGAGATTGCAGATGTTCAATATGAAAGAACTGTCCACAAGCCTATTTGTCCTTCAGAAATTGTTAGTTTTATAGCAGCGAATGGGAGGGAAGGGTGGGTAGAACAGAGAGATCTTCTCTAATAGGGTGAGACCAAATGCCTTACTTTGGCAATTAAGTTGTAGTTTTATGTTCATTAACAGCTAACGACTACATTTCATGTAGATGACATTTCATCAGAAATAAGAAACGTTAGTTCAGTTTAGTTTAGAGATACAGCATGGAAACAGGCCCTTCGGCCCATCAGGTCCACACCGACCAGTGAGGCCCGAATATGAACACGATCCTACACTCACTAGGGACAATTTTCACATTTACACCAAGCCAATTAACCTACAAAGCTGCACGTCTTTGGAGTGTGGGAGGAAACTGAATATCTCGGAGAAAACCCACGCGGGTCACGGGGAGAACGTGCAAACTCCGTACAGACAGTACCCGTAGTCAGGATTGAACCCGGGCCTCTGGCGCTACATTCGCTACAAAGCAGCAACTCTACCGCTCCGCCACCGTGGCTGCGTTAGTAGAATGAGAGGTTTGCAGTTGGTTAAAAGACAAAGGTTTGGAGAAACAAAGGGAACATTTACCACAGGGTGGAGAGCAGGAAGGATTGTGGCCTTGGTGACTGAGAGGGGTGGCAGTGGCTTGTTGGCCAGCTAGAGAAGTCAATGGAAAAAGATGAATGAAAACTGGAAAAAGAAAAAGGACAAAACAATGTTAGAATTCAAGCAGCAAAATGCTACAGGTGCAGGAAATGTGAAATAAACGGAATATGCCGCATTTACTCTGCAGTTTAGGCAGTATCTGTGGAGGGGCAGAGTGAATAATCTTTCATCTGAACTGGCTACTGATCAAACGAGAATTGCTAATTTTCTGAAATTGTTAAAACCATTTCCCAAAGGGTGTAATGTGCCACGGAAGAAATACAATGTAGTTCCTGAATTTGACCTCGGCCTTTATTGGGGTCAGAGTGAGTGAGTTCATGGAATAACGTCTCCATTTCTGTGTGGGTACATTCACAGCTCTGATCAGCGGCCATACACGGGCATCGACTGGCAACATGCATTCTATTTCTCTCCTTGTCACATGCTGCCTGGCCTGCCTCATCATAGAGTGATACAGAGTGTAAACAGGCCCTTCGGCTCAACTTGGTCCATATCCCTCCAAACCTGTCCCATCCATGTACCTGTCTAACTGTTTCTTAAACATTGAGATAGTCCCAGCCTCAACTACCTCCACTGCCAGCTTGTTCCATACACCCACCATTCTCTGTGTGAAAAAGTTACCACTCGGATTCCTATTAAACCTCTATAAGATCACCCCTCATCCTCCAAGGACTAGAGACCCAGCCTACTCAACCTCTCCCTATAGCTCCACCTTCTAGTCTTGGCACCATCCTCGTAAATCTTTCCTGAACCCTTTCAAGCTTGACAATATCTTCCCTATAACACGGTGCCCAGAACTGAACACAATACTCTAAATGTGGCCTCACCAACGTCTTATACAACTGCAACATGACCTCCCAACTTCTATACTCAATATTCTGACTGATGAAGGCCAATGTACTAGAAGCCATTTTTGACCACCTTATCTACCTGTGACTCTTCAAGGAACCATGCACCTGTACTCCTAGATCCCTCTGCTCTACAACACTACCCATCAACCATTCCTCCGCCCACCTGGCCAATCGATCCAGATCCTGCTGCGATCTTTCACAACCATCTTCACTATCTGTAAAACCACTCACTTTTGTATCATCAACAAACTTGCTAATCTTGCCCTATATGTTCTCATCTAAATCATTGATGTAGATGACAAACAGTAACGGTCCCAGCACCGAACCCTGAGGTACACCACTAGTCACAGGCCTCCAGTCTGAGGAGCAACCTTCCACCATCACCCTCTGCTTCCTTCCATGGAGCCAATTTGCTATCCATTCAGCTATCTCTCCTTGGATCCCATGCAATCTAACCATCCCGAGCAGCCTACCATGCGGAACCTTATCGAATGCCTTACTGATATCCACGTACACAACATTTGCATCAGTCTGAAGAAGGGTCTCGACCCGAAACGTCACCCATTCCTTCTCTCCAGAGATGCTGCCTGTTCCACTGAGTTACTCCAGCATTTTGTGTCTGCCTTCGATTTAAACATCTGCAGTTCCTTCCTACACATCTACATCTCTGCCCTCATCATCCTTTATGGTCAGGTCATGAAGAGACACAGCCTCCCAAGTACAAAACCATGCTGACTATCTCTAATCAGCCCTTGCCTGCCAAAATACCTGTCTAACCTAACCCCCAGAATACTCTAGTAACTTTCCAACTACAGATGATAAGCTCACCGGCCTATAGTTCCCTGCATTTTCCCTGCAGCCCTTCGTGAATAGAGGCACAACATTTGCCACCCTCTAGTCTTCCAGCACATCTCCTGTATTTAAGGACAACTCGTCAATTTAAACCAGGCCTCGTGTTCCCAGCATTTTGTTTCTATTTTAGATTTATCGCATCTGTCATGTTTTGCTTCTCCGGTTTATGTTTCACCGTTTCATATTTCTTTACCGTTCTGCTTTGTTTTTGTGCTTCTCCTTCAGGTTACATCTCCTGCAGACAGATAGTCTGTGATGAGAAAACCTCCTCTCCTCTCTCGTGGTACCACCCACCCACCGCCTGTACCACCCACCCACTGCCTGTACCACCCACCCACTGCCTGTACCACCCACCCACTGCCTGTACCACCCACCCCTGTGCCTGTACCACCCACCCACCCCCTGTACCACCCACCCACCCCCCCACCCCTGTACCACCCACCCACTGCCTGTACCACCCACCCACCTGCCCTGTACCACCCACCCACCGCCTGTACCACCCACCCACCGCCTGTACCCCCCCACCGCCCTGTACCACCCACCCACCGCCTGTACCACCCACCCACCCCCTGTACCACCACCCACTGCCTGTACCACCCACTGCCTGTACCACCCACCCACCCCCTGTACCACCCACCACCCCCTGTACCACCCACCCACTGCCTGTACCACCCACTGCCTGTACCACCCACCGCCTGTACCACCCACCCACTGTACCACCCACCCACTGCCTGTACCACCCACCCACTGCCTGTACCACCCACCCACTGCCTGTACCACCCACCCACTGCCTGTACCACCCACCCACTGCCTGTACCACCCTGTACCACCCACTGCCTGTACCACCCACCCACCTGTACCCCCACCCACTGCCTGTACCACCCACCCACTGCCTGTACCACCCACCCACTGCCTGTACCACCCACTGCCTGTACCACCCACCCACTGCCTGTACCACCCACCCACTGCCCACCCACCACCCCCTGTACCACCCACCACCTGTACCACCCACCCCCCTGTACCACCCACTGCCTGTACCACCCACCGCCTGTACCACCCACCGCCTGTACCACCCACTGCCTGTACCACCCACCCACCACCTGTACCACTCTGTCACTCCCCCTTTCTCTGCAACTTCAAAGATTTTCATTACTAACTTTCCTTCAACTCCAACAAAAGGTCACTGACGAAGTGATCATTCTATTTCTCTCTCTACACAAGCTGCCTGGCCTGTAGTTTCTTGTTTTTATTGTATTTTACAAAATTGTTACTTGAATCGAACTGAGATATTCCCAAATTCATGCCCTAGTTTGTCAGAACTCCAAAAAAGATATTTCAAACTGATGTTGTTCCTTAACTTATTAAAACCACAGTTCACCGTGGCTCTATTGATATAATGTTTATTTAATCGATAAAAAAATTGTACCTTGCAAATGAGTTCAGATGCTGAGTAGGACAAATTATTAATGCTTTAGTTGTCAGGACTTCATGTAATTTTGAATATTCTTTAAAGGTTGAAATTATCTTGTCAGTTTGACTGCATCCGGACCTGTAGCAGATAGCAACTACACTTCTTCCTGTGTTAAATGTTCATCTATTATTTATTCTGAAACTGACAGCATACATTAAGCTCTAATGAAAGCTTTTAGTAAATTCCCAATCTGAATGAATGTGTCAGAGACTGTGCAACTTCAGCTAGCTTTATAATTGCGTAGGTACGTGATATTTTAAGGGAACCATTTTGGAAAGATTTGTAGCATGAAAATTTATAGATAACATCAGAGATTGTGCAGGTGGAATCACCCAAAGCTCTGTCCATTAATATTTATGGTTATCGCACACACTGCAGATTTCTGTGAAGCTTTCAATTACATAAATAGAACCTTTGTAAAGAGAGAAATGCACTAAAGTTGGGCAAGATTTATTTGCAAGGTCAAAGAATTGGCACATTTTATTGAAAAATATGATTAAATATTTCTGATCATGCTCCATAGATTGTAAATTTAAAAGATATTGACAAAATATGAAAGATTGCCTGAAATGTAATTAATACACGAAGAACTGAGACTGGGAAGTAATAATTCCGATCAGCCATAATCATGGATGAAACAACAGAAGAGTAGAGAGCAGCCCCTTGTTTAACTTCACCACAACACGTTCTCACCGCGCGCGCTCCGTCTTGTATTCAATGCCTTGTATTCAATGCCATCTCCAGCATTGTATTCATGCCAATGAGGCATGAATCTGGTTCCAATGCCCACCAGCAAACATTCAACATAATTATACTCCTCTGGTTCCTTTGCTCATGAGCTTATCTGTGGTCTCTAGTTATTAGTCCCAACCATTGGAAACACATTTCCGTATTAATAATTTTAAAACACACTATCAATTCTCTAGCTGTTTTTTACACAGAAGAGTTTCCTTGGCTACCCCAGTCATTACACATGATTGTGGCCCATACATTCCTCACCCTTGTCCACTTTGGATTTTTAGGATCTCATTGCAGTCTTTTCCAAGTATGTAGCAACGAGTTGAGTTGCAGAGGTGAAATGAGAGTGATATCAAGGCAGCACCTGGGCATCAAGGCACTCGACAACATTATACTTGATTTGGTAAAGCTGAGTCCATGGGCATCAATGGGAAAGAACTGTGATGGTTGGAACCTTAGCTTGTAGTGGTTGTCAGAGCTGAATGATCCTATCTGCAGGATATTACTGTGGAACCTTCCTCCTTTGATAAAGTCACAAGTGGCGATCATTTGCCCGCATGTGAATGCACAAAGTCCATTTCCATTGACAACTCCTGAGCCAATGAAGCAGCCCTCGCCTGCTGCAGTAAGATCGTGGCTACATTCATGTCTGGGCTCATTCATGGCAAGGAATAATTTGTGCCGCTCAGGCAATAGCCATCTCCAGCAAAAGAGAGTCTAACTAATCTACCATGGATATTTGATAGCTTTATTATTGCTGGGACTTCCATCACAAACCTTTTGGGGTTTACATTGCACCAGAAACTCACATCACTAGTTACATGGATGTTAACCATTGATCTATTCCCTGGAGTGGGAATATAAAAGTCAAGAGAAGCATAGGATCAATACTGTGGAAATTGGCAGCCAACATGGTGAATACAGGAAGCAGCATCATCAATGTACATGGTTGGCATGGTGACGTACAGGAAGCAGCATCATCGGTGTACATGGTTGGCATGGTGACGTACAGGAAGCAGCATCATCGGTGTACATGGTTGGCATGGTGACGTACAGGAAGCAGCATCATCGGTGTACATGGTTGGCATGGTGACGTACAGGAAGCAGCATCATCGGTGTACATGGTTGGCATGGTGACGTACAGGAAGCAGCATCATCCGTGTACATGGTTGGCATGGTGACGTACAGGAAGCAGCATCATCGGTGTACATGGTTGGCATGGTGACGTACAGGAAGCAGCATCATTGGTGTACATGGTTGGCATGGTGACGTACAGGAAGCAGCATCATTGGTGTACATGGTTAACAAGGCTCTGGGTCTGGTCACCTGTTCCCTTCTCTTCCACCCTCACACCCTCGCCTCCCTGCCCAACAAAGATGTGAATCTCCATCCACTTCACCCACATCCACATTCTCTGCGTCAACCTCCATCACCTTCTACCCTCCAGCAAGATTCCCGCACAAGATGCACCTTGCCCGCCCCTGGTCTCTACACTGAGCATTCACTTACATTGGCATTTCCCATGCCACTGAGAAAACGCTACAGCTGCCCTCTCACCTCTTCAGTTCTCATCGTCCCGTGATTCAAACAGTTTTTCCAAGTGATTCCTTTTTCCAATTTAATGCATTGCATTCGCTGCCCACAATATGATCTCCCCAACACCACAGAAACCAAATGTAGAGGCGGATTGCTTTGTCAAACACCTCCCTTGAATCGACAGTGTGGACTTTAAATTTCTCATCTTCTGACTCTTTAATCTATCACAATCCTACACTGTTGTTAACTTCCTGTAGGCTGCAGAAGCTGGGTATCTGCCAGTGAGTGACTCGCTTCCTGACATGGCTGGCCTTGAAATCATCAGCCATGATCACAGTGAATGGCGGTGCTGGCTCGAAGAGTCAAATGGCCTACTCCTGGACCTATTGTCTATTGTCCACAGTCACTCGTTAGGAGTGTGGTGGGATACCTCCTACAGCCAGGTGGGTTAATGCAGCTCCAGCAGCTTAGTGCAAACAGTGTGTTGTTATCCAAGCTGACGGTGACTATTCCATTCCCTGAAGTTCAGTTAAACCAGCTCTTCATGGCTACTTTGTCAAATGCTTTCTTAAAATCCATATAATCTAAGTTCACTGACTTCCCTTCATCGACCTGCTTTGATTGTTCTATGCATTAACAGTTGTATTGTGAATGTAACAGATGTGAATAAGTGTAGGTTTGCAGATGATACAAAGATTGATGGCAATGTTTGTGAAGAAGGTAGTCTACAGTTATACTGATATTGATGAGGTGATAGAAATGGTGAATGGAATGGAATCTTGCAACATATGACGTACTATACCTTAGAAGTAGTGCTTAGGCCACGATGTACATGATGAGAGACAAAAGGGACTTTGGTCTACATGTCCAGGTAATTAAGTCAAATATAATTGCCCTTTAAAACATTTAATTCTGAAACATCTGCAAAGTTTAAAGGAGGTATGTATTCGGGGCATGATTTTTACACTGAGGGCGGTGTGTACCAGGGGTGGTGGTTGAGGCAGACATGACTGTGCCATTTCAAAGATGGATGGCCATATGGATATGTAGGGGATAGAGGGATATGGATTATGTGTAGGTGGATAGGATAGGTTTGGCACTGACATGGGCTGAAGGGCCTTTTCTTGTGTTGTACTGTCTTCATTCTATGCTCATTATTTTTGTCATGCTGACAAAAGATGTTCGTTGCCTCAAAACACTGTGAGTGATCGCCTCACAACCTCTGCTCTTAATGGAGGCAGCAATATAACACTGAAGAAGGGTCTCGACCCGAAACGTCGCCCATTCCTCCTCTCCAGAGAGGCTGCCTGTCCCGCAGAGTTACATAGAAACATAGAAACATAGAAACATAGAAACATAGAAATTAGGTGCAGGAGTAGGCCATTCGGCCCTTCGAGCCTGCACCGCCATTCAATATGATCATGGCTGATCATCCAACTCAGTATCCCGTACCTGCCTTCTCTCCATACCCCCTGATCCCCTTAGCCACAAGGGCCACATCTAACTCCCTCTTAAATATAGCCAATGAACTGGCCTCAACTACCCTCTGTGGCAGAGAGTTCCAGAGATTCACCACTCTCTGTGTGAAAAAAGTTCTTCTCATCTCGGTTTTAAAGGATTTCCCCTTTATCCTTAAGCTGTGACCCCTTGTCCTGGACTTCCCTAACATCGGGAACAATCTTCCTGCATCTAGCCTGTCCAACCCCTTAAGAATTTGGTAAGTTTCTATAAGATCCCCTCTCAATCTTCTAAATTCTAGAGAGTATAAACCAAGTCTATCCAGTCTTTCTTCATAAGACAGTCCTGACATCCCAGGAATCAGTCTGGTGAACCGTCTCTGCACTCCCTCTATGGCAATAATGTCCTTCCTCAGATTTGGAGACCAAAACTGTACGCAATACTCCAGGTGTGGTCTCACCAAGACCCTGTACAACTGCAGTAGAACCTCTCTGCTCCCATACTCAAATCCTTTTGCAATGAAAGCTAACATACCATTCGCTTTCTTTACTGCCTGCTGCACCTGCATGCCTATCTTCAATGACTGGTGTACCATGACACCCAGGTCTCGCTGCATCTCCCCCTTTCCCAATCGGCCACCATTTAGATAATAGTCTGCTTTCCTGTTTTTGCCACCAAAATGGATAACCTCACATTTATCCACATTATACTCCAGCCTTTTGTGCCTGTTTAAATCAGCGTCTGCAGTTCCTTGCTACACAATATAATTGTAATGCCAGACCAGCCTACAGTTTGGTTGTGTGTATTGTATTGAGGCTAATATTCTGACTGCACACTGGCACTAGGGGATTGACTGAGCTTCAATGCTTCTCCATCCACTGCTGGCAGTCAGCTATTGGAGTTTATAACACCAACCGGGTAACGTGACATCTCCAAATCATTCCGTTCAGACAATACCTCCAGTCTATTGTGCAAACTTGTCAGGGTATTTGCATATAGTTGTCCTGAACCAAATGACAGACTTCTCTATATTCTGTTTCTCCCATGGAAGGCAGCGATTGTAATATAAGCCTTTGGAAGTTCGAATACGTTCTGTATTTCCCTCAGGGGATCGTAAATCTCTGACGTTCTCTGCCAGATGATAATTAGATATATTTCGATATATTTCAGGTGGAGAAAGATATCTAGAATGAGGGGTTGAGGATTATGGGGCAGTGGGACAGAGGTGGAGATGAAGCCAGTGTGGATGTACCGTGACCTTATTGAATGGCGAGGCTGCATAGACCAGGTGGCCAACTCCTCTCCTGTTTTCTTGCATTCTTGTTAATTACCGGGAATCTGACTTTGAGTTTAGTTTGGAGATAAGAATATAAACAGGTACTTCAGCCCACTGCCGACTGTCCGTGCCGACTGCTATAGTCCCCATAGACTAGTCCCATCCTACACACTGGGGCAATGTACAGAAGACAATTAATCTACAAGCCTGCACGTCTTTGGCATGTGGCAGGAAACAGGAGCACCCGGAGAAAACCCATGCGTTCACAGGCAGAACGTACAAACTCCGTACAGACAGCACCCGCAATCAGGATCAAACCCGGATTGTATTGTATTGTATTGTATTCAAATTTATTGTCAGTGTCTCAATTTGAGGCAATAAAATGAATTTCCCTTACAGGCAGTATCATAAAAAAAATCATAAAAAATAAATAAATAATAAATAAATAATAAAACATATTAAAAATAAAATTGAAATTGAACTTAAAAAAAGCACAAACACAGAAAGTCCACGACACAACATAACATAAATGGCACCAAGTTGAGGATGGCACCATAGTCCAGCCAGCCTCCCCTCCGTGTTCATCCGTGGTCGGGGCGCTGTAAAGCAGCTAATCGACCGCTGTGCCACCCTGCAGCCCTGATTCACATCATCATAAATACTAAAATGCCATTAATATGCATTTCAATTATATTTCATTTTCTTAACAGACGATTGTATTTTGTTGGAGACAGTCCTTAATATTTTCTATGTTTTGTGAGGCTGCAGGATAGTTAGGAAAAAAAAGACACAAAAGAGTGCTGGAGTAACTCAGCGGGTCAGGCAGCATCTGTGGAGAACATGGATAGGTGACGTTTCACAGAGTGCTGGAGTAACTCAGCGGGTCAGGCAGCATCTGTGGAGAACATGGATAGGTGACGTTTCACAGAGTGCTGGAGTAACTCAGCGGGTCCAGCAGCATCTGTGGAGAACATGGATAGGTGATGTTTCCACAGAGTGCAAAAGGAGTAACTCAGCGGGTCAAAGGCAGCATCTGTGGAGAACATGGATAGGTTAACGTTTTGGCCACAGAGGTGCTGGAGTAGAACTCAGCGGGTACAGCAGCATCTGTGGAGAACATGGATAGGTGATGTTTCACAGAGTGCTGGAGTAACTCAGCGGGTCAGGCAGCATCTGTGGAGATCGTGGGGTCAATAACCTTTAGACTGATTGTGGGGGTGGAAGGAAGCTGGAAGAGAGGAGGGGCAAGAACTAAGTCTGGCACGTTACAGGCAAGGCGGTGTTTTGATGGGCAGATGATTGGTAGAGGCCAAAGATGAATTAGCAAAAGGTGTGAGACAAAAGGATGAAAGAGTTACGAATTGTGAAACGAGAAGAAGGAATGTAGGTTAACACTTTGGCCGGCAGCTGGGTTGATGTGAAACCTAGAACCAGCCAGTCTTATTGTGAAGAATATCGTCCACGTTGGTCATGACTTTACAATTGTTTGTTGCACTATTGTGAAGGAATAGAGACACAACAGCACTCCGCACCTTTTGAAAGATAATGATGTTTTTCTATGTTTCCAACCCAAGTGAAGATTATAATCCTTCATTGGTGTATGTTATCACATCTTGACATTCACAATTCTTTAGTGCCTCTTTATATTTGCAGTGCTGCACTTGCCACAGAATGATCCATTTAATCAAACTCTTGTCCATTTATCCATCCACAATCCATGCTAATGTGTTAGTCTCCAAGCATAAGCTTCACGTCGCTAGCCTAGAGGGCTGTGGAGAGAGACTCCATCACCAGAAACATTTAACAAAGAGGTCAATAATTGTCTTTGGAATATTGTGCAAAATGAGAGGCATGTGGACTCGGCACGTGAGAGATGATGATGAGGACTGATTGCTGTCATCGTATTCAATGCCTGAGCAGGCCAAGGGGGCTATTTGTAATGTCTCTTCCCCTTCTTGTTTTCCCCATATTTGCTTTCTGCCTTCAAGGAGGCCTTGTACACTGTTTATATAAGCTCTTGTGTCTGCAATGTAAATGATGTGGTTTGCAAGAGCAGGTCAGAGACAGGGTTTCCTGTGATGAGCGACACACCTTCAGGCGTCTCAACACCTTTCTGCCATGTACACATCAAGATTGCAATGAGAATCTCTCCTCTCCACTTGCCTGGATAAGTACAGGTGTAACAAGCTCAACACCACACAGGCCAAAGCTGTCCACTTGATTGGCATGCTGAGAAATCTGCCCCAATCACGCCCTGCGCTTGTCAGCAGGTTCACTTCTTCAATGGCTGTCACTCAGTGTGACCTGGTTAGTCAGTGTCACTCAGTGTTGCTGGCAGTGTTCCAGCTAGATGTTTCACTAATGACACGCAGGAGGTGATTCTTCCCATCAGGTTCACGCTAGTAGCCCTCACTCTCTATATCCTGGTATCTCATCCCCCCCCTCCCACAGACCCGTCAACTCCACGTTGATTCTTTTTACCAAGAGGATATTTACAGTGGCCAATTCATCTACCTTGTGGTGTGAGAGGAAGTCAGCTCATATAAACCCCACATGTAAACTCCTGAGGAAACAGTGTGACTGGGTCACTGAAGCTGTGAGGCAGCACCAGTGAATGCTGCATCACTGAACTGAAATTGTGACATTCCCAATGTTAAATGATGTGTAATTTGCCCCGAGGTGTCGGTGAATGGAAGAATCTGTGGGCAGTTGATGGGAATGTGGAAAGAATGAAATGGAATTTGTATCGGATTAGTGTCAATGGATGCATGATGGGCATCATGGACCCAAAGTCAAAGTCCATTTTATTCGACACATGCACCCGAAGGTGCAGTGATATGAATTTGCCAGCAGCGATACACTTCAAAATAATACACGATAGAATTTAACACAAACATCCACCACAGCATTCTTCACTGTGGTGGAAGGCAACAAAGTTCAGTCAGTTCTCCTCCTTGTTCACCCGTGGTCGGGGCCATGAACCCTCCGATGTACGGGCCCTCTCGTCGGATTGATTGAAACCCCGGCGTCGGGACGAGAGGTCGGGAATCGGCACTTTCCTATCGGAGATCGCGGCTTCAGGATGTTATAGGCCACAGGCCGGCGGTAGGAATTCTTCTCAGTGGGCTGAAGGGCCTATCTCCACGCTGCTTGAGTCTATCACACATTAATGATAAACACAAACTGGGCTCATAGATGACCAGGCAATGTGTTGGAGTTTGTGGTACCTGCCGTTGCTAATGCCGACAGGTGAATATGTCCCAATGAGCAAAGTATTGGAGGTTAGACACAAGCAGCTGGAGTAACTCAGCGGGCGGGACAGGCAGCATCTCATGAGAGATGGAATGGGTGACATTTTGGGTGGAGACCCTTCGTCAGACTGGTGAGGGATAATGGAAACGAGATCTAGGCGGTGATGTGGAGAGATGAAGAACAATGAATGAAAGATATGCAAAAAAGTCACGATGACAAAGGAAACGGGCCATTGTCAGCTGTTTGTTGAAAGTGAGAAGATGGTGTGACTTGGGTGGGGAAGGGACAGAGAGAGGGGGGGAATGGAGGAGCTAGCTGACAGTATGGAAAGTAGTCACAGCTGATGAGACTGTATATGGTTAATGTTTTCAGCAGAAGAGGGAGAAAATGTCTATATGACGGAAGAAAATTTGTTCTTACCGTCTCAAAGGGAATGAAATATACAATCTGACATCTCACTAACTGATGAAAAGACCACACGTCACACACCAGCTTTTGGCTAAATCAACATTTCGTATTGGTCAGGACAAGATACAGCACGGATAAGTTTCAAACTCCAGAAACCTCATTAAATAAATGAAAAAAGTCAACAAAATAATATTTTAAACTTGTGAATGAAATCATCTCCACAAGCATTGGCAACGGATTGGCTTATTGTCACTGCTTTGTGTTCCTGTCCTGGGGGATAGAGGTTGGTCCACAACACTGTGTTCACACCGGGTTTCTCTGCCAAGATTCCCTCAGTGAAACCCAATGCTTCTACTGTGGGAGTAGCAGTCAGACATTGCATGGGGTGAGAGGAGGCAACAGACTAGCAGGCAATACGTATAGAGGACAACACTCCCTCTATCTCCATGTAACACCCGGATGGCAATAATGCTCAATAGTTCAAAACAAAATCAGCTCTATTTACTCTGATCATGCCGGGGAAATATTCAGATGGTTTGACATTAGTCACAACTGAAGCAAGACAAAGTCGATTCTGTTACTCACCCAATTCCATTCTCATACACTTGGATGTCACGTTCTGACTGCGGATCACGGAGGTGCTGACAAAATGCCTGATCATTTGAGACTCAAGAACTGTAACCAACAAACTCACCTGCCTTGGTTGTCTTTGATGACTGAATAGACGGAGTAATTAGTTTGGTTGATGAGCAGCGTGTCACTTGTGTTCAGTCACGTATTTAGAAACATCGGGACAGGAAGCAACCATGACATGACGAGATTGTTGCACTATTCAACGGGGTACTGATTGGGGACGATCAGCCATGATGACAGTGCTGGCTCAAAGGGCCGAATGGCCTCCTCCTGCACCTATTGCCTATTGTCTGTCAAGGCTCAAAACCCCAGAGCTCTGCTTTTTCTGTGTTTCCCTTCAACCAATCAATCTCAGATTTAAAATGAATGTTTGACGGCATATATTGAATTTGTGGAAGAGATTTCGAGTATTTTATATGAACTGTTATTTGCTGACTTTACTCTTGTAAGGCATGGCTTTAATTTTAAACCATGGAAACACAAGAGACTGCAGATGCTGGAGGAAGTTGGCGGGATGCCCAGCATCATCTGTGGGGTGAAGGGACTTGTCGATGTTTTATGTTGTGACCCTGCATCAGAGCCATGTTTTACAACGATGTCTAGTTCCTGACTGCCCAACCCCACTACAGCAGAAACACAAGTGGCCACACTAGGGAAGCAATCATTCAGTGTGTGTCCGTCTGTACATGTTCTGTGCAAGAGCAAACCCACTCTTCAACTTCTTTCCTTTCAGATACTCACCCAGCTTCCTTTATAACATTGATGCACCTGATGCACCTCCATAACTCCCCTGCAGTTCACAACAAATGCCCAAAATCCTATCCTTCAGAATCCCCTCGAGCAACTTTCCAACCACTGATAAACACATGAAGCTGGAGGAACTCAGCGGGTCAGACAGCATCTTGAGAAACGTTCCAACATTGATCCTCAGATCACTGGCCTTTAGCTCCGTGACTTGTCTTTGCACAGTCTTCCAGCTCCGCACCTGTGGTGATCGAGATACAAAATTCCCTCAACTGGTTGTCTGTTTCTTTCACTCTTACTGGACCCCGCTGTCCCTGAAATGTTATCATCTCTGTTTTATAATATTACCCCTTCTCAACAGCTATTTTACCCACCACATCTGTACCCAGTCTACTTTTGACAGATCCTTGCGTGATATCCCCATTTTCCAGACCTTGACTGCAATGAGGATGAGGATGAGCTGAGTCAGAGTTATTGACCAGCCTTTATCCTTGGCACAGGTCTCTTTAATCCAACGTGCCAGTGACTTGGTCTCCGCCGCGATCTCCTAATTCCCAACTTGATCCGCTTTGTTTATATTCCTGGGGATGGGTGGGTGGGGGGGGGGGGGGGGGGGGGAGGGAGGCTGATGTATCGGGAGAGGTTGAGCAGACTAAAAATCCTTGGAGCACAGGATGAAGAGGTGTGATCTTATAGAGGTGTACAAAATCAGGAGAGGAACAGGCTTGGTAAACATACAGGGTCCCTCCAAACGCAGGCAGGTGGGACTAATGTAGATGGGAGTGGTGTAGATGGGACTAGTGTAGATGGGATTGGCGAGAATGGGGATGGGATTGGTGTAGATGGGACTAGTGTAGATGGGATTGGTGATGGGGGCTGGTGTACATGGGGCTGGTGTAGATGGGACTGGTGTAGATGGGACCAGTGTAGATGGGACTGGTGTAGATGGGACTGGTGTAGATGGGGGGCTGGTGTATGGGGCTGGTGTAGATGGGGCTGGTGTAGATGGGGCTGGTGTAGATGGGACTAGTGTAGATGGGACTAGTGTAGATGGGGCTGGTGTAGATGGGGCTAGTGTAGATGGGGCTGGTGTAGATGGGGCTGGTGTAGATGGGACTAGTGTAGATGGGATTGGTGTAGATGGGGCTGGTGTAGATGGGGCTGGTGTAGGGGCTGGTGTAGATGGGGCTGGTGTAGATGGGGCTGGTGTAGATGGGACTGGTGTAGATGGGACTGGTGTAGATGGGCTGGTGTAGATGGGGCTGGTGTAGATGGGACTGTAGATGGGATAGATGGGGCTGGTGTAGATGGGACTGGTGTAGATGGGGCTGGTGTAGATGGGGCTGGTGTACATGGGGCTGGTGTAGATGGGACTAATGTCGATGGGACTAGTGTAGATGGGACATGCTGGTCAGTTTGGCAAGTTGGGCCTATGGGCCTATTTCGATGCTGCTTGATTCTATGACTAGGAAATATCCCTCTGCATCATCTCACAATACACTGTGTGACCTGCTGAGTGTTTTCCACACATTCCATTTTATATCAGATAATGTAAACCAGGACTTGAATAAATCCTTGAAAGTGACCATGCAATGAATTCTAAGGATTGAGCTGGCAAATCAAAATGACCTTGGCAGGGGATTGAGAAATCAGAAGTGTCGGTGGTTATGAAATGCTTCTGAGCGATGCAGGTTACATTGAGTTAAGTATATTTTGACTGTGACAAATGATTGGTTTTGTGTATTTATCCCATGGTGGGCTAAAGCATTCTATCCTGGCAGAGTATTACTGCAGCCACACAAGCAGCTCTCTGAGAGTTTGATGCATAGTGGATTTTCACATTTCACAGCCAGCATTCATATTTTCAGTTCTCACCTCAATGCAGTGATGACCTTAATTCTGTTGTCATTCACAACATGGAATAAAGAGAGGTGGCTCACACACAGCAGAGCATCAACAGTATTATAGACAGATAATCCAGATCAGTGATCTGTACACTCTGCATGGGGAGCTGGGAAAATGAAACAAATGATTTCACTGACTCACAAAATTTTTGGGTTAAGGAAACTGTGAGGCAGCTCCATAGGTTGTGAGGTGTCTGGCACAGGTGTGGAGGTGAGCTTGACAGGGTGGCTGGGTCACTAGTGTGGTGTTTGGGGTGTTGTATGGTTTATACATTGCCTCTGTGCACGCATGTGAGACACTCCAGGAGATTAGTGCCTTTCCCATATGTTCCTTCACCATTTTGAATTCGGATTCATTGAGGTTGTTACATTATTGTTCGGGACTGAGAATGTCCTTGCGGCATTTCATCTGTCTTTACCTGATCTTACTCTCTTATCCCTTCTTAAACTTTCCGTCCCATTACTTCTGGAGACGTCTGTAACCTCTCCTGCAATCCCTTTCTCTTTAAACTCCACCCATATACTTCCAACGTTGACCCATTTAGTTTAAACTTGTGTTACATAGAAACATAGATATTAGGTGCAGGAGTAGAGGCCATTCGGCCCTTCGAGCCTGCACCGCCATTCAATATGATCATGGCTGATCATCCAACTCAGTATCCCGTACCTGCCTTCTCTCCATACCCCCCTGAACCCTTTAGCCACAAGGGCCACATCTAACTCCCTCTTAAATATAGCCAATGAACTGGCCTCAACTACCCTCTGTGGCAGAGAGTTCCACAGATTCACCACTCTCTGTGTGAAAAAGGTTCTTCTCATCTTGGTTTTAAAGGATTTCCCCCTTATCCTTAAACTGTGACCCCTTGTCCTGGACTTCCCCAACATCGGGAACAATCTTCCTGCATCCTGTTATCAGGGGCGTCTCACCTGGTTCTTGATTCCCCTCCACTGGGTAAAGGACTCTGCACATTCACCCTATCTATTCCCCTCATGGTTTTCTCAAGTTGATGTTTCAGGTCAAGGTAGGGTTGAACGGTCCCAAGCTGAACCATTGTCCGTTTCCCTCTACAGATGCCGGTTGCCTGATCCACTCAGCTCCTCTGACAGGTCCCGTTCCCTTGTTACAGATTCCAGCATCTTGTGCCTCCAAGAACAATTATTTGTTGCAAATCTCGCAACTTAGTTCCTGAAAATACACCAACAGAAAGCAAGTCAAGTCAAGTTTATTTGTCACATACACATACGAGATGAGCAGTGAAATGAAAAGTGGCGATGCTTCCAATTGTGCAAAAAAATAGCAAAAAATGGAACAGAGCAGAATCAGTAATTAAGTATTTGTGAGAAAAAAACAGCAATTTTACAAAGACACAACAGTCGAGTGGTTCAGTAAGTTAGTCCCTGGTGAGATAGGGGTTTACAGTCCGAATTGCCTCTGGGAAGAAACTCCTTCTCAACCTCTCCGTTCTCACCGCATGGCAGCGGAGGCGTTTACCTGACCGTAGCAGCTGGAACAGTCCGTTGCTGGGGTGGAAGGGGTCTCCCATGATCTTGTTGGCTCTGGATCTACACCTCCTGATGGATAGTTCCTGCAGGGGGGCGAGTGTAGTTCCCATGGTGCGTTCGGCCAAACGCACGACTCTCTGCAGAGCCTTCCGGTCCTGGGCAGAGCAATTCCCAAACCAGTTTGTGATGTTTCCAGACACGATGCTTTCTACAGCTGCTGAGTAGAAGCACTGGAGGACCCTCAGAGACACTGAGGTGGTAAAGGCACTGCCTTGCCTTACTCACCAGTGTGGCAGTGTGTGTTGTCCATGTCACTGTAGCTGTAAACCCCTTTATATACTCAACCATTCGATCCCCGTTCAAAGGGAAAACATGTTTTAGTGAGAGCCCGGCCTTACTGCAGCAGTTTATTTATTTCCATCTGGAAAATGATGTTGGGTGACTGGGAGCACAAGAATGCTAATGTTACAATTCAGTAGTAGATTGAAGCGTTCTTGTGAATAATTCTATTCTCATCTCTCTGGAATCATTGATGAAATTACTAACATAACAGCCAATAAAATACGACCTTTATACTTGGGTAGACAAAAGTGCTGGAGAAACTCAGCGGGTGAGGCAGCATCTATGGACCCGAAACGTCACCTATTCCTTCACTTCAATCTCATCTCAAATCATTTAGTTGTAGCTGCCATTCCTCTGCCGGCCACTGAATAAAGATGATATTTCTGGTCAAATGATGACTAGCTAACAAATTGCAGCACCGACTGGAAACTGTCTCTGGGCTGAGACGTTGGTGCACAAAATGAAGCCGTGTCTTACATAATCTGATTATATTTTCATCAATAGGACGGCTGGATTGGCACATCCTGGCCTGATACTGTGACTGTGCCACTGGTGTAGACTACACTCTGCTCCTGACCCATCACCGCGACTGTATCCACACTGACCACCTGGACGTGCCAGGCCGGGGCAATGGGTGCCATTGGGGGGGGGCAATAGACAATAGACAATAGGTGCAGGAGGAGGCCATTCGGCCCTTCGAGGCAGTTGGGAGGAGGTGTGGGGGGGGGGGGGAGAGAAATGAGGGGGGTGGAAAATAGACAATGGAGACAGACAAATTCTTGATTAGATCGGGTGTCAAGGGTTACGGGGAGAAGGTAGGAAAATGGGGCTAGGAGGCAGAGATCAGCCATGATTGAATGGTGTAGACTCGATGGGCCGAATGGCCTAATTCTATCCCATAACTTGTGGGAGTGTGGCCAGGTGACCCATGATGAAGGCAGGTCCCAGTGACTGGAGGGTGCAGGGTGGAGATTTGGGGGGGGGGGGGGGGGGGTTGGGAGGGTGGTGAACACTGGGGGGGGAGTGGTGTGGATGTGAGAGGGTGGGGAATGTTGGGGGGAGTGACCAATCGGGGGGGGGGGGGGGGGAGACGATGACAGGTTAGTATTGGATGGGGAGAGAAGTAAGAGGGCTGAATTATATCAGAGGTCCCCACACGATCAACACTTACACAATGGGATCGTGTGTAATGGTTGTGCTTCTGGAGTGGAGATTCCACAACATTCATCAGTAATGCCTGTCTGCAGAAGGCAGCACTTGTAAATCAACCTCGAAGACTCTGGAAGTAAAAGTAGTCCCAACGGAGACCTCCTCATTGTCGTGTGGTTCTACTTGATGTATCATTGCTCTATTGTGAGAGGAATGTTGATATCTGTGAGTCTGAGACTAATGTGGCCACACACATTGGTTCCATCATCCCACACGTACACATCATACAAGGAGTAACGTCTACATTAGATGTGTTGTGACAGGTGATGCACAATCTAGTTACAGTGGCCTCACGTAGGTCAAACACTTCCCGACACTTACAGAGCTCTCTGCTGCATCGCACTCAACATTATAATGTTATATTTAACAAGGAACAGCAGATGCTGGAAAAATCGAAGGTAGACAAAATTGCTGGAGAAACTCAGCGGGTGCGGCAGCATCTATGGAGCAAAGGAAATAGGCGACGTTTCGGGTCGAGACTCTTCTTCAGAAATCATATATTAATAACCTTTGTGCTATTTTAAATCAGGTTTTATTGAACGTAATCTAGCATTAAATGTTGTGTTCTTTACCACACGCTGTGAGCAGCTTGTTTGTAATCACATGTAGTTTTATCTTGGACTAGACAGCACGCAACAAAAGCTTTTCATTGTACCTCAGTACACATGACAGTAAACTACACTAAACTGCTGTTATATTACCATTACAATGTTCAATGTCATACTGTTATTTAAGAGGCTGGAGAGCCTGATATCAGTGGTGGGCAATCTGCCTGAGCCCATTAGGAACTGGATCTACCAATATATTTGGAAAGGCACGGAAAAGAGATGGACTTTAGCAAGACCATTGACAAGGTCCAATACCAGGCCTGGCTGGAAGGTTAGATTGCATGGAATCCAAGGTGAGTTAAACAACAGTTTGGAGGAAGGAATCAAAGGGTGGGTTGATTTTCAGATTGGAGGTTGGCTGTAATCATGGTTTGTTGCGGGGATCACTGCTGCTTCCTCTGTTGTTATCTCCAGTTGCAGTTTAAATTCCAACGCAGTTAATTAACATTGTTTCAAGGGGACACCAGAATTGATGGTGTCAGGAAGGAAGGAAGGAAGGATGTCTAAGTTAACAACAGAATCTAGATCAGTTGGGAAGGTAGGCCGGGGTTTGGTAAACTTTTACATACGGAAATAGAATACCTCCGACCGTGAGGTGAGGTGTTCCACATTGGTGTCAACTCAGGTACGGTCTTACACACACACAAAGGTGCTGGAGAAACTCAGCGGGTACAGCAGCATCTAAGGAGCGAAGGAAATAGGCAACGTTTCGCACCCGCTGAGTTTCTCCAGCACCTTTGTGTACCTTCGATTTTCCAGCATCTGCAGTTCCTTCTTCAACACCAAGGCCTTACACATGAATGGTAGAGCCCAGAACAGAGAGATGTGCCAATACACACTCATGCTCCTCTGAAAGTGGCGAGTCAGGTGGCACTCTGTAGATCTGCTCTCCATAATACTAACACATCTGTTATACACTTCTTTGATCCATAATACAGTCCAGGTCTTACCTTACAATACGTTACTGGGGATGTGGTCAGGGTGGTGACCACTTGTAGTGTAACTTCACTAGATCCTAATAAACTTGCTGGGCCGTTACTTGGTGTGTTCTTTATTGGCTCTACACACTCTAACATTCACTGGGAAGAAGATTGAGTAAAAAAGGGCCCAGCAGGGTGGCACAGTGGCCCAACAGGGTGGCACAGTGGCCCAGCAGGGTGGTACAGTGGCCCAGCAGGGTGGCACAGTGGCCCAGCAGGGTGGTACAGTGGCCCAGCAGGGTGGCCCAGCAGGGTGGCACAGTGGCCCAGCAGGGTGGCAGGGTGGCCCAGCAGGGTGGCACAGTGGCCCAGCAGGGTGGCACAGTGGCCCAGCAGGGTGGAACGGTGGCCCAGCAGGGTGGCACAGTGGCCCAGCAGGGTGGCAGGGTGGCCCAGCAGGGTGGCACAGTGGCCCAGCAGGGTGGCACAGTGGCACAGCAGGGTGGCACAGTGGCACAGCAGGGTGGCACAGTGGCCCAGCAGGGTGGCATAGTGGCCCAGCAGGGTGGCACAGTAGCCCAGCAGGGTGGCACAGTGGCCCAGCGGGGTGGCACAGTGGCCCCGCAGGGTGGCCCAGTGGCCCAGCAGGGTGGCACAGTGGCCCAGCAGGGTGGCACAGTGGCCCAGCAGGGTGGCACAGTGGCCCAGCAGGGTGGCACAGTGGCCCAGCAGGGTGGCCCAGCAGGGTGGCACAGTGGCCCAGCAGGGTGGCACAGTGGCCCAGCAGGGTGGCCCAGCAGGGTGGCACAGTGGCCCAGTGGCACAGCAGGGTGGCCCAGCAGGGTGGCCCAGTGGCCCAGCAGGGTGGCGCAGTGGCCCAGCAGGGTGGCACAGTGGCCCAGCAGGGTGGCACAGTGGCACAGCAGGTTGGCACAGTGGCCCAGCAGTGTGGCACAGTGGCCCAGCAGGGTGGCATAGTGGCCCAGCAGGGTGGCCCAGTGGCACAGCAGGGTGGCCCAGTGGCCAGCAGGGTGGCACAGTGGCCCAGCAGGGTGGCACAGTGGCCCAGTGGCCCAGCAGGGTGGCCCAGCAGGGTGGCACAGTGGCCCAGCAGGGTGGCACAGTGGCCCAGCAGGTTGGCACAGCAGGGCCCAGCAGGGTGGCACAGTGGCCCAGCAGGGTGGCCCAGTGGCCCAGCAGGGTGGCCCAGCAGGGTGGTACAGTGGCCCAGCAGGGTGGTACAGTGGCCCAGCAGGGTGGCACAGTGGCCCAGCAGGGTGGCACAGTGGCCCAGCAGGGTGGCCCAGCAGGGTGGCCCAGTGGCACAGCAGGGTGGCACAGTGGCCCAGTGGCCCAGCAGGGTGGCACAGTGGCCCAGCAGGGTGGCACAGTGGCCCAGCAGGGTGGCCAGTGGCCCAGCAGGGTGGCACAGTGGCACAGCAGGGTGGCACAGTGGCCCAGTGGCACAGCAGGGTGGCACAGTGGCCCAGCAGGGTGGCACAGTGGCCCAGCAGGGTGGCACAGTGGCCCAGCAGGGTGGCCCAGCAGGGTGGCACAGTGGCCCAGCAGGGTGGCACAGTGGCACAGCAGGCCCAGTGGCACAGCAGGGTGGCCCAGTGGCACCAGCAGGGTGGCACAGTGGCCCAGCAGGGTGGCACAGTGGCCCAGCAGGGCGGCCCGGCAGGGTGGCACAGTGGCCCAGCAGGGTGGCACAGTGGCCCAGCAGGGTGGCCCAGCAGGGTGGCACAGTGGCCCAGCAGGGTGGCACAGTGGCCCAGCAGGGTGGCACAGTGGCCCAGCAGGGTGGCACAGTGGCCCAGCAGGGTGGCACAGTGGCCCAGCAGGGTGGCACAGTGGCCCAGCAGGGTGGCACAGTGGCCCAGCAGGGTGGCACAGTGGCCCAGCAGTAGTCACTGCCTTACAGCGCCAGAGATCCGGCTTTGTTCGTGACAATGGGTGCTATCTGTACAGAGTTTGTATGTTCTCTCTGTGACTGAGTGGGTTGTGTCCAGGTGCTCTGGTTCCCTCCCATATTCCAAAGATATACAGGTTTGTAGGTTAATTGGCTTCTGTAAAATTGTAAATTGTCCCTAGTGTGTAGGATAGTACTAGTGTACGGGGTGATTGCTGGACGGCACCGACTCAAGGATTGTTTCCATTGCATTTGTAAAGTCTGAAAGTAAAGTCTAAAGCTGTACAAGTCATTTCTGAGACCACAATTGGAGTACCGTGTGTATTTCTGGTCCTCCAGAAGGATGTCATGAATGCTTCACAAGGATGCTGCCTGGGCTTGAGTTATAGGGAGGGGTTGGGTAGGCTGGAGGGTAGGGAGTTGAGTGCTGACCTTATTGAGTTGTACAAGATTCATGTAAACGCTCACAGTCTTTCTTCCCCCAGGATATAGGATTCTAAAACTAGAGGACATTGGCTTAAAGCGAGAGAGGAAACATTTAAGAGGGATCTCAGGGGCAACACTTTCACTCAGTATCTGGAGCGAGCTGCCACAGGGAGCTAGAAGAGCTCTTTTAAAATTCATTACTTTTAAAATTCATTTGGACCGATATCGGGATTGTAAAGTGATCTGGGCCAAATGCATGCAAATGGGATTATCCGAAAACCAATTTGGTTGATGTGGACACAGTGGCCTGTTCTGTGCTGCACCTTGCACAAATAAACCAGAGCCAATATTAATACGCAGATAGAGGTGCCCATGGACTATTTCTGATTCACTTTCTGGGAACATGAGGTGAAGCCCATCCCTCAGCCAGGACACCGTGTAGACAACATGCTAGACACCATGTAGACACCGTGTAGACACTGTAGACACTGTGTAGACAACATGCTAGACACCGTGTAGACACTGTAGACACTGTGTAGACACTGTGTAGACACTGTGTAGACAGTGTAGACACCGTGTAGACAATGTGTAGACACTATAGACACCGTGTAGACAATGTGTAGACACTGTGTAGACACAGACTACGTGTAGACACTGTGTAGAGACACACGTGTGTAGACAATGTGTAGACACTATAGACACCGTGTAGACACCGTGTAGACACTGTGTAGACACTGTGTAGACACTGTGTAGACACCGTGTAGACACTGTGTAGACACTGTGTAGACACTGTGTAGACACTGTGTAGACAATGTGTAGACACTGTGTAGACACTGTGTAGACAATATGTAGACACTGTGTAGACACCGTGTAGACACTGTGTAGACACTGTGTAGACAATATGTAGACACTGTGTAGACACTGTATATACACTGTGTAGCAATGTGTAGACACTAGACACTGTGTAGCAATGTGTAGCAATGTGTAGACACTGTGTAGACACTGTAGACACTGTGTAGACAATGTGTAGACACTGTGTAGACACTGTATAGACAATGTGTAGACACTGTGTAGACACTGTGTAGACACCGTGTAGACACTGTGTAGACACTGTGTAGACACTGTGTAGACACTGTGTAGACAATGTGTAGACACTGTGTAGACACTGTGTAGACACTGTGTAGACAATGTGTAGACACCGTGTAGACACTGTGTAGACACCGTGTAGACACTGTAGACACTGTAGCAATGTGTAGACACTGTAGCAATGTGTAGACACTGTGTAGACAATGTGTAGACACTGTGTAGACAATGTGTAGACACTGTGTAGACAATGTGTAGACACTGTGTAGCAATGTGTAGCAATGTGTAGTCACTGTGTAGACACTGTAGACACTGTGTAGACACTGTGTAGACACTGTGTAGCAATGTGTAGACATGGTGTAGACACCGTGTAGACACTGTATAGACACTGTAGACAATGTGTAGACACTGTGAGACACTGTGTAGACACTGTGTAGAAACTGTGTAGCAATGTGTAGACACTGTAGACACCGTGTAGACACTGTATAGACACTGTAGACAATGTGTAGACACCGTGCTACACAACATGCCAGACACTGTGCCAGATACCGTGCCAGACACTGTGTTAGACACCTATTACAACCCATGTGAGGTCTCCGCTACAGGAGCAGCAAGACGGACTTGCTTCAAACCACCTGGAACAAAAACAATCATTGCTGTGGAAAGAGAAACCAGTCAAGGTTTTCGATCCGTGACCTTTCCATGGGATTCCAGATTCCAGCATCTGCTGGAATTTATTTTCCCTTCAAACAACCCGGGTATTATTTGACTTGAAATGTTATAGAAATAAGAGCATGATTCCAATTTAAGAATGTTACCGCAGCAGAAGATGCATCTTTTCTGCAACTGCGGGACATTGCATGAGGCACATGTCCAGTGAGGTACCGCTAGGACCTGTCACTGTACTAACGCAGCCACTGTTCATCTTGTTTATTATATCCACCCAGCTTCAATTTCAAATTACTGCGTCTAATGATGATTTTCTATACATTCACCGTTGTCATTTCATTCTCAGAGCTCTTGGAATCCACAGAATGATCAAATGGTATAAAAATAACCCAGATAATTGCTTCCCCATCACTAGAGCAGACTCAAAGTAAACCGACCCATTCCGTTATGGTGTGTGGAAGAAGAACTATAAATATGATATAAATATGAGTTGTATGCAGGAGTCAAAACAAACTGAGGCATTCCATCTGCTGTTCTATTTGAAGAGAAAATCTGCTCCTTAGTTTCTGCCAACAAACTGAATCCTGGGCGACACACACACACAGCACAATCGTAGAGTCAGCAACAGACGGTGTTCCTGGACTTACACATGCCTCAGTGATTCCTTGCTGTGGAGACATTTACCCCAGGAGAGGAGGTTAGAGAGAGGGGGGGGGGAGGTCAGGGAAAGGGAATGAGGAATTAAAGTGGAGAATGCGGGAACACTCAGCAGGCCAGTCAGTGTCTGTGCGACAAGAGAGAGGGAGAGAGAGGGAACATCTCAATTAAATGGAGATGCAAGAGACTGTCGACACTGGAGTCTGGAGCAAACAACACACTGCTGCTCCCCTCTGTCTCATTCTCTCGCCTTCATTTCTACTTCCACCACCCCCTCTGCCCCATCACTCCCCCCACCCTCCCTCCCCTGCCCATTCCATCTGGTGATCATCACATCCATCTCTCACTTGCCTGCTCCTGCCACCCCCTCCCCCTCCCCATCACCTCTGTAAACCCACTACCTCCCCTCTACTCTCTCAGTCCAGAAGAAAGACCTTGAGCACAAGACACCAAGGGTCCATTCCTCCCACGGGTGCTTGCTGGTACTGGTGAGGTTACAAATCAGACATCCACCACCACGTGTCAGCCAGAGCACCTCCCCTGTCATTCTGCCCACCCATCACCTTACTCACTTTACCTGCCTCCTCCCTACTAATTTAAACATTGATGAAAGATCTGAATCATGACCCCTGAGTCTCTCTCCTCACACGCTGACTGGGCTGCTGTGTATTTCCAGCACTTCCTGTAGAACATTTTGGACTTCCAATATTTTCTGTTTTTTTGCTTTTTAAAGTAGGAATAAGTTTGAGGATAAATGGTGCGCTGGGATTGTGGGTGTTTGCCGTGACAATGCCTGGCTGCAGCTGACAGTTACAGCATGGTATATCAGACTGATGCGCAGATGTTGCAGCTTTGGTATTTGCCACGGTGCATTCACGGACACCAGCATGCATCTAAAGCAACAATGCAAGCAATACTCACACACAGGGGCACATTGTCACTGGACGCTGTGATGAAGGAAGCAAGTTGGGAGAGTGACCCCAGGGCTCGGGCAGGTTGGGCAAGGACATCACAGGGGACATCTCCTCCCCCCCCCCCCCTCCCCGGCCAGAAGCCTGTAGTGCCGGGAAGCCCACTGCCCACTCTGTGGGCTGAAGGTGAAGTTACCTGGAGCATGATGTTGGGTGCTGGGATCACTAACGCAACAGTGATCAGCAAACTGAGATGTGGCCACAGTCAGCAGCAGCAACCAGACGTGATCTCCAGATTTGAGAGCAACTATAACCTGGATCTCGCTGCCAAGACACAGGCGTGTGTGTGTCTGAGATCACCATTCCCACTCGACAGGGCAATGTGGCATCATTGTCTCACAAGATGATGTGAGGAGGATGATGAGGGGTGATCTTATAGAGCTGTATAAAATCATGAGAGGAATAGATCAGGTACATGCACAGAGTCTCTTGCCCAGAGTTGGGGAATCAAGGACCAGAGGACATAGGTTTAATGTGAAGGGGAACATATTTAGAGGTGTAACTTTTTCACACAATGGGTGGAACAAGCTGCCAGAGGAGGAAGTTGAGGCTGGGACTATTCCAATGTTTAAGAAGCAGTTAGACAGGTACGTGGTAGGACAGGTTTGGAGGGATATGGACCAAACGCTGGCAGGTGGGACTAGTGTAGCTGGGACATGTTGGCCGGTGTGGGCAAGTTGGGCCAAAGGGCCTGTTTCCACACTGTATCACTCTATGACTCTATAAGATATGGCAAAGACAGCACATTGTTTTTCACTATTTCAGAGTTGGGATCTTCACAGACAAATGTGTTTTGTGCAGAAGTCTGAGTTGTTAAAGCAAGATGTGGGAGACGTGGTGACAACTGTTCATGAAATTGGAGCAGGGATGAATGAATTCATGTTGTATTCCTTGTGGGTTACCTGCATCAGCTCCCTCTGGTGTATTATTGTGGTATAATAGATGGCTATATGGAGAAATCACTTTGTTTGTGTTGGAAACTTTTTGTTTTGCAGAGTCCTAAATATTCCTAGAAAAGTGGGCGTGATTGCACACCACGTTCTTTACAAACGGGACACAAAATGCTGGAGCAAAGGGCATGTCCCACTTACCCGATTATTTTCGGCAAGTGCCGGCACCCGTCCTAGTCGCAGCTGGTGGCCGAAAATATTCAACATGTTGAAAATCCAGCGACAACCAGAACAAGGTACAACTCTTTGGGCGACTACTCACGGCCATAGAGGCATCACCCCGTGACATGTCGACACGTGAGGCCTGTATGGTCGTGAGTAGTCGCCCAAAGAGTCGTACCTTGTTCTGGTCGCTGCTGGATTTTCAACATTTCGAAAGGCCTTTAACTCAGCGGGTCAGGCAGCATCTTTGGAGAGAAGGAATGGGTGACGTTTCGGGTCGAGATCCTTCTTCAGACCGTTCTTCAAATGTTTGCAACCCATGTGTTCTAAACAGTCTAAGGATTTAAATCTCAAGTGGACACCAAATGGTGAAGTAACTCAGCAGGTCAAGAAGCATCTCTGGAGAACAGGGTAGGTGACAGTTTGAGGCCACACCTTTCTTCAGACTGATCTGTCGATCACTAACCCCCCTGGCGTGTGTCGACCATGCTTTGTCCAGCCTGTCCCCACTTCCAGTTTTCTTCTCCCCCCCTACAATCAGTCTGAAGAAGGGTCTCAACCCGAAACATCACCGATCCATGTTGTCCAGAGATGCTGCCTGACCCGCGGAGTTACTCCAGTACTCTGTGTCCTTTTGTCCATTAACCAGCTCCTGCACTTCCTTGTTCCACAAAGATCTGATGTGTCTGGACGTTGATGTCTGAAATAGATGATATGATCCCCAGAGTTGATTGTGTGAATGTAGGCGCCTGTACAGAGCAATGAGCCTCCAACGAGTTATTTTCTGACAAAAAGATTGATGTACAACAGGCAAAAGCATTCCCTGAGCTGTTGGATGTGAATATACCGATGGTGCCAAGGTGGAAATCATCCTTGCTTTCAGAAATTATTATCATGCTTGACTTCATCTCAGAGAATTAAACGTAACTGCAGGTTGGTGGGGTTAGAATGGTCAGGGATTGGAGCCCGCGTTTAGGACATGCAGGGGCTGGTTGGGTTGTGAGCCTCTGGGTGGGACTGAGTGGAGTGCTTGGTCCAGGAGGTGATTGCCACAGTCTAGCGTGTGTAGAACCAGGGGCTGTGGTTGCATCTACACTTAATACAATCAAATGCACAGGAAACTGGATGATTTATAAAATATAACCTAACTATACCAGTGGTGCCCCGTTACATTATGCAGTGTTCACTTTTTGCAGAATGATGTCACCCTTATTTTATTGTGGGTAAATTACAAAGGTCATAGATCGTGACATTTTGATCCAATTTTTCATGTTAAATAATTAAAGCAAGCTGCAAATGACATCACATTTATGAGAGGGAAGGTGGAAGAATGAGCCTGATTGGGGCTGGAAGTTACTGGAATAATTACCTGATGCCTGAGGCCTACTGCTAATGGCTGCCAGCGTGTACAAGCAGGTGGGCTTTGCTTTCTAAACATGATTTACAAATGAAAAGGAACATCAAATAAAGCCATTTCTAAGCTTCTGCTCCATGTTCCAATGTTATGCTTCCTTTGAATATTACCAGAGGACTGGATCTCGCTCGCTTCATTCTGCCAGGTTCATCTACATTGGCAGGCCAGTGGCTAGGCAACCAATTACTTTCTTGGACCAGATTTCAATGCCCCAAAGCAGCCGGCATGGCAGCAGCTCATCAGTCTGATGCTTTTGTGCATTCCACAAAGGGATTTTAAGCAAATACCTCCTGCGAAAAGCAGTTAGGTGCTGATGGTATCGTTTGGATTGTCAACAGACCGAGTGCTTTGCTACACTGAGCACAGTCTTGGTTCATGACATCTGTGGTTGGCCCCAAGTAAGACAAGCTGCAGACATGTGACAAGTCACTGGGCTGCCCACAGGTTAGTGTGAGACATTGCCTGGAGTATATAGGGCTCTGACAGTGACTATATCGGTCACCGACCAACCTGACAAAGGTCTTTGGTGTCATTTACCTTGCACGGTCCAATATACTGCAGGACTGAGGCACACAGGACACTGCAGGTTCTGGAATAGGGAGCAGAAAGCACCTCAGCAGGCCAGGCAGCCTCTGTGGAAGGAAAAGGCCAGTCAAACATTCTAGTCAAGACCCTTCATCTGGACTGGCAGCCTGACCCGTAGAGTTCCTCCAGCAGTTAGTTTAACTGCAGGAGTTGGCCCTGTACACCAGTGGATAACAAGCCGTTTCAAGCATGGAGCGGCTGTGCTTTAAACAACATGCTCTTTCTCATTCAAATACTGGCACATTATGTGGCGATGAATAGTAGAATCTTATTCATCCTTTGCCAATCATCACACACAAACTGCAGCAGATGACCAAAGCTGGTCTCCCTCTGCTTAACAAACTCAAATTCATCCAGACCCCTGCAACTTGCATCAAACATTGCTCATCGATCCACACTGACCATTGGCAGCTTTTGATCCAGCAGCACATTGAGGTTTGAATTCTCACCTCTCCCTGTCCCCATCCCTGCAAAGCCCAGAGCCTGTTGCCACTCTCCAAGATCTCTGTCCACTAGTTCATGTATGTGTCCACTAGTACATGTATGTGTCCACTAGTACATGTATGTGTCCACTAGTACATGTATGTGTCCACTAGTACATGTATGTGTCCACTAGTACATGTATGTGTCCACTAGTACATGTCCACTACATGTACCACTAGTACATGTATGTGTCCACTAGTACATGTCTGTGTCCACTAGTACATGTCTGTGTCCACTAGTACATGTATGTGTCCACTAGTTCATGTATGTGTCCACTAGTACATGTCTGTGTCCACTAGTTCATGTATGTGTCCACTAGTACATGTATGTGTCCACTAGTACATGTCTGTGTCCACTAGTACATGTATGTGTCCACTAGTACATGTCTAGATACAGCCTTGATTTGTCCCTCGAACACTGTTGCCTTGCCTTCAATTGCCTTCCCTCATCTGTGGAATTCCCTTTCATAGGTAGCCCACTGTATCCACTGTGTCCACTGTATCCACTGTACCCACTCTAGCCCACTCTATCCCACTGTGCCCACTGTACCCACTCTAGCCCAGAGTAGCCTGCTGTACCCACTGTACCCACTGTACCCACTGTACCCACTGTGCCAACTGTGCCCACTGTATCCACTGTACCCACTGTATCCACTGTACCCACTGTACCCACTGTATCCACTGTGTCCACTGTACCCACTGTACCCACTCTATCCACTGTACCCACTCTATCCACTCTATCCACTGTATCACTGTATCCACTGTACCCACTCTATCCCACTCTATCCACTGTACCCACTGTACCCACTCTATCCACTGTACCCACTCTATCCACTCTATCCACTGTATCACTGTATCCACTGTACCCACTCTATCCCACTCTATCCACTGTACCCACTCTATCCCACTCTATCCACTGTGCCCACTGTACCCACTGTACCCACTCTACCCACTCTAGCCCACTCTAGCCCACTCTAGCCGGCTGTAGCCCATTCTCCCTGCTGGTGACTCTTTCAATTGTACCTTCATCATCAGATGCCTGGTCCAGAGTTTGATAATCCCACGTGAAACTCTTTAGAAATTTACTACATTCAAATAGCAGTTGGCCAAAGTACACGTCATGCCAGGAGATTCTGAATGAGGGGGTCAGGTGATCAAGAATCTTGTATTAATTCCAGGCAACTGTACATTTTTCCCAGTTTCTGTAAGTTTCTCATGGAAACATGATCTGAAACATGAACTCTGTTTTCTCTTCACGAACTTCCTGGCCTGCTGAGTGTATCCAGCATTCCCCACTTTTATCCAGATATCCGGCATTGTCTGTGTTTTGGTTTGGGACCTGAAAGATTCAACTCAGTTGCATGAAGTTTGATGCTTTTCTTGGCACAACTTAATTGGTCAATTTCAGTTTGCAACTTAATCATTTGTAAACCCTGATCAAGGACCTTTGGCTTTTGTTTTCCACCTTCAACTAAGCGCTATTGCCCCTATTTGTCTCCTCGTTTCACTGTGAAGAAATAGTTTGCCACAGTCTCTCTTCACGCTTCCTATATCCATCATTGGTTCTGAATTCTGTGACAGTCATCGGCATCAGTTGACATTTGAAGGTTGTGTGGTTAGAACAAGATCCGGAACAGCAGGGAACGTGGGTAGAGGAATGGCAGATGGATGTTAACTCAGACAAGTGCAAAGTGATGCATTTTGGCCAGTTGAACCAGGCCAGGACATGCACAGTGAATGACAGTCCCAGGAAATGTTGAGGCAGAATATCGACCTGGAATGTTGCCTGACCCTTCACAGATGCTGCTTGATCCACAAGGTTCCTCCACAACTTTGTTTTTAGCTCCAGTTTCCGGCATCTGCGATCTTTTGTGTCTCCCTGGGGACTATAGTTGGACAGAGACACGTCGGGGTACAAATGAGGTGAATATATGCCACAAGGTACCAGAGGAAGTAGTTGAGGCAAGTACAATAACAAGATGAATAAACATCTTCATGGATAGGAAATGTTTAAAGGGGTACAAGCCAAACACAGGAACAGGAGTTGTGTTGGGAAAGGCATCTTGGTTTGCATGGACACGTTGGGCAGAATGCTGTGCTTCCTTGCTAAATGTGAACCAAGGTGGGAAATGTAACCGCACACTAGTTTTGAACGTTTGCAAGTGTGGTGAGTGCAAAGCACACTCACTGGCTGACACATACTTTCACATAAATACCAGCCTAGGTTTGCCATCTGTTGCCTTGGCTTGAAACCCCAGCTTGCAACTGCCGCTCCGATGTAGAAGGAGAAGATGGACAGGGTTGTTATCACGGCTAAAGATCTCAAACATGGGGGAATAATGAGCAGGCCATGATTGGAGCAGAGGAGCTAGGGAGATTTAACTTCAGTGTAGACTATTTTGAGTGGATTGACAGGGTTGAGGAGTTGGGGCAGGGATGAAAGGGAATTGGTGGAGAGAGGGTGGTATGGATCTGGAGCTCATTCCAATAGTGGGCAACAGCCACAGAACCCTGGGGAGAATGAAGATTAGATTTCATTAGATTAGTTTCTTGTTATATTCACCAGGGTGCAATGAAATTCCTTGTTCACATCAAGCTCAGAGTAAAGAGTGTACATATAGTCATGATGTTGCCAGGACTCGAGGGAGAGACTTGGGGAGAGGTTGAGCTGGCTAGGAGTTTATTCATTTTTGTATTCGTTAGAGACCAGAGGACTGAGAGGTGATCTTACAGAGATGTATACAGCCATGAAGAGAATAGATGGGGTGACTAGTGACTGTATGACTGTGTATCAGATCATGGGAGCAGTAGATAAGGTGAATGGAAAGAGTATGGGAATCAAGAAGCAGGGGACATGGTTTAGGATGTGCTGGGTAAGAGTTAATAGGAACCTGAAGGGCAACACATTTACATAAAGGATGGTAGGTGTATGGAACGAGCTGCTGGAGGATTTAGTTGAGCCAGGTATTATCGCAACGTATAAAAATTATTTGGACAACAACATGGATAGCATAGGTTAGACAATAGACAATAGACAATAGGTGCAGTAGTAGGCCATTCAGCCCTTTGAGCCAGCACCGCCATTCAATGTGGTCATGGCTGGTCATGGTTGAGAGGGTTATGGGCTAAATGAAGGCAGGAGGGACACATTGAGCCCAAGGGCCCATTCCCACGCTGTCTGTCTATGACTCGATGACTAATGTCTTGTTTTGTACAGTTTTTCTTTCATCTGTCGTGTAGAATTTGTGTCGAGTTAACATATACTTGATGTGTTTGTGAGTTGTGGTCTATGTGGCCACCCAGTCATGGCACATAGAGTGAGTGACTGAGTACACAATCACATAGAGCAATCACATCAGTGTGGACGGCCAGGCTGGAGGAAATGTTCTGGTCAGTTCCATCCGACTGAGGTCGGGACGTCCAGCAGCCATGTTGCAGATGCTGGCACCAAGGTCAAGGTGGTGAACATTTAGGGTGAGTTATTTTGGTCTACCAATAGACAACAGGTGCAGGAGTAGGCCATTTGGCCCTTCGAGCCAGCACCGCCATTCGATGTGATCATGGCTGATCATCCCCAATCAGTACCACGTTCCTGCCTTCTCCCCATATCCCCTGACTCCACTATCTTTAAGAGCCCTGTCTAGCTCTCTCTTGAAAGCATCCAGAGTACCGGCCTCCACCGCCCTCTGTGGCAGAGAATTCCACAGACTCACAACTCTCTGTGAGAAAAAGTGTTTCCTCGTCTCCGTTCTAAATGGCTTCCCCTTGTAAACTATACAGACCATTGTAAACGTGACGGTATGGAGGCTGAGCTGCCGGCAATGACTAGCCTCCGGCACAGACCTACTCTATGCCAATGTGGCCCCCAGCTGCTACCAAGGAGGAGAGTGACGGTGAACAGGGAACTAGGATTACTGTAGGTGTGTAGAACAAACACAATGGCCCCAAGATGATTCTGGAATATTCCTTGGAAATAAGCGACTATTCTAATCAGCTGCAGTGCAACATTTAGTTTGAGGCTGTCCTTGAATATCAGGAGGCCACGCTGAATGATTCATCTAAACCCCTGCGGGTTGGAATATTAATCTGAGCTAAGCAGCTGGGTCAGCGGGCCATCTCATTATAGATGATGCTGGAGTGGATCAGATGCAGCTGTGAGGTGGACGTCAGCATTGATTGCTCTCTCCACGTTGATAATAAACTGTTAGTTCTGACCAGTGTTCTCGTCTGTAAACCATTGAACTGTAGACTCCTGCGATTCTCTCATCTACCAAAGTCAATGACTGTGGGCTGTGAGGACACAAGCGACTGCAGATGCTGCCGTCTTAAACAAAGACAAACTGCTGGACAAACTCAGCGGTCAGGCAGCATCTGCGGAGGGAAATGGACAGAAGGAGTCTTGAGTCAGGACATTTCGTCAGATCACTATACAGCACATATAGCATTGGAACAGGCCGCTCAGCCCATCTGGTCCATGCCGGCCAGCCCAGTTAGTCCCACATGCCAGCATCCGGCCCAAACCCTTCCAAATCTTTCCAAATCTATCTTGGTGATTAAAAACATTGTAATTGTCACTTCCTCCAGCAGCTTGTTCGTGATAAGCACCAAACTAAATCAACAGAGAAATGTTGCACTGCAGCTGATTATGTCCCCCACACACACACACCCCCCCTCACTACATCCACCTATCACCTGCCACGCTTTGCCCACCCCCCTCACCTCTATTCCAGCTTTCTCCACCCCTTTACAATCAGCCTGAAGAAGGTCCCAAGCTGAAACATCAACTGTCCATCTCGTCCAGAGCCCGGAGGTGAAGTGGGCTCGATGTTGGGTGACAATGGACAATAGACAATAGACAATGCTGCTCTAATGCAGCAGTGATCAGCAAACTGAGATGTGGCAACAATTAGAGGTGATCTCCAGATTTGAGAGCAACTGTGGCCTGAGTCTCGCTGTCAAGACACAGGCGTGTGCGTGTCTGAAATCACCATTCCCACGCGACAGAACAATGTGGAAAGAAATGTCATTATCTCACAAGATGCAGCAAAGATTAGCACATTGTTATTCACGACTTCAGAGTTGGAATCTTCACCGAGACGTCTGAGTTCTTAAAGCAAGGTGCTACTTGGCTCTCCCACTGGTCACATTGCAGGAGACGATGGTGGCGTTCTCAGGAGAGCTTTGTGTATTTTTAATGTCCCCTTGGCATCATAATCCTTGAGAATATTCCAGTTATTTTCCCACTGCCTGGCCTTTGCCGCTCCGGCCCCAAGTGGCCATTTTTCACTGCCCTGGCCACTGCCCTGCCCTGCCTGGCCCAAGGCTGAACCATGTTCCCACCACACCGCTCCGTGGAGCAAGGCTCTGACCATCAGTGCCGGCCAAACTGTCCTATTTAAATCGGCCATCCAGAGAGTTGTGAATCTGTGGAATGTCGAAGTGCTGAGCCACCGGGAGATCAGGTTGGTTTAGACGGACTGGGCGGAGGTGTTCAGCGAAACGATGGCCGAGCCTGCGCTAGAGAAGTTGACACCTGGAACAGCGGATACAGTAGATGAGGTTGGAGGAGGTGCAGGTGAACCTCTGCCTCACCTGGAAAGACTGTCGGGGTCCTTGGATGGAGTCGAGGGGAAAGGTGTTTGGGTCTTGACCCGATTCGTCGCCCATTCCTTGTCTCCAGAGATGCTGCCTCACCCACTGAGTTAGTCCAGCATTTTGTGTCTACCTTCGATTTAAACCAGCATCTGCAGTTCTTACATACACCTTAATGAACATACAAGTGTATTCTGGCTTCAGGCAAGAGCTCTCTATCTAATCCTTTCCCTTGTCCTCTCCATACAATTTAGACATTGTAAATGGGAAAGTGGGACTGAATAGATTACTGTACAAGGAGCTGGTTTGCATTTGATGGGCATCTTTTAATGTTAGAACAATCTTGTTCTGCATTCTCTGTGTTCTCACAGGTCATTTCCCATCAACTTTTATGCCATCAGCAAATTTGGAAATGTTATGTTGTCTTTTCATCTAATCATGAATATAAATTGGCAAATTAATATAAAATGAAAACATGCAGACTGGCCCGGAAACAAAGTCCTGTTTTGTGCCGGCGTGTTCATCTCCCAGACTCTGAAACCTTTCATTGCACATGGTTTTAACTACTGAAGAGATAGCTGAATAAATCTGTTCAAAATCCAGACATATTCCATCCACAGATTAGCTCTTCCCTACCTAGATAGTTACATCCTCAGTTTAGTATCTCAGGCACCACTTATATATATTACAGCCACAATGACTCTAATTACACTGCTTTTCCAATCATCTTGTTACCACATCTTTCAAAATGGATTTCAACATTTTCCCGGTGTGAAAGTTACTGGGGTATCATTCTCATTTTCCCCGTGTTCTTGAACAGCTTTCCCCCATTCCCCACCTCCAGCCCGCTGCCGTTCCAGAATGTCGGAAGGTGATTACATGTACGGGCTCTGTAGCCACCTCACTCAGCACGTGGCAGGCTGAGTCCTGGGCTCTACACACTTTGCTTTCATTCCCTTTGGTTCCTCACCATTTTTGTCCTCTCGAATGAAAGATTTCAACGGAAGGAGGATTTCAGTATAGGAGTAAAGAGGTTCTACTGCAGTTGTATAGGGCTCTGGTGAGACCACATCTGGAGTATTGTGTACAGTTTTGGTCTCCTAATTTGAGGAAGGACATCCTTGTGATTGAGGCAGTGCAGCATAGGTTCACGAGATTGATCCCTGGGATGGCGGGACTGTCATATGAGGAAAGATTGAAAAGACTAGGCTTGTATTTACTGGAGTTTATTTAGAAGGATGAGTGGGGGGGGGATCTTATAGAAACATATAAAATTATAAAAGGACTGGACAAGCTAGATGCAGGAAAAATGTTCCCAATGTTGGGCGAGTCCAGAACCAGGGGCCACAGGCTTAGAATAAAGGGGAGGTCTTTTAAGACTGAGGTGAGAAAGAACTTTTTCACCCAGACAGTTGTGAATTTATGGAATTCCCTGCCACAGAGGGCAGTGGAGGCCAAATCACTGGATGGATTTAAGAGAGAGTTAGATAGAGCTCTAGGGGCTAGTGGAGTCAGGGGATACGGGGAGAAGGCAGGCACGGGTTATTGATCGGGGATGATCAGCCATGATCACAATGAATGCCGGTGCTGGCTCGAAGGGCCGAATGGCCTCCTCCTGCACCTATTTTCTATGTTTCTATGAAAGTATTTGTGAATGGTTTGTTTATTGTACATGTTCCATGATAAATTATTCCCATCCCCTGTCAATGTTTTGGGAATCCATGATTCCGTCCACAACTATTTCCATTTGCTCGTGACATTGGAGGCCATTCAGCCCATTGAGTTTATGCCAGCTCCTGGAGCAGTCTCGTCTTCCATTATATCAAACATTCCCTTTCACTGGCCCACCATCGCCTCCAATCTCCAGAGAAATGTCAGGTGTTGCATTTTGCGACGTCTAACTAGGGCAGGGCCTACACAGTGAATGGTAGCCTCTGTGTAGTGTTGTAGAGCAGAGGGATCTAGTAGTACAGGTGCATGGTTTCTTGAAGGTCGAGTCACAGGTAGATGAGGTGGTCAAAACGGCCTTTGGCACATTGGCCTTCATCAGTCAGAGTATTGAGTAGAGAAGTTGGGAGGTCATGTTGCAGTTGTATAAGACGTTGGTGAGGCCACATTTAGAATATTGTGTTCAGTTTTGGGCACCGTGTTATAGGGAAGATATTGTCAAGCTGGAAAGGGTTCACTGAAGATTTATAAGGATGTTGCCAGGACTAGAGGGTGTGAGCTATAGGGAGAGGTTGTGTAGACTGGGTCTCTATTCCTTGGTGAGCAGGAGGATGAGGGGTGATCTTATAGAGGTGTATAACAAAGGGGAAAGGATTTAATAGGAATCCGAGGGGTAACATTTTCACACAGAGGTTCGAGGCTATATGGAACAAGCTGCCAGAGGAGGCAGTTGAGGCAGGGACTATCCCAACATTTAGAAACAGTTAGACAGGTACATGGATAGGACAGGCAGCATCTGTGGAGATTGGTGACGTGGATTGGTCGACCCTTTCGGGTCGAGACCTGATATTCACAAGAGATTATTTCTCAAGAGACGTTGCCTGAGTTATCCCGGCACTTTGTGTCTATCATTGGTATAAACCAGCATCTGCAGTTCCTTCTTATCAAATTCATCCCATGTCTAAACCAACATCTTAGTCACGCATAGTGTTAGAATTTGGGCTGATTACCACAAGGGCAGATGAAGTGAATGACTTTCACAATTGAAAGATGAACAGCTTGTGTTTTTAATACGTTTTTACAATATCTGTTAATATTTTGTCAGTATCTTGCTTGAAATAACAGCTGTGAAGTGTCATTTGCGAGTGAGCATTCATGGGCCTTTCCAGCAGTGACGTGTGGACAGGGTAAATTACTGGGGGTCCACAACTGTCACGGATTTGTCAGTAAAGTGAGCAAGAATGAACTGCGTCCACTTACTCTGTGAGAAACACCCTTTGGAGCAGTTATAGATTTAGTTACACAATTACAGCATGTTGACCTCCAGTAAAATGCTGGTAGTTAGCGATCAATTACTAGTAATGGCTATAATGGAATCAATTTCAGATAGTGAATTAAGAATATTACATGGCTTTAAAATGTAATAGAATAAACAGTTTTCCCCCTGGACTATTGATAGCAATCTACTAACTAGATCAAGTGATGTCCGTGTGGCTGCTTACAACTAAATATGCAAATTCATCATGCTATCTGCATTTTGATTATAGATGGGACAATTAGTAAAACAATGTCATTAAAATTCTCTGAGTAAATGATTCTTATATCTGTGACAATGTAAAGTGTTGGAACAGAGGCATGGCCAGTGGAACCACTGCCACACAGCGCCAGAGACCGGGGACTCCCGGTGACTGTGGGTTATCGCCAGATGCTCCCGTTTCCTCCCACAATCCAAACACACGTGTGTTTCTAGAGTTAATTGGCCTCTGTAAATCACCTCTAGTATGTAGAGTGGATGCAAACATGGATAACATAGAACTGGTGTAGTTTACAAAAAAGGACAAAGTGCTGGAGTAACTCAGTGGGTCAGGCAGCAGCATCCCTGCAGAACTGGAGCCTTGTTCAACTAGTATAAACTAGTGTGATTGGGAAATCGATGGGTCGAAGAACTGTCTCTCTCTCTCTCTCTCTCTCTCCATCTCTCTCTCTCTCTCTCTCTCTCTCTCTCTCTCTCTCTCTCTCTCTCTCTCTCTCTCTCTCTCTCTCTCTCTCTCTCTCTCTCTTTCTCTCTCTCTCTCTCTCTCTCTCTCTCTCTCTCTCTCTCTCTCTCTCTCTCTCTCTCTCTTTCTCTCTCTCTCTCTCTCTCTCTCTCTCTCTCTCTCTCTCCTCTCTCTCTCTCTTTCTCTCTCTCTCTCTCTCTCTCTCTCTCTCTCTCTCTCTCTCTCTCTCTCTCTCTCTCTCACTCTCTCTCTCTCTCATCCACATTCATTCATACATCCATTCATTCATTCACGGTGACATTATACTAACGCTGATGTTGATGTTGCTACTTTCCATTCATTGTGCCGGTCGCTGTCCTTGTATCAGGGATGATGCTGCTCCAGAAACACAATGTCAAGTCCTAGCTTTGCTCTTTCTGTAGTCAGCGAACAGCTATAGACCAATTCCACAGGCTATTAGCTTGAAGAAGGTAAATTATTAGATATATTAGGAACTTACTCTACAATATGTTGGGTTCTATTTTCATGCTGATGTGATTCCGAATAAAAATGTAATTAAACTTGGACCCCGTACGTCTTGTCTCGGAGCTGAGATACAATAACACATCTGGCTTTCAGTGGCTGTTTTGTTAAGAAGGTTGACTATCTTTCAGGTGAGCTGTGGTTGTTTGCAGCAGCGTGTGTGTTCCTTATGTCAGTGGTGTTAAGCGGTTTAGGTATTGAGATCTGCTGAACTAACGGTTTATGTATTCAGTGACAGAGACATATGTTGACATCACTGAAAAGGACATTTGTTGCCCATCTCTCAGTGTCCATGAGGAGATGCCTCGTGGTGAGCAGTTGTCTCGGCATTGCAGTTTACTGATGCTGTATGGAGTTCTCAGTGACATTCAGACTGCATCACAGGACAATATTCTCAGGCGAATATTCTCTTGCGTAAATTTGGTGCGTGTGCAGATGTAGTGAAGATGTCGCTATTTAGAGCATACTGCACACCACTCTACACTGCACACCTGTGGTCAAACTATGGAAAGACAATTTTGCAGAGACCAAAGCTGTCCTAAAAATGATGCCATGAGAACACTGCAAAGGAAACCTAGATGGTGTGGTGCTAGTAGCATGTTTGTGGCTGCAGGAGTCAGTACTAGAAGCTAGCCTAAGACATCACATATATAAATTCATTTGCCTAAATTTGATAAATGACTCTAAAAATGTAATTACTGTGGCCTTGTCAAACATAAGGTTTAGCTCTACACGCTACCAATCCCAGCTGTAGAGACACTGGAACCGTAGTCTCGTTGTAGAACATTGATCATTCTTTTAATCTGGATTTTGAATTCATGTATTGTGGGTTTTTTTAATTATATAATTTATGATAAGTGATATACTAAGATTTTATATGTATCTTATGATATTTTTTTAATATGCAAATGCATTTTTGTGTAATGTTGCCCCTTGTCTGGACCTCCAGTCCATAATGATAAAAGGTAAGTTTTAAGTTAATAAAACCTCAACCAGGTATTGGACCTGCTCACCTTTGTTGCACACACTCCATCACAAGCCTCAAGTCAAGTCAAGTCAAGTTTATTTGTCACATACACACATACGAGATGTGCAGTGAAATGAAAGTGGCAATGCTCGCGGACTTTTGTGCAAAAGACAAACAACAAAACAACCAAACAAACTATAAACACAATCATAACACACATATTCTTTTACATAATAAATAATGGAAGGAAAAACGTTCTGCAGAGTTAGTCCCTGGTGAGATGGGCGTTTACAGTCCGAATTGCCTCTGGGAAGAAACTCCTTCTCAACCTCTCCGTTCTCACCGCATGGCAACAGAGGCGTTTGCCTGACCATAGCAGCTAGAACAGTCCGTTGCAGGGGTGGAAGGGGTCTCCCATGATTTTATTTGCTCTGGAGTTGCACCTCCTGCCTCTCACTGTGCTGTCCCGCCCGTGGGCCTTTAGAATGTCCCTGCTTGCTCTTTGTTCTTTTACTCAAACCTGCTTGCAGTAAAGACCAAATAAACCATTAGCCTTGCTCATGTCTTGTTTTACCAACACATTAACTTCCAGTAATTCACGTACAAGGGCCCAAGTCATCTTGAACCTAAACATCTTCCATTGTCTCTTCAATTACTGGATAGCTAATTTCCATCCTCTAAAGCTGTCCCAACCTCAACATTGCTTCTATACTGCCGTACAACACAATGTTTTATACAGTGTTTCAGTGCAAGATCATTCTCTTCACACCTTAACTAGACGTTTGCCACATGCTGGAGTTGTTCACTTTGTGGATAATTACAACTGAGATTTTCTTGCTAACATCACTGAGTTTTGTTAAACGGAGCTGAACTCTCTCCACCCCCAAACCAGAGTACCTCGCAAGCTGTTGTTTCTCTCTTTCTCTCTCTCTCTCAACAGCATAACAATTCATTAGTGTTGGCACCCTCACAAGTGCTGCCTTCCTTCATCAACACAGGGAGTCTTTTGTGTTGCCGTTTACTGGGTGGTTGCAACCAGTTTGATCACAAGTGGCGAATACTGAAAGTCTGCAGTATTTCTTTATGATCTTCTTGATGGACTGATGCATAGGAATTTGTAAATAACAAAAGCACACTTCCCCTTATCGCCAGTGTTGAGTGTTTACACCCTGTGGGCAGCTGTGGAACAGACACTGCTGCTGCTGCTGCTCACGGCCATGCTGTGCATGAAGTTAGTGTTTGCCTCATCCATGCCTAATCATTCACGCACAGTCATAGAGTGATACAGTGTGGAAACAGGCCCTTCGGCCCAACTCACCCACACTGGCCAACATGTCCCAGCGACACTAGTCACAGAGTGATACAGTGTGGAAACAGGCCCTTCAGCCCAACTCACCCACACTGGCCAACATGCTGAGAGAATGGAGCGGCTGGACTTGTACACTCTGGAGTTTAGAAGGATAAGAGGGGATCTCATTGAAACATATGATTGTTAAGGGTTTGGACACACTAGAGGCAGGAAACATGTTCCCGGTGTTGGGGGAGTCCAGAACCAGGGGCCACAGTTTAAGAATAAGGGGTAAGCCATTTAGTACGGAGACGAGGAAACACTTTTTCTCACAGAGAGTGGTGAGTCTGTGGAATTCTCTGTCTCAGAGGGCGGTGGAGGCCGGTTCTCTGGATGCTTTCAAGAGAGAGCTAGATAGGGCTCTTAAAGATAGCGGAGTCAGGGGATATGGGGAGAAGGCAGGAACGGGGTACTGATTGTGGATGATCAGCCATGATCACATTGAATGACGGTGCTGGCTCGAAGGGCTGAATGGCCTATTCCTGCACCTATTGTCTATTGTCTATTGTCACAGCTACACTAGTCCCACCTGCCTACACTTGGTCCATATCCCTCCAAACCTGTCCTATCCATGTACCTGTCCAACTGTTTCTTAAACAATGGGATAGTCCCAGCCTCAACTACCTCCTCTGGCAGCTTGTTCCATACAACCCACCACCCAAACATCAACAACACAAACAATGTTCTAGACGGCCGTGGGGAGGAAGAGTCATGTTAGTTCAGCGATGATTTATTTGACTGTAAATGATGGCCAGGTTTATACAGGCGGGCCATGATCGGGAGTGGGCATGTATGATGGGGGGTGGATGGGGATATAGAGACCACACAGAGGCAACTCTCATGGACAATGGTGGCAGTGACTGAGTTGAACACGGTTGCACTCTCACAGCCCGGGCACTTGGACACAGTGACACCAACATCACTGCCCTGAATGAGGTACAACAGGGAGAAGATGGCCAGCTTGAAGAACAAGGCAGTGGAAGAGCAGGTGGCAGAGGAATAACTTCTTCACAGAGTGAGCATCAAGTTATCCCAGGTTGCAGAGTTAGGAACCGCATATGATCCTTCACCTCACTCTATGGCCATGAGTACGTAACTGGCACATGTCCACACCTGTGACAGAACAGCAAGAGATTGGCTGTCCTTGCTCCCATTCCTGACACAATGTATGTTGTATCATCTTGTTTTGTCAGAACAAGCACATGGTTTCAATAGACAATAGACAACAGGTGCAGAAGTAGGCCATTCGGCCCTTCGAGCCAACACCTCCATTCAATGTGATCATGGCTGATCATCCCCAATCAGTACCCCGTTCCTGCCTTCTCCCCATACCCCTTCACTCCGCTATCTTCAAGAGCCCTATCTAGCTCTCTCTTGAAAGTATCCAGAGAACCTGCCTCCACCGCCCTCTGAGGCAGAGAACCAACCTCATGGCCACAGGGACATTGCACGAGTGATGGATCGCAAAGACATCACCTGCGACAGATAGCACAATGGGCTAAGAGTTCGGCTGGCGACCGGAAGGTAGCCGGTTCAAATCCCGCTTGGAGTGCATACTGTCGTTGTGTCCTTGGGCAAGACACTTCACCCACCTTTGCCTGTAATGGAATGTAATTACGGCGGCAGGCGCGGGCACACCGCGACGCCCTGTGTCTCCCTTTCAAGGGAGATGCTAAAAATGCATTTCGTTGTCTCTGTACTGTACACTGACAATGACAATAAATTGAATCATTTCATTTCATTTTCATTTCATTTTTTCATTTCATTTCATTGCATCGTGGAAAGTGTAGATACTACTGGGATATCCACTGCCCACACAGTTCCACTATCTCAGTCAAGCTGAGCCCAGGACATCAGAATGAACATTGCCACAAGACCACCCAGTGGGCAGTGGTGTGCCCCTGGGATTGGTACTGGGTCCTCTGTGGTTTTTCCATACAGTACATGAATGATTTGGATGAGAATGTAGATGACATGATATGGTTAGTTTGTGGTTGACAGCAGTGGATTCATGTTATTAATGTGTTAGTGATGACTTTGGCTCGTACACAAAGTGAGATTTGGCTGATGAACCCTTTGATGGCAGGCAACATCTTTCACCACGGAGGTAAAGGGTGGCCATTTCATGTAATACATTCTGGAGGTTCAATAGCACTTTTCATCGGATTAACTCCCATGTCATATTTGTAAACTGCCCGCAGGTTACAGCCAGCAAGGACCTTCACCAGTCTACAGTTGGGCACGGCACTGGTATCCAGGATGTTGTTGTTCTTCTTCTTCTTGTGAATGAAACCTAAATAAACCAAAGGAATAGTTAGATCTCAAGCGGGGTGTTGAGCAGCCAGGTTGTTGCCTCTGTTACCAGGCCCCGACACAGCTCCATTTGGTGGGTGGTAGAGCGGGCACCCAGAGATGATATGGTTGACTGGGTTTGAATCCCAATATGTCACATGCTGTACAATTTAAATCTGGAACACAGTGATGTGATGTAAAGCTTCATCTGGTTCACATCATTCCATCAGGGTTAGTTTTACATTTATTTCTGTCACTTGTGAGAAGCTTTAATCTACATCTTATCCAAGCCCATCAGATAACACTAGACTTGAATCCAATCAGGAATGTGATGCCCCTGCCTGGTCTGCCTTGTGTGTGACCACAAACCCAGCTGGTTGACATGACTAGCATCAGCAATGCCCTTGCAGACCACTCCATTCAAGAGGCACGTTGGGACAGGCAATACAGCTCAGGCTGGGCGGAGAGACTGTCACTCAGTCGATATATCTCACGCCCAAATCCCTCACACAAGTGACAAAACGCAGATGAGACGAGTTCTGGTCAATGTTTTGATGTTGTGTGGATCTCCTCTGCTCTGCTTGAATCTACCTGACTAGTTCAATGTCCAAGCTGAAATACAATGCTCCCACTCTCCTCGTTGTGTACAATAAGCCGTACACGAGGACAACAGATATTGCAAAACGTGAAAGAAAACTAAGTGCCTAATATAGTGTTATAGCTGCAGACAAAAAGTGCAACTCAGAAAAGTGCAAGGCTGCAGAGAGGTAGGTTGGGAGATCTGAATAAATCCTTATTAGGAATTCCTGAATTTTGGATATTTCTGAATATAAATGGCAGAGATTGTCCAAGATTTGGATGATAAATGGATGTGAAGATTGACAGGATATAATTCCCCGTCCTTGGCACACGCTGCATTGTGTCATGTTGGTGTGTGGCATTTTAACCCAAGTCTATAGTTTTATCCTGAGTGGTTTAGAGTTTCTCGAGTGTTTTCTCACTGCACCTACAGCATTCCATGATATTTCTATTGTTACCGCCACTATCTGGGATACCTTTTACATGGATCATGAGTTAGGCAGCATAAATATCAGTTGATGTAAAGGTGATTCAATGTAGAGAACAAGAGAGGGCTTCTTACACCGGGGAGTTATGAGGCGGTGAAATTCATTCCCACGATTCAAGGTTGAGGTAGTTCCATTTATTGTCACATGTACCGAGGTACAGTGAAAAACTTTTGTTGTGTTAACCAGTCAGCAGAAAGACAACACAGGATTACAGTCGAGCCGTTTACAGTGGATAACATTTAGTGCAAGGTAAAGCTAGCAAAGTCCGATCAAGGATAGTCTAATGGTCACCAAAGAGATAGATAGTAGTTCAGCACAGCTCTCTGGTTGTGGTGGGATGATTCAGGTGTCTGATAACAGCTGGGAAGAAACTGTCTCTGAATTCAGATTCAGATTCAATTTTAATTGTCATGGTCAGTGTACAGTACAGAGACAACGAAATGCATTTAGCATCTCCCTGGAAGAGCGACATAGCAAATGATTTGAATAAATAATAATAAGTGAGGTGTCGATGGAGTCAATAGAAGGGAGGTTGGTTTGTGTGATGGGCTGGGCTGCGTCCACAATTCGCTGCATTTTCTGCGAGTGTTGGATGGAGCTGTTCCCAAACCAAGCAGTTGGGCATCCCGATAAAATGCATTCAATGGCGCATCTGTAGAAGTTGGTGAGAGTTGTAGGGGACATGCTGAACTTCCTAAGCCTTCTATGGAAGTGGAGGCAATGTTGAGTAGAGTCCCAGCCGCCGAAAGAAGCTGTTGGATCGACCTGCTGGTTCGGCAACGGAGAGACCTGTAGCGCCTCCCGGATGGTAGGAGGGTAAACAGTCTCATTCAGTGGGGTGAAGAGCAGTCCTTGGCGATGCTGAGCGCCCTCCGCAGACAGCGCTTGCTTTGGACAGACTCAATGGAGGGGAGCGAGGAACCGGTGATGCGTTGGGCAATTTTCACCACCCTCTGCAATGCCTTCCGGTCGGAGACAGAGCAGTTGCCATACCATACTGTGATGCAGTTGGTAAGGATGCTCTCGATGGTGCAGCGGTAGAAGTTCACCAGGATCTGAGGAGACAGATAGACCTTCTTCAGTCTCCTCAGGAAGAAGAGACGCTGATGAGCCTTCTTGATCAGAGTAGAGGTATTGTGGGTCCAAGAGAGGTCATCGGAGATGTTGACCCCCAGGAACCTGAAGCTAGAAACACGTTCCACCTCCGTCCCGTTAATGTGCATGGGGGTGTGCGTGCCGCCCCTGGACTTCCTGAAGTCTACAATGAGATGAATCTGGATGTGTGGGTGATGCCCGATGGGAGAGGGGAGAAGAGGGAGTGGCCGGTGTGTGAAACTGGTCCTTGATTATGCTGCTGGCCTTGTCAAGGCAGCGTGAGGTGTCGATGGAGTCAATAGAAGGGAGGTTGGTTTGTGTGATGGTCTGGGCTGCGTCCACAATTCGCTGCATTTTCTGCGAGTGTTGGATGGAGCTGTTCTCAAACCAAGCAGTTGGGCATCCCGATAAAATGCATTCAATGGCGCATCTGTAGAAGTTGGTGAGAGTTGTAGGGGACATGCTGAACTTCCTCAGCCTTCTATGGAAGTGGAGGCAATGTCCGTGACCCCAACGAGATTGGATTGATGGATTGGCGAAGGCTTTGCCAAGCAGCGGGAGTACATCAGGTTTACTGTTAAGCTACACGTCCTCAATTCAGCGTGACTTAAATATTTTGCGTTGGTATCCATCTTCAAGGCTGCAACCTCGCTCAGGTTTTCTGAAAGATAGATTTGCATTTATATTGCACCTTTCACTCTCTAGAAGGGAAGTGCTTGTGAAGTGTAATCACTGGGAGATATTTGGATATGAAATGGTTCACTATAGAAATACATATGTGAGAGGGCATCTCATCTATCCTAAATAACAAGATGTCAGGAAGGCATCGCTAAACCATCAGGATGAGAAAATGTATGTCAGCTGGAATTAATTGTGGAAGAATATTGAGATTTTGGAAAGAATGGGCAGTCTTGTTCTTCTGAAGTTCCAGCATGTTCTGGGAACGTTGGATGCCACCGGAGTATTTCTGAAGGGTAGTTGGTGTCATTTGAAAATCTAAGAAACCACATTTCCTGCAGCAATATTCCTCTAGAAACATGGATTATACTTTGATAACTTGAGATTAAATGTGGGTCAGACTATCAGATGAAGCTCATTCCTCCTCTACAGCCTCTTCAGAAGAACAATGGGTTTAACATCTCACCTTCAGGACAAGAGCTTCCAAATCTGAGGAAGGACATTATTGCCATAGAGGGAGTGCAGAGAAGGTTCACCAGACTGATTCCTGGGATGTCTTATGAAGAAAGACTGGATAGACTTGGTTTATACTCTCTAGAATTTAGAAGATTGAGAGGGGATCTTATAGAAACTTACAAAATTCTTAAGGGGTTGGACAGGCTAGATGCAGGAAGAGATGTTCCCGATGTTGGGGAAGTCCAGGACAAGGGGTCACAGCTAAAGGATAAGGGGGAAATCCTTTAAAAACCGAGATGAGGAAAATTTTTTCACACAGAGAGTGGTAAATTTCTGGAACCCTCTGCCATAGAGGGTAGCCGAGGCAAGTTCATTGGCTATATTTAAGAGGGAGTTAGCTGTGGCCCTTGTGGCTAAGGGGATCAGAGGGTATCGAGAGAAGGCAGGTACGGGATACTGAGTTGGATGATCAGCCATGATCATATTAAATGGCGGTGCAGGCTCGAAGGGCCGAATGGCCTCTACTCCTGCACCTAATTTCTATGTTTCTATGTTTGACCGTGAACTGGTCTCGACACTGCACACTCTGACCTACGACTACCAATTGAGCAGGTTTGAGACGCTGGAGCCACGTCCACTTCTATGGTGGATGGCAAAGCAATTGTTCCATGAGATCACTGTAAAATAGACAATAGACAATACACAATAGGTGCAGGAGGAGGCCATTCGTCCCTTCGAGCCAGCACCGCCATTCAATGTGATCATGGCTGATCATCCCCAATCAGTACCCCGTTCCTGCCTTCTCCCCATATCCCATGACTCCGCTATTTTTTAGAGTCCTATCTAGCTCTCTCTTGAAAGTATCCAGAGAACCGGCCTCCACCGCCCTCTGCGGCAGAGAATTCCACAGACTCACAACTCTCTGTGAGAAAAAGTGTTTCCTCGTCTCCGTTCTAAATGGCTTACCCCTTATTCTTAAACTGTGTGGCCCCTGGTTCTGGACTCCCCCAACATCGGGAACATGTTTCCTGCCTCTAGCGTGTCCAAACCCTTAATAATCTTATATGTTTCAAACAGTTGGATGTTGGATTGAATCCTGAAGGACATAGTGAAGCCTCGATACGGGATATTGGATCATGAACAACTAAACGTAAACACAGGAGCAGGAATAGCCATTCAACTTTTCCAACTTGCTCCATGTTTAATATGATCATGGCTGATCCCGTTTTAGGATGATATTCCCATTGTCTCTCCATACCTCAAAGTGCCTTTTGTATTTTGAAATCTATCTACCTTCTGAAATATATTCAGTGACTGGCCCCACAATCATAGGTCACGGGGAATCCCACACTAACTACACTCAGTGGAGAAATTGTGTCTCAGCTCAGCCCTAGATTTCTTACCGCCTCAATTATCAGTAAGAACGCAGCAGTTAAAATAATTATTTAAAAGGACGTCAAAGGTTACAGGGAGAAGGCAGGAGAATGGGATTGAGTGAGTAAAATTAATGGGCTGAATGGTCTCATTCTGCTGACTATGTCTAATAGACTATGAAGAGTATTAGATGCATGCTTGACTAATCTTCTGGAATATTTGAGGCTATAACTAGGAAAATGGACAAGGGAGAGCCAGTGGATGTAGTGTACCTGGACTTTCAGAAAGCATTTGATAAGGTCCCACATAAGAGATTAGTGGGCAAAATGAGGGCACATGGTATTGGGGGTAGAGTGCTGATATGGATTGAAAACTGGTTGGCAGACAGGAAACAAAGAGTAGGGATTAATGGGTCCCTTCCAGAATGGCAGGCAGTGACTAGTGGGGTACCGCAAGGCTCGGTGCTGGGACCACAGCTATTTACAATATACATCAATGATTTGGATGAAGGGATTCAAAGTAACATTAGCAAATTTGCAGATGACACAAAGCTGGGTGGCAGTGTGAACTGTAAGGAGGATGCTATGAGGATGCAGGGTGACTTGGACAGGTTGGGTGAGTGGGCAGATGCATGGCAGATGCAGTTTAATGTGGATAAATGTGAGGTTATCCACTTTGGTAACAAAAACAGGAAGGCAGATTATTATCTAAATGGCGTCAAGTTGGGAAAAGGGATCTGGGGGTCCTTGTACATCAGTCACTGAAAGTAAGCATGCAGGTACAGCAGGCAGTGAAGAAAACTAATGGCATGTTGGCCTTTATAACAAGAGGAGTTGAATATAGGAGCAAAGAGGTCCTTCTGCAGTTGTACAGAGCCCTAGTGAGACCACACTTGGAGTATTGTGTGCAGTTTTGGTCCCCTAATTTGAGGAAGGACATTCTTGCTATTGAGGGAGTGCAGCGTAGGTTTAAGGGCGTGTTCCACTTGGCCGTCATTTGCGCGTAATTTACGCAATATCATTTACGCATCACGACGCACAACGTGCGCATCGAGACACGCACGTGACACAGACCCTGAGTCCAGCCTTACACCTGATCGTACATAGCTGCTTACCTGCTTAGGTTCCCAGTGCTGAACACTCCCATTGTCCCAGCTTTGACTGCACACCTAGTACTATTCCAGACCTTGACTCTGGATGCACACTTGGCCTTGTTCCTAGCCCCTCTGCTCTGACAATATATCCGGCCCACATATAAAGCCCCATATCTGACCCCCTGGACTTAACCTATTACATTCAAGTCCACAGGTACTTATCTCATGCAGTAATCTTTTACGGGGCACTTCACGGACCAACTGGCCTTGGCGAAAATCTGTGGTGAGAGGAACAGCTGGTTAACTCGGCCTCCTCTACACATAGACGCTGCCTGACCCGCTGAGTAGTTGCCTCCTTCGTGTTTGCTCTATTGAAGCAGGTTACACACAGCCTTGCAGCATCACTGGGATTTTGTCATGATGATAAATGAGGGCATTAACCACCTCGAGGGCTTCAGAGTAATATTAAAGATTATAACGGGTGAATAATGAGGTATTTATCTTGGTAGGTCAGGTGATAACAGACCACCAATCTCAAATAATTTCAGAATGAATTTCTACAGTGAATATTAAATCTTCGTCCAGAAACTGTAGCCCATGGAGAGTCCAGCAAATCTGCTTGCTGCTGGAACAGAATATTAAAGATGAATTGGGCTGAGTATTCAGGAGACTGGCGTTAGTGTCACACAGCACATGTGTGTGGAACATTGGCATCGACTGAGATAAGAGGCCTCCCTCTTGCCATTTGCTCAGTAGAAGAATGATAGACTTTTATCAGTCCTCAACTTGAATGGAGTAGCTACATTCTGGATACGTTTTCAGTGAGAATTTCCATTTTACAATATAAAATTAGATATTTTATAACACAAAAAAGTTCAGGACCAACAGAAACAAACTATTTGTGCCACAAACCGTAAAAATAGTGCTTTGCCTCTGCACGGAGCCCATGCCTCAGTGACCACAATTGGTGGATGCTGCGTAACCTAATGGGCCTATCCCACTTACGCAACTTTTTCGGAGACTGCCGGCACCCGTCATGGGTCATTACAGGTCTATGACGGGTGCCGGCAGTCGCCAAAAAAGTTGCGTAAGTGGGACAGCCCCGTAATGTTTGCTTCCACCAATTTGTGACTTTAGTTTAGATATTTGGTGCAATTTGTCTTCCTTCATAGTATTTCTATCCCTTGACAAAACACGAGAACACGACTGAATGCCAGGGCACAGAGAGTAAACGCAAGGCCGATGAGAAATCCCTGCAGTATTCGAGTGGTCCCACCACGACAGACAGCTGCGTATTCCCCTTCAGTATCTCTAGAGTACAACCACAAAAGTAACAAGCCTGAAGTAGAATAGTGTTGCTTCTCAGATAATCTACACTAGTATATCTGAATATTTATTGCTCTGAACACAAAAAGCTGCTTTGTTTGATTATGCAGGACTGGGTTTAAAAAATTGCACAAAATATTCTGAAAGAAATTGCAGCTGAATTATTTAAAGGGAAGTTTTTTTTCCGCAAAATTTACTGCCAATGTTTACATTCAAATGCAAATTGTCGGAGCCATCTGTTCTTGTCTCAGCGCAGCCTGAACAGTGACAAAGGGAAGAAAGCTGTAACAGGAAACGGTCCCTGTACCGAGGACGATCTTTCACCTTCAATGTAGTAACTGGAGAATGTGGATGTGTTGCATTTGGAACCGTCTTGCTATCTGTAGTTCCATGTTTGCTTTCACCTGGGCCTTCGTGACTGAAGCACACAGCCGGCCAGCAGTCGAGTGTTCACTGCAGCCTGAGATTAAATGCTCGAGTAGGGGAGGGATATAGTGGATTTAAATGACAGGTTTGAATATGCTCTCAGCATTTGATCCAAACTAAATCCCCCATGCCTCCCGTGTAACAGCTCAGTAAAGCTGCATCGTAAACCAATCTTCAGCCTCTTGCATCTGTAGTGAACTGTATGGATGATAGACGTGTTCAGAGGTACACGCTCGAATCCTTTTATCGTCCGATTACTAAAGGGCCTGTCCCACTTGGGCGCCATTTGCGCGTCACGCAGATGGCGGGCGAAGATTTTGAACATCCCAAAATCCCGGGGCATCGCGCGCGACCACGCCTCACTGCCCACGTCACCACGCACCGTGCGTGCATCACGTGTGTCGTGACACGTAAATAACGTGCAAACAACGCCCAAGTGGGACAGGCCCTTTATTTCACTGAAGTGAATACATGGAGGGAGTTCTGTGGTTCCATCTGCAGAGACAGATCAACACGGTTTTGGTGGGTTTGCTGTGAATCAGTGAACCAGGCAGCCCAGCGTTTACCATTCGTTGTTGCCCTGTGTGTTCATCTTGCCTAGGCAGAACTCAGCAGCTACCCACCCATTCCTATTCTCCAGAGACGATGCCTGACCCGCTCTGTTACCCCAGCATTTTGTGTCGTGTCTTCGGTTTAAACCAGCATCTGCCGTTCCTTCCTACACATTTCAGCAGCATCTCTGAGGCAGAGGACAGGGGTGGCTGTGCACTATCTTTGAATGGTTTCCCAGTGACTTCTGCGGGAATAATATTCCTGTAATCCCAGCGTGCGAACCCTGTCAATGAATGCAAGGCCGCGTGTAGGTGCGTGATATTTCTATCAGCATTTAGTAACTGCACCATTCTGGTCAGTGAGACAACTGTTTTAATTATACATTAAAACATCAGTGTTTAATGTAACGTCACAGGTGTGTCTGCTACTGAAATGTGGAAATGGTGACCTAGTAATTGGTAAAAGTGACTTTCATTATTATGTTCAATTTCAGGGTGTGCGGGAGTGTTGTGAAGGATATGTAAAAGATGAAAGCAGGTGGTGATGGGGACAGAGAAATGTTCCACCATTTCACCATCTTGAATAGATGTTGTGGAGGACATTCACCTGTGGCTGGGAACACTGAATGTACAACAGGTACATTGTTGTGAAGGGCAAATGTTGTTGGACTCACTCACTCACTCACTCACTCACTCACTCACTCACTCACTCACTCACTCACTCACTCACTCACTCACTGTAAGACATTTGATGATATCGGTCATTATTGTTGCACTGTTTGGGCCATCGAGTATGGACAGACATAACTGCCCAATATTCCTTGGTTGAGTGAATGGACTAGATGGAGAGCTGACTGGCACTAAAGCCTTTTGCAAATCCTCATTTTGAGAGGGTCGGCGTAGAGACAGAGAGACGGAGAGACGGGGATGGCATGAGGGTCAACTCCAGGCCAGAGACAGCAAAGATGTTGCATGGAGGGGAAATGTTCCAGGTATACGGAGCTCCGGAGCTGCTCGTGTGGTGTGGGTAGAATGTTTGGAATAATTGAGGTGTTTGTGGTGAGAATCAACGGCAGATATGGGAGTTGACACTAAACATGATGCCCGCCCAGAATCAGGTCAGAGATGATACTGAGCTGGGAGTTAGGGATGAAGGCAGCCTGTGCCGTTCTTTAGCAACATGTTCACCAGTTGTTCTGTGTTCTTCATTTATTTATATTTTCAGATGAAACATAGAAAATAGGTGTAGGAGGAGGCCATTCAGCCCTTCTAGCCAGCACTGCCATTCATTGTGATCATGGCTGCTCGTCCCCAATCAGTGCCCCGTGCCTGCCTTCTCCCCATATCCCTTGATTCCACTAGCCCCTAGAGCTCAATCTATCTCTCTTAAATCCATCCAGTGATTTGGCCTCCACTGCCCTCTGTGGCAGGGAATTCCACAAATTCACAACTCTCTGGGTGAAAAAGTTTTTTCTCACCTCAGTCTTAAATGACCTCCCCTTTATTCTAAGACTGTGGCCCCTGGTTCTGGACTCGCCCAACATTGGGAATATTTTTCCTGCATCTAGCTTGTCCAGTCCTTTTATAATTGTATATGTTTCTTTAAGATCCCCCCTTATCCTTCTAAACTCCAGTGAATACAAGCCGAGTATTTTCAATCTTTCCTCATATGACAGTCCTGCCATCCCAGGGATCAATCTCGTGAACCTACGCTGCACTGCCTCAATCACAAGGATGTCCTTCCTCAAATTAGGAGACCAAAACTGTACGCAATACTCCAGATGTGGTCTCACCAGAGCCCTATACAACTGCAGAAGAACCTCTTTACTCCTATACTGAAATCCTCTTGTTATGAAGGCCAAGATTCCATTAGCTTTCTTCACTGCCTGCTGTACCTGCACGCCAACTTTCAGTGACCGGTGTACAAGGACACCCAGGTCTCACTGCACCTCCCCCTTACTTAACCTAACCCCATTGAGATAATAATCTGCCCCCTTGTTTTTGCCGCCAAAGTGGATAACCTCACATTTATCTACATTATACTGCATCTGCCACGCATCTGCCCACTCACTCAACCTGTCCAGGTCACCCTGCAACCTCCTAACATCCTCTTCACAGTTCACACTGCCACGCAGCTTTGTGTCATCTGCAAACTGCTAGTGTTGCTCCTAATTTCCTCTTCCAAATCATTAATATATATGGTAAACAGTTGCGGCCCCAACACCGAGCCTTGCGGCACTCCACTCACCACTGCCTGCCATTCTGAAAAGGACCCGTTCACTCCTACTCTTTGCTTGCTGTCTGCCAACCAATTTTCTATCCATGTCAACACCCTGCTCCCAATACCATGTGCTCTAATTTTAGTCACCAGTCTTCTGTGCGGGACCTTATCAAAGGCTTTCTGAAAGTCTAAATACACTACATCCACCGACTCCCCTTCATCCATTTTACATGTCACATCCTCAAAAAATTCCACAAGATTAGTCAAGCATGATTTCCCTTCCATAAATCCATGCTGACTTGGACTAATCCTTTTACTGCTATCCAAATGCCCCATTATTACCTCTTTAATAATTGACCCCAGCATCTTTCCCACCACCGGTCAGGCTAACTGGTCTGTAATCCCCGTTTTCTCTCTCACTCCTTTCTTGAAAAGTGGGATAACATTAGCTATCCTCCAATCCACAGGAACTGATCCTGCATCTATTGAACATTGGAAAATGATCACCAATGCTTCCACTATTTCTAGAGCCACCTCCCTGAGGACCCTGCGATGCAGACCTTCAGGCCCAGGGGATTTATCATCCTTCAGTCCCATTAGCCTACCCAATACTATTTCTCGCCTAATGAAAATTTCTTTCAGTTCCTCTACCCCCTTAGATTCTCTGTCCTCCAGTACATCTGGGAGATTGTTTGCGTCTTCCTTAGTGAAGACAGATCCTAAGTACCTGTTCAACTCTTCTGCCATTTCTTTGTTCCCCATAATAATTTCACCCGTGTCTGCCTTCAAGGGACCCACATTTGACTTTGCTATTCTTTTCCCCTTAACATATCTAAATAAGCTTTTACTGTCCTTCTTTATATTCCTGGCCAGCTTCCCCTCGTACTTCATCTTTTCAGCTGGTATTGCCTGTTTTGTTTCCTTCTGTTGTCCTATGAAAGTTTCCCAATCCTCTGGCTTCCGGCTACTCTTTGCTGTGTTATACAGCAAAATCTCCCATCACCACAGTGGCATTACCTGTGTTACATGCCAGTTTTAACTCCTGCTGCAACTTACACCCTACATCCGGGCTACTATTTGGGGGTCTGTAGATAACACCAATTAGTGTCTTCTTGCCTTTACAATTCCTCAACTTAATCCACAGTGACTCTACCTCGTCAGTCCCTATGTCTTCCTTCGCAAGGGACTGAATTCCATCCCTCACCAACAGAGCTACCCCCCCTCCTCTGCCCACCTGCCTGTCCTTTCCACAGGATGTATAACCCTGAATATTAAGTTCCCAGGCCCGATCCTCCTGCAGCCACGTCTCAGTAATCCCCACAATGTCATATCTACCAACCTCTAACTGAGCCTCAAGCTCATCTACTTTACTTCATATACAATACTTTTAATTCCTTACGCATCTCACCTTCCACATCGATCCCTATTATACTTGACCATACTCTCCTATCCCTTTGTGAGCTTCCTTTCCCGTTAATTCTGGGGTCATTAACTATCCCTTTAACTCCACCCTTGACTATCCCATTAGACACCCCCCTCCCCCCCTTATTTAGTTTAAAACCACCTGTGTCGAAGCAGTGTGGTATGTGGATGTTGGTGTGAACTGTAAGTGTTGCTTTAAGGTGGTGGCTTGGTATAATCCCCACGCGAGCACATTGTCACGTGCTTCATTGCTGCAACCAGGTATTCAGCTGTATAGTACTGCCTGGTGTAATAAACAGATTTGTCTGCCTGATACTCCAGGGTTAAATGAGTTATATAACCTCCACTGTGCAAGTGCAAGAACACAATACACTCGAGTAATCCAAAAGCAAAATACTGCATTGCTGGAAATCAGGCAGGCAGACAATAAACATTAAATACTCAGCAGCCGACAAGAACATTAGAAATAAATGTAGCAACCTGCAAACGCTTGCTCCGCTGTTCGATAGAATCATAGTTTATCATTTGCCTCTGCACCACTCTCCGCCCTTGTTATCCAAAAACAAATCAGTCCCTGTCCTGAATTATTTCTCCTCGTGGTTTTGATTTGTCCAAAGCCCTCGTTGTTGGAGGATTCCAAACATCCCCCACCCCCCCCCCCCCCCCCCCCCCCCCCCCCCCCAACCAAGGTGAATGAATGACCCCCCCCCCCCTCTCTTTGAATGGCTCCCCCTTTACTGAGAGGCTTGTGGTCCTAGACATGGCAAGAAGGGACACAGCAAGTCCACATCTATCAACCCTATCAACATTTCCAACTTCCAATGTGATCACCTCTCATCTAAATCCCAGAGAGTGTGGCTCGGACTGCGAAATCTTCACACAACAAACCCACTGCTCCAGCCATCAATCTTGCCATCGGGAAGAAGGTCCAGGAGCCTGAAGACTGTAACGTCCAGGTTCAGGAACAGCTTCTTCCCTTCAGCCATCAGGCTATTAAACAATGCAACAAATAAGCTGTGAGCTTATTATTATTACACTATATTATTATTGCACCATATTTGTTATTTATTGAACTTTTTCTTTATTTCCCCGTTTATACAATGTTTACATATTCACATATTGTGTTGTGCTGCTGCAAGTAACAATTCCATTGTCCCGTCCGGTCCATGTGACAATAAAACACTCTTGACCCTTGACTCTAGTGACCATGCAACCCTCATCACCTGTTGGCTATTACTTTAGTCCTGTGATTAACAAAGTCCCAAAGACACGTGACTGCTGGATCCTTGGGAAGAATCATGAGGTCCACAAGAGATTTGTCTGGCCTTTGGTGAAGATGTACAACAAACACTAAACGTTTGTACAGTAAAATGCTGCGGTGAAGGCTGACCCAGACAGGCGTCTAGACAGAGCAGTCAGTGAAGACCCATGGACACTGGACGTTGGGACAACCTTCATGGAGCTTGTGGACTATGTCACATTAAACTGGAGTGTGACAGTTGCCAAAATCTCAGTTATGCATCGGACACAATGAAATTCTGCTTCCCCATCCCAGAAACAAAACACGGTCTTTACACTAGTAAAGATGAAACTGTTTACAAGTGTCAACGTGCCTTAGCAAGACGGACTAGAGGTGTCCATTGGATTATAATCTTACTCATATCTGAACTTTGACTTCTGAGAACAAAGTCTGCTTGACCCGCTGGGGGGCAGTGTTAGCTGTGAGGAGGATGCTAGGAGACTGCAGGGTGACTTGCATAGGGCTGGGTGAGTGGGCAAATGTTTGGCAGATGCAGTATAATGTGGATAAATGTGAGGTTATCCATTTTGGTGGCAAAAACAGGAAAGCAGACTATTATCTAAATGGTGGCCGATTAGGAAAAGTGAGACCTGGGTGTCATGGTACACCAGTCATTGAAGGTAGGCATGCAGGTGCAGCAGGCAGTGAAGAAAGCGAATGGTATGTTAGCTTTCATAGCAAAAGGATTTGAGTATAGGAGCAGGGAGATTCTACTGCAGTTGTACAGGGTCTTGGTGAGACCACACCTGGAGTATTGCGTACAGTTTTGGTCTCCAAATCTGAGGAAGGACATTATTGCCATAGAGGGAGTGCAGAGAAGGTTCACCAGACTGATTCCTGGGATGTCAGAACTGTCTTATGAAGAAAGACTGGATAGACTTGGTTTATACTCTTTAGAATTTAGGAGATTGAGAGGGGATCTTATAGAAACTTACAAAATTCTTAAGGGGTTGGACAGGCTAGATGCAGGAAGTTTGCTCCCGATGTTGGGGAAGTCCAGGACAAGGGGTCACAGCTTAAGGATAAGGGGGAAATCCTTTAAAACCGAGATGAGAAGAACTTTTTTCACACAGAGAGTGGTGAATCTCTGGAACTCTCTGCCGCAGATGGTAGTTGAGGCCACAGTTCATTGGCTATATTTAAGAGGGAGTTAGATGTGGCCCTTGTGGCTAAGGGGATCAGAGGGTATGGAGAGAAGGCAGGTACGGGATACCGAGTTGGATGATCATATTGAATGGCGGTGCAGGCTCGAAGGGCCGAATGGCCTACTCCTGCACCTAATTTCTATGTTTCTATGATGTCATAAAGTAAATCGATGATAAATAAAATAGGGAAAAGATGTGAAGTTAGAGAGAAGCTCAAGGGGTTTCAGTAAAGATTGTGGATCGGAGAGTGTGAATTATGATCGGATAGGCTCCAGTGTTCACTGGAGCCCAGAAGTGACATGATAGGCGTTTACACAATTAGAAGAGACATGCATAGGGTCGATAGCCAGAATCTGGTTACATTGGTAGGAGTGGCCAATACTAGAGGGCATAGGGTTACTGTGATAGAGAGGAGGTTTAACTTAAAGGAGAAGGTAGACAAAAATGCTGGAGAAACTCAGCGGGTGCAGCAGCATCTATGGAGCGAAGGAAATAGGCAACGTTTCGGGCCGAAACCCTTGAAGGAAATAGGCAACGTTTCGGGCCGAAACCCGGAAGGGTTTCGTCCCGAAACGTTGCCTATTTCCTTCGCTCCATAGATGCTGCTGCACCCGCTGAGTTTCTCCAGCATTTTTGTGTACCTCCGATCTTCCAGCATCTGCAGTTCCTTCTTAAACACTTAAAGGAGATGTTGGGGAGTACATTGTTCATACAAAGCATCAATGGTTTCTGGGATGAGCTGCCAGAGGAGGTGTTGGAGGCAGGAGGAGCAGCAACATGTGCGAGGCATCTGCACAGGTTTTATGGTGGAACTCACTCTGACCTCAGTGGCATTGTGCTATAAACGCCAATAGTCAACGGGGATTAGAGGAGCAAATTCAGCAGGAGATTGCGGACATCTGCAAGGCGAATGGCTTTGTCACAGTAGAGGGTTTTAGCTTTCCCAACACACACCGGGACTGCCACCACGTTAAGCGTTTAGATAGAGTGGAATTTGTTATTCAGGAAAGTTTCCTCAAGCATTTATATAGGAGGGATGACAAGGGGGAGGGCAAAGGTTGACCTACTTTTGGGAAATGGGGCAGGACACATGACTGAGGTGTCATCAGGGAAGTACTTTGAGACCAGTGGCCATCGTTCCATTAGTTTTAAAACAATTATAGAAAAGGACAAGACTGGCCCACAAGTTATAAATGGAGGCAAGACCAACATGGATGGTATTAGACCAGAGCAGGGGGGGGGGCGGAAATCCCAGGGGGGGACAGGGGGGGACACACGCCTCCCCCCATGTTTTGAGAGGCGGAGGACGATTCTCCCCCCCCCCCCCATGTTTTGTAATCCGAATTTTGAAACTCGATTAAAAAATCTATTAAAAATGTCCACTTTCCGCGAGACAGTGGGGGTGGGGCTGATGGTCAAGGGAGGGCTCTGTTTGGACAAGAGAGACGTTGGTCAGCCGGCAATGGGGGAGGACCATGATGATTCAGAACAATGATTGGATGAGGGAGGTGTCGGTCAGAGGCAGTAGTAAGGGGGTGGGACTGAGGATAGAGCACGGTGATTGGAGGAGGGAGACGTCTGTGGAGCAAAGATCATAGAGTGGAGTTTGAATCGGCCCGTTCGTGGGGCCTTTCATCGCCCGGCCCGGCCCGGCGCGGCAGGCCACGGGATCTCCCACCGCCCCGCGGTCAAATTGCTGCGTTGAGGCGATCAGGGCTCCCGATGTTGAAGTCTCCGTGAACGGGCCGATTGAAGCCCCATGATTCGGGTCGGGCGAAGCTGCTGTTGCTGGAGTTTCGGAGTCGGTCACCAACCAGGTCAACTCCCGATGTTACCGTCCACAGGGCCCACGGCCGAAGCCTCGCGTATGTGCGCAAGAAATTGTCCCCCATCTTTTGAGAGCGATTTCCGTGCCTGGCCAAGAGGTTTGAGTAGAGTAGCTTGTTTCACTGGAATTTAGGATGAGAGGAGATCATATAGAAACATAGAAAAAAGGTGTAGGAGGAGGCCATTCAGCCCTTCGAGCCAGCACCGCCATTCATTGTGATCATGGCTGATCATCCCCAATCAATAACCCGTGCCTGCCTTCTCCCCATATCCCCTGACTCCACTAGCCCCTAGAGCTCTATCTAACTCTCTCTTAAATCCATCCAGTGATTTGGCCTCCACTGCCCTCTGTGGCAGGGAATTCCACAAATAGAAACATATAAAATTCTTAAGGGATTGGACAGCTAGATACAGGAAAAATGTTCCAGATGTTGGGGCAGTCCAGAACCAGGACTGAGATGAGGAAAAACTCCACTGCCCTCTGAGGCAGAGAATTCCACAGACTCACAACCCTCTGTGTGAAAAAGTGTTTCCTCGTCTCCGTTCTAAATGGCTTACCCCTTATTCTTAAACTGTGTGTGGCCCCTGGTTCTGGACTCCCCTAACATCGGGAACATGTTTCCTGCCTCTAGCGTGTCCAAACCCTTAATAATCTTATATGTTTCAATAAGATATCCTCTCATCCTTCTAAACTCCAGAGTGTACAAGCCCAGCCTGCATCTGTGGGATGAGAAACAGGGGTAATAGTTCAGGTGAGGGAAGGAGAGAAAATTTCTGATGAACTGAAGTTTGATCTTTCAGCATTCCACACATCTTCTTAAGCTACTCCTAGAGCAAGGTGCCATGCAAGATCTTCACAAAGGACAGTGGTGATTGCCAAATTGCCAGTGAACTTGTGATCACCATCTTTGCAGAAATGTTGACCAAGTCCCTCAACATCATCTAAAACACCTGGCAGGCGTCATCCATCAATCCATTCTTCATCCACTTCATCCATTAAAGAGCAATGAGTCTGAAGAAGGGCCCTAATCTGACACGTCACCTATCCACACACTACAGAGATGCTGCCTGACCCACAGTGTTGGAGTAACTCAGCGGGTCAGGCAGCATCTGTGGAGAACATGGATGGGTGACGTTTCACAGAGTGCTGGAGTAACTCAGCGGGTCAGGCAGCATCTATGGCGCTAAGGAAATAGGCAACGTTTTGGGCCGAAACCCGTAAGGGTTTCGGCCCGAAAAGTTGCCTATTTCCAGAAGGATTTCGGCGCAAAACGTTGCATATTTCCTTAGCTCCATAGATGCTGCTGCACCATAACTCAGTGGGTCAGGCAGCATCTGTGGAGGACATGGATAGGTAACGTTTCACAGAGTGCTGGAGTAACTCAGCGGGTCAGAAACTTACAAAATTCTTAAGGGGTTGGACAGGCTAGATGCAAGAAGATTGCTCCCGATGTTGGGGAAGTCCAGGACAAAGGGTCACAGCTTAAGGATAAGGGGGAAATCCTTTAAAACCGAGATGAGAAGAACTTTTTTCACACAGAGAGTGGTGAATCTCTGGAACTCTCTGCCGCAGAGGGTAGTCGAGGCCAGTTCATTGGCTATATTTAAGAGGGAGTTAGATGTGTCCCTTGTGGCTAAGGGGATCAGGGGGTATGGAGAGAAGGCAGGTACAGGATACTGAGTTGGATGATCAGCCATGATCATATTGAATGGCGGTGCAGGCTGGAAGGGCCGAATGGCCCACTCCTGCACCTAATTTCTATGTTTCTATGTCAGGCAGCATCTGTGGAGAACATGGATAGGTGACGTTTCACAGAGTGCTGGAGTAACTCAGCGGGTCAGGCAGCATCTGTGGAGAACATGGATAGGTGACTTGTGGGGTCAGGGCCCTTCTTCAGGCTCATTGTATTTCTGTGCTTTAGGATAACACACAGAGAGCCTTCACCAAAGCATCAGGATGATTCTGGGAGAGTGGCCAGGAATCACAATAGTGGTCACCAGCACATTATTAGCTTGTTCTTCTTTGACATTTAAGTACCGTTCTTTAACATTTTTCAAACTGATGAATCTGACGAGTGGCTGGGGCATCCATGCTGTAGCCTGGACAACTGGTCACAGAACCACCAGAGTATTCACTAAAACAAGACAAGTTGTGCGCAGAGTTGAACTCACTCTGACCTTTTTGTGGGTGATAAATTTGAAGCCAGTAAATGAAGAATTTTGAAATAGATCACTGTCATCTAGAATCAATAGTTTACAAACAAGATGCCCTGGAGACCTTAAAGAATGCTGTAATGGTGCAAAAATATCTTGTCTGAATGTTTTAAGGGGTCCCCCAGGATTGAGGACATCTTGCCTCTACACTGGTGCTCGGTAATTTATGAAGCCAATGTGGGATCTGTAGACTATCAACAATAGCCAGGGGGGAGCCCGGTGGGAGGCTTGTGAGGTGATGAGCTTCTGCCACTTGCCCAGGGCCACCTTGTGCTGTCTAGTCATGGGCTCAAGGCTCCTGGTGCCATCACGCTGTTTGTGTTCTTCCTCCGGCTCGTTTGAAGCACCGTCCCCAACCATCACATAAACAGGCGACGTACTCCCACCCGACTGCTGGGATGTGGGGCTGGTCCATGATATACAGGAGGGGGCTTCTATGGGACGTGGGAGGTGTTGGCCATAGAGTGTGGGACGGGTGGTCCAAGGAATATCAGGGATTGTCCATGGGATGTCGGGCAGGGATTGTCCATGGAATGTGGGCAGGGATTGGTGGCCGATTGGGAAAGGGGGAGATGCAGCGAGACCTGGGTGTCATGGTACACCAGTCATTGAAGGTAGGCATGCAGGTGCAGCAGGCAGTGAAGAAAGCCAATGGTATGTTAGCTTTCATAGCAAAAGGATTTGAGTCTAGGAGCAGGGAGGTTCTACTGCAGTTGTACAGGGTCTTGGTGAGACCACACCTGGAGTATTGCGTACAGTTTTGGTCTCCAAATCTGAGGAAGGACATTATTGCCATAGAGGGAGTGCAGAGAAGGTTCACCAGACTGATTCCTGGGATGTCAGGACTTTCATATGAAGAAAGACTGGATAGACTTGGTTTATACTCTCTAGAATTTAGGAGATTGAGAGGGGATCTTATAGAAACTTACAAAATTCTTAAGGGGTTGGACAGGCTAGATGCAGGAAGATTGTTCCCGATGTTGGGGAAGTCCAGGACAAGGGGTCACAGCTTAAGGATAAGGGGGAAATCCTTTAAAACCGAGATGAGAAGAACTTTTTTCACACAGAGAGTGGTGAATCTCTGGAACTCTCTGCCACAGAGGGTAATTGAGGCCAGTTCATTGGCTATATTTAAGAGGGAGTTAGATGTGGCCCTTGTGGCTAAGGGGATCAGAGGGTATGGAGAGAAGGCAGGTACGGGATACTGAGTTGGATGATCAGCCATGATCATATTGAATGGCGGTGCAGGCTCGAAGGGCCGAATGGCCTACTCCTGCACCTAATCTGCACCTAATTTCTATGTTTCTATGTCCATGAGATGTCGGGGATTGTCCATCGGATGTGGGCAGGGATTATCTGACCTTACCTGCGCTCTGTTTCTCCCATTGATGAAGGCAGTTCTTGGTCCTCCTGGAGACGGGAAGGCACCAACCAGATGGAGACTGATGGACGTAAGCCCAAATGGTCTCATTTCTTGGAGGTCCAGCCCTCTACTATCTGCCACCAAGTTGAGTCGCTGCTACAGAGCATTGTCTTTCTGGAAACACTCAGTCCAGAAATGGAGAGTGGAATCTGATTGTTGATGTCCACAACCTCGTTGACAATGAGGTGTCACTGTGTTGCAGTCAAGTGGACGCTCGCCACATATTCCTTTGGTGGAGAAACTCAGCTGGAGAAACTCAGCCGGTGAGGCAGCATCTATGGAGCGAAGGAAATAGGTGACGTTTCGGGTCGAGACCCGTTAGGGTCTCGGCACGAAACGTCACCTATTCCTTCGCTCCATAGATGCTGCCTCACGAAACGTCACCTATTCCTTCGCTCCATAGATGCTGCCTCACGAAACGTCACCTATTCCTTCGCTCCATAGATGCTGCCTCACGAAATGTCACCTATTCCTTCGCTCCATAGATGCTGCCTCACGAAACGTCACCTATTCCTTCGCTCCATAGATGCTGCCTCACGAAACGTCACCTATTCCTTCGCTCCATAGATGCTGCCTCACGAAATGTCACCTATTCCTTCGCTCCATAGAGTCTCTCCAGCATTTTTGTCTGCCTTTGATTTTTCCAGCATCTGCAGTTCTTTCTTAAACATATTCCTTTGTCTGGCTTCTGCTCATTTAATCTCTGTGGAAGATCAGCACAAACAGATCAAATTTCCAAGGTATAAATAATCCCTGGGACTGTTCTTCCTAATCCATATGAAAACCAAAAATGCTTCACATTTTCAAAGCAACATGCGGAATAATATTATTCAGACCTGGTGAATGCTTGAATGGTATTAGTGAGGTCATTGATTGTTAAGTGAATGAAAACTCCCAGATCCCCAGCAGTTAGCCTCCTTACTGCAGGGATGGGATGAATGCCGTGGCATTGCAGAGTGCTGCTTGAGAATTCCACACACAGGGATCAATGTTGTAGGCAGAGATTAGGTTAGAATATATTTGTTCCACTTCTGCTGAGATACTGCCTGTTGGTTTAATAAATGAGGAATCTGGCTCCAACAAGCTGACAAATTGTTAGCTTTGCTCAGCTTTTGTACAAGGGAGTGACATAATTGACATGAGAATATTTGTATAAAACAGGAATGAAGCAACCCATTCTGACGGTAAATCAGTGCGTTAACGGAAATTAAAACATTCGTACACTCCTCCGCCAATCCCCTTCACCCACCCCCCCCCACCCCCCCCCCCCCCACCCTTCATTCCCCACCCCCCCCCTCCCCCCCCCCAACACCCCCCCCCCCTCACCACCCACCCCTCATCCCCCCCAGTCCCCCGCCCTCCCCCCCAACCCCCACCCCCCCCCCCCATCCCCATACCGATCAGGAGATGTGAGACATGATTGTGAAGGAGAGAGACATAACGCATCGCTTGCTAGAGGCACGACTGCCTGGTGTAATATCAATCAGGAGACGCTTATATTCTCACTAGACTTTATTGGGACACTTGAGGAATAACTTAATGCCCAATGATGCTTTACTATAAAATACAATCTGATATAGATAATAACACAACAAATATCCAGCACTATGCGAATGTAAAGCAAGGACTAGCACACAAGGCAGGCGATGGATATTCAATCAGTCGGGCAAACTGTTACAATGAACATTGCTGTTGATTCGGGCAGGCGGTTATGAGCTCAGTTTTGAAGGCCGTGTTTTTAATACAGGAAGGAGGTTGATTCACATTGAAGGATGCCATTACCTTGGAAAGGGTGTAGAAGAGATCACCAGGATGTTACCTGGGCTTGTGGGCTTAGACAATAGACAACAGACAATAGGTGCAGGAGTAGGCCATTCGGCCCTTCGAGCCAGCACCGCCATTCAATGTGATCATGGCTGATCATCCCCAATCAGTACCCCGTTCCTGCCTTCTCCCCGTATCCCCTTACTCCGCTATCTTTAAGAGCCCTATCGAACTCTCTCTTGAAAGCATCTAGAGAATTGGCCTCCACCGCCCTCTGAGGCAGAGAATTCCACACACTCACAACTCTCTGTGAGAAAAAGTGTTTCCTTGTCTCCGTTCTAAATGACCGACCCCTTATTCTTTAACTCTGCCCTTGGTTCTGGACTCCCCCAACATCGGGAACATGTTTCCTGCCTCTATAAGATGTTTCAATAAGATACCCTCTCATCCTTCTAAACTCCAGAGTGTACAAGCCCAGTTGCTCCATTCTCTCAGCATATGACAGTCCCACCATCCCAGGAATTAACCTGGTGAACCTACGCTACACTCCCTCAATAGCAAGAATGTCTTTCCTCAAATTAGGGGACCAAAACTGCACACAATAGTCCAGGTGTGGTCTCACTAGGGCCCTGTACAACTGCAGAAGGACCTCTTTGGCTTGGGTTACAGGGAAGGGCTGGAGAAGGACTGTTTTATTTGGAGCGTAGGAGGCTGAGAGGTGACTTTATTGAGATGTACAAGATCATGGGGGGCATGGATAAAGTGAACACTCATAGTCTTTTCCCTACGTAGAGGATTCTAAAAGTAGAGAGCATAGGCTTAAGTTGAGAGGAGACAGATCCACTCAGAGGGTAGTCTGTATCTGGAATGAGCTGCTGGAGGGAGCTGCCTGTAGCAGCGGGTACAATTACAACCTTTAAACAACATTTGGACAGATATATGGATGGGAAAGGTTTAGATGTCAATGGACCAATTGCAGGCAAATAGTACTAGCCCAGAATGCCAACTTGGTGAGCATGGACAAGGTGGGCCGAAGGGCCAGCGTAGTTCTGTCCTTGAGGGACTGGGTGAGGACCTCACAGTTGAAGTGTCGCAGTGCAGGGGTTGTAATGTCACACTGCAGCCCTGAATGCTCACAGCCACTGTTATGAAGAAGAGTAGAATCCTCCCCAGTATGCTCAGGCCAATATTTGTTCCAACATAATAACACCAATTATAGAAAGATCATCTGAGCATATGAATAGCACTGAAGCCTGAGGTGAAGGCCCGTTCCCAGAGCCAACTCTGCCATTCAATAAAAAACACGGCTAATTCTCCACTTCACTACCTTTCTGTCTGATCCACAAACTCTTTATTTCCTCTAATCCAAAAATCAATCAATCTTCAAAATGCACAGGGGAGCGAATGGCAAACTTTAGCAACTCTCCGTCAAGCAAATTCTCTTCATTTCCGTCTGAAACAAAGATAACAGCGTCTCAGACTGTGACTCCTGTTTGTCAACTCGTCACCCAAAAGAGATCAGTATCTCAGCGTCGACCCTAGTAATCCCCTCCTGAGACAACGTCTCATTCATTCATCCAAACTCCGTGCAGTGTGCCTCAACATTACTCACTGTGTCCTCATGGGAGAAGCCCTTATTCCAGCAATGAATCTCATGAATCTATGCTGCATCTTCCCAATGTTGCTCTAGTCTTCCATGGTGGCCAAAAATGCTGGAGAAACTCAGCGGGTGAGGCAGCATCTATGGAGCAAAGGAAATAGGCGACGTTTTGGGCCGAAACCCAAAGGGTTTCGGCCCGAAACGTTGCCTATTTCCTAATTCCCAAAGAGTTTCGGCCTGAAACGTTGCCTATTTCCTAATTCCCAAAGGGTTTCATAGAAACATAGAAACATAGAAATTAGGTGCAGGAGTAGGCCATTCGGCCCTTCGAGCCTGCACCGCCATTCAATATGATCATGGCTGATCATCCAACTCAGTATCCCATACCTGCCTTCTCTCCATACCCTCTGATCCCCTTAGCCACAAGGGCCACATCTAACTCCCTCTTAAATATATTCGGCCTGAAACGTTGCCTATTTCCTATTTCCCAAAGGGTTTCGGCCTGAAACGTTGCCTATTTCCTATTTCCCAAAGGGTTTCGGCCCGAAACGTTACCTATTTCTTATTTCCCAAAGGGTTTCGGCCCGAAACGTTGCCTATTTCCTATTTCCTTCGCTCCATAGATGCTGCCGCACCCGCTGAGTTTCTCCAGCACTTTTGTGTACCTTTGATTTTCCAGCATCTGCAGCTCCTTCGTGAACATGTAGTCTTCCATGGTATGGATAACTTTCTTCACACACACTGTGATCTCACCTAAACAGTTGCGGAAACACTTGCCCTCAGATTTCTGGCGAAAAGAGAAAATATAGTCTGCCTTCCTGAACACTCACTTATTGTGAAAATGAGGAAAAACAAATGCAAGCTGTTTGTGATTGAATATTTGAAATAGGGTCAGTCAGCAACGGAGACGTAGAGGTCACATCGAGCAAACCTGATAGGCTGCGCCAGATTAACGAGTACATTGGGGCTAATAAGCTGAAATGTGTTTATTTTTAATGCAAGGTCACACGGGTAAAGCAGATGAACTAGCAGTTCAATTAGTCCCATGCACTAATCCACCAGTCCCATGGATGAGTGCACAGAACTCTGATGCTGTGGCCATTACAGAGAGGCACATCTGGCAGCTCAGAGTTATGTGGTTTAGATATTTCAGACACAATAGACAGAGATGTTAAAGAGTTTACAGTTTAGTTTATTGTCACGGGTACCGAGGTACAGTGAAAAGCTTTTGTTGCGTGCTAACCAGTCAGCGGAAAGACAACACATGATTACAATCCATCCATTTACAGTGTATAGATACATGATAAGGGAATAACGTTTAGTGCAATGTAAAACCCAGCAAAATCTGATCAAGGATAGTCCGAGGGTCACCAAAGAGGTAGATCAAAGAGGCGTTCAGGACCGCTCTCTGGTTGTGGTAGGATGGTTCAGTTGCCTGATAACAGCTGGGAAGAAACTGTCCCTGAATCTGGAGGTGTGCGTTTTCACACTTCTGTACCTTTTGCCCGATGGGAGAGGGGAGAAGAGGGAGTGGCCGGGGTGCGACTGGTCCTTGATGATGCTGCTGGCCTTGTCGAGGCAGCGTGAGGTGTAGATAGAAACATAGACAATAGGTGCAGGAGTAGGCCATTCGGCCCTTCGAGCCTGCACCGCCATTCAATATGATCATGGCTGATCATCCAACACAGTATCCTGTAACTGCCTTCTCTCCATACCCCCTGATCCCTTTAGCCACAAGGGCCACATCTAACTCCCTCGTAAATATAGCCAATGAACTGGCCTCAACTACCTTCTGCGGGAGAGAATTCCACAGATTCACCACTCTCTGTGTGAAAAAAGTTATCCTCATCTCGGTCCTAAAAGATTTCCCCCTTATCCTTAAACTGTGACCCCTTGTTCTGAACTTCCCGAACATCGGGAACAATCTTCCTGCATCTAGCCTGTCCAACCCCTTAAGAATTTTGTAAGTTTCTATAAGATCCCCCCTCAATCTTCTAAATTCTAGCGAGTCTACCCAGTCTTTCTTCATATGAAAGTCCTGACATCCCAGGAATCAGTCTGGTGAACCTTCTCTGTACTCCCTCTATGGCAAGAATGTCTTTCCTCAGATTAGGAGACCAAAACTGTACGCAATACTCCAGGTGTGGTCTCACCAAGACCCTGTACAACTGCAGTAGAACCTCCCTGCTCCTATACTCAAATCCTTTCGCTATGAATGCTAACATACCATTTGCCTTCTTCACTGCCTGCTGCACCTGCATGCCTACTTTCAATGACTGGTGTACCATGACACCCAGGTCTCGTTGCATCTCCCCCTTTCCTAATCGGCCACCATTCAGATAATAATCTACTTTCCTGTTTTTGCCACCAAAGTGGATAACCTCACATTTATCCACATTATACTGCATCTGCCATGCATTTGCCCACTCACCCAGCCTATCCAAGTCACCTTGCAGCCTCCTAGCATCCTCCTCACAGCTAACACTGCCCCCCAGCTTCATGTCATCCGCAAACTTGGAGATGTTGCATTCAATTCCCTCGTCCAAATCATTAATATATATCGTAAATAGCTGGGGTCCCAGAACTGAGCCTTGCGGTACCCCACTAGTCACTGCCTGCCATTGTGAAAAGGACCCGTTTACTCCTACTCTTTGCTTCCTGTCTGCCAGCCAGTTCTCTATCCACATCAATACTGAACCCCCAATACCATGTGCTTTAAGTTTGTATACTAATCTCTTATGTGGGACCTTGTCGAAAGCCTTCTGAAAGTCCAGATACACCACATCCACTGGTTCTCCCCTATCCACTCTACTAGTTACATCCTCGAAAAATTCTATAAGATCCGTCAGACATGATTTACCCTTCATAAATCCATGCTGACTTTGTCCAATGATTTCACCACTTTCCAAATGTGCTGCTATCCCATCTTTAATAACTGACTCTAGCAGTTTCCCCACTACCGATGTTAGACTAACTGGTCTGTAATTCCCCGTTTTCTCTCTCCCTCCCTTTTTAAAAAGTGGGGTTACGTTTGCTACCCTCCAATCTTCAGGAACTACTCCAGAATCTATAGAGTTTTGAAAAATTATCACTAATGCATCCACTATTTCTGGGGCTACTTCCTTAAGTACTCTGGGATGCAGCCTATCTGGCCCTGGGGATTTATCGGTCTTTAATCCATTCAATTTACCTAACACCACTTCCTGGCTAACCTGGATTTCACTTAATTCCTCCATCTCATTTGACCCCCGGACCCCTGCTATTTCCGGCAGATTTTTTTATGTCTTCCTTAGTGAAGCCAGAACCAAAGTAGTTATTCAATTGGTCTGCCATGTCCTTGTTCCCCATGATCAATTCACCCGTTTCTGACTGCAAGGGACCTACATTTTTTTTAACTAATCTTTTTCTCTTCACACATCTATAAAAGCTTTTGCAGTCATTTTTTATGTTCCCTGATAGTTTATTTCATAATCTATTTTCCCTTTCCTAATTAAGTCCTTTGTCCTCCTCTGCTGGTCTCTGAATTTCTCCCAGTCCTCTGGTAGGCTGCTTTTTCTGGCTAATTTGTACGCTTCATCTTTTGTTTTGATACTATCCCTGATTTCCCTTGTTATCCATGGATGCACTACCTTCCCTGATTTATTTTTTTGCCAAACTGGGATGAACAATTGTTGTAGTTCATCCATGCAGTCTTTAAATGCCTTCCATTGCATATCCACCGTCAACCCATTAAGAATCAATCACCAGTCTATCTTGGCCAATTCACGTCTCATACCCTCAAAGTTACCTTTCTTTAAGTTCAGGACCCTTGTTTCTGAATTAACGATGTCACTCTCCATCCTATTGAAGAACTCAACCATATTATGGTCACTCTTGCCCAAGGGGCTACGCACAACAAGACTGCTAACTAACCCTTCCTCATTACTCAATACCCAGTCTAGAATAGCTTGCTCTCTCGTTGGTTCCTCTACATGTTGGTTTAGAAATGTTGGTTTAGATGGAGTCAATTGAAGGGAGGTTGGTTTATGTGATGGTCTGGGCTGAGCCCACAATTCGCAGCAATTTCCTGTGATCTTGGATGGAGCTGTTACCAAAACAAGCTGTGATGCATCCCAATAAAATGCTCCCTATGGTGCATCTGTAGACGTTGGTGAGAGTTGCATTGCCGAACTTCCTTTGCCTTCTTCGGATGTAGAGGCGTTGGTGGTTGCTTCAATATGGCTGGTCCAGGAGAAGTTGTTGGTGATATTGACTCCTAGGAAGTTCAACCATCGGTACTTCAGCTCCGTCGATGTAAACTGGGGCGTGTGAACCGCTTCACTTCCTGAAGTCCATCACTGTCTCCTTTATCTTGCTGACATTGAGTGAAAGGTTGTTGTGTCAACCCCAGGACACAAGGTTCTCGATCACCATCCTGTACTCCGTCTCTTCATTATTTGATATCCGACCCACAATGGTGGTGTTGTCTGTGAATTTGTAAATTGAATTAGATTTTTACTTGCTCCTAAAGAGGGTTAGGGTTAGGGTTAGGGTTAGGTCAGAGAGAATGCCATTGGCACACATGAAGGACATGTAGTGAGCCAATGTGTGTTGAGTTCTGGAAGAAGGAAGCTGTAACCAGACAGGGCCTTTGAGAAATATAAAGGGAGCAGGAAATAACTTTTACCAGGAAGGCTGAAAGAGAACATGAACTGTCCTTGGCCTGTCAGAATAAGGAGGACCCAAGGCATATATGTACATTAAATGTAAATATTCAGAATGTATATATATATATATATATAGGGTTACACAAAAAAGCTGGAGAAACTCAGCGGGTGCAGCAGCATCTATGGAGCGAAGGAAATAGGCAACGTTTCGGGCCGAACTATATATATATAGGTGGACTGATTGGCAAGTATGCAGTCCACACAAGAATGGTGGAGTTGTGGAAAGTGAGGAGGGGTCTCAAAGGTAGACAAAAATGCTGGAGAAACTCAGCAGGCGAGGCAGCATCTATGGAGCGAAGGAATAGGTGACGTTTCGGGTCGAGACCCTTCTTCAGGCTGATGTTTCTCAAAGGATATGGCAGGATGTAGAACAGTTGGAAATATGGGTAGAGAATGGCAGATGTAAGGTGTGCATTTACAAAGTCCAATGCAAGAAGATATGCAGTAAATGACAAGATGATGAGGAGCATTGCTGTACATGTCCGCAACTTCCTGAAACGTATTCAAGAAACAAAACAATATGCTTGCCTTTATTGTTCAGGGCATTGAGTGTAAAAGTCACGAGGTCTTGTTGCATTTGGCCACATTTGAAGAATTGCTGCAGTTCTGGTCGTCCCATTACAGGATGGATGTAGGGGCTTGAGAAGACAAATTCCACCGGGATGTTGTCTGTATTCGAGGGCATTTGCTGAGTCAAACGTGGATAGTTTTATCTGGAGTATCAGGAGCTGAGAGGAGACCTGATGGTTATTTTAGTATTATGAATTATGTAACCACTGTAGGATTGGCCGTCAGAACCTTCTCCCCGTGGTGGAGATTTCAAATGCTAGAGGGCAAAGCTTTGAAGTGAGAGAGAGAAAGGTTTTTGGAGATTTACGAGGGAAATATTTTGCAGGGAGACCGGTTGGCACCTGGAACGTGATGCCTGGGACGATGATGGTAGTTGATACTAAATCAGGCATTCACACAGAATATAAACAGGCAAGGAATGGGGGAATATAGAGCAGCTGTAAGCAGACAGGTTAGTTTCAATGGGCATCAGGACCAGCATGGGCGTGGTGGGCTGAAGGGCCTGTTCCTGTGCTGTACTGTACAATGTTCTATGATCTGAATATTTAATGTTGCACTGACCAGTACCATTGAACTTGTTCTGCCCTCCCTACTCCTCCCTCCCTCCAGACATACCTCATTGAGTGGACTGTTTGAGGCAGCACCAAGCTGTCAGTATAGTGTAGTGGCTGCGATGTTAGTCTATGTTGGTGACAGGAGCTTCCTGGTCGACTTTCCTCTTCCATGCATGTTTGCCTCAAGCACGCCCTGCATTAGCAATCTCGCCTTCTCACCACTCTTTCTGAGAAATGATGTGTGTTTTCCTCTAACTGTGCCCATTGATCAGAATGTAACCGTGGCCAGTGGTAAACATTCGCTTATGAAAAATCCTTGAATGAGAATTCTGCAGAAAACAACTGATATCCTCTCCCACTATATTCAGTAAAAGTGAGCAATGAGTGCTTCAATTAACCAACATTTTATGCTTGCTTGCAGATGTATTAATCTCCAGAAAACTGTTCATTGTAATGTCGTACTTAAAATCTACAATAATTGCATTTCCTATTTGTCATCTGTTGCAGCATATTGTTATGAGAATGATTGAGAGTCTCTGATCTCTACCAGGCAGTCTTAGCCAGACGCTGCAATGGCCGTGCTTTCTCTACCTGCTCAAAGTCATGTATATAATTAGTTTGACCAGTCACGATGCGATTCCCAAGGACACATATCTATAGGATAAAATTAGCATTCATTCAGCACAGGAAGGATAATTTTGAATAGAATAGACTTTCAGAATAGACTGATTTATGTGCAGTAAGTGACACTAATATACACTCCATCAGCTGGTGGTAACATCTCTCATTCCAAAGGTTCCAGATTGAAATCCCATTCCATGGAGCTGAGCCCAGTCTAGGCTGATTCTACAGTGCAGGTGGATTACATTCGAGGTAAATTGGTGGAATAAATAATGAGATTAATATCGGATGAGTGTAAATTGTACTTGATGGGCGAGCATGGCCTCAGTGGGTTGAAGGGTCGGTTTACAAATTACTTTTCCCATTACAGAGGTGGCTTGAGTACTTGATTGGTTGTGAAATGCTCTGGCATGTAGTGGTGCTACATAAATGCACCTCTTCTCTTAAAGGGCCTCCCACCATGTTTACCCAAATTAAACTCATAGAAACATAGAAACATAGAAGATTCCCATTGCACCGCCATTCAATATGATCATGGCTGATCATCCAACTCAGTATCCCGACCTGCCTTCTCTCCATACCCCCTGATTTAGAGGGCCACATACTCCCTCTTAAATATAGCCAATGAACTGTGTGGCCTCAACTACCCTCTGTGTGAGATTCACCATGCTCTGGCAAAGTAGTGGTGCTACTGTGACCCCTGGTCCTGGATAAATGCACCTCTTCCTGCATCTCATAAGAGTAAGGAATAAGATCCCACCATGCGAGAGTATAAACCAAGTCTATCTCCCGAGTTTACAGTCCTGACAAAAATCAGTCTGGTGAACCGTACAATAATGTCCTTCCTCAGATTTGTAAACTGTACGCAATAGCGGGTACGTCGGAGTAGAACTTGTGGATGTAAGTACGTAGAATGCGTAGCGTAACGCTCTTAACGGCTCGTAGCTACGGCAGGTACTCGGGAAACGCGGAAACTCGTGAAGTTTTTGAACAGTGTGAAAAATTGCCAAGAGTAAAAAAATACTCATGATGAAGTACGACGAGGTTATTTGTTTTTTAACTCTTGGGTGAAGTCACATCGTGGGACAGGCCCTTTACTGTGGGGAAGGAACTACGTGTGTGGTGTGTGATACTCGACTTCCAAGTGTACGACACCACAAGGCACCCATGGACCACGGCAAACATTCTCGATCATCCACCAACAAGGGGCTATCCAGCCTCTGTGGTTGATGTAACTGTTGACATGTCAAGGCTAAATGCATGGGCTGTGGTTATGGTAGTCTCATTATCCAGGAGCTGATGAACCACTCGCTGGCTGCAAGTTCATATCAGGCTGTAGCAAGTTGTAAAATTAATTCCTATTGCGGGCCAGGTTTTATCCATCACCGCTGATTTCACTGCCTTCCAGTCAGGTCTGCAATACCTCAGATTTAAAATCCTGATTCTCTATTTAATTCTCTTATGGTCTCAGATACAAATTACCAAGAAGTCTCGTGAATTCCAACTCGGCCCCATCGAGGCCTGAAATCCCTTTGCTCATTATCAGCAAGTGCACTGCACGCTGAGCTCTGACATCCCTCATAAACCACTCCATATTCCTCACCTCCTTTCAAAGATTACACAGAATGCACCTTTACTCAAGATCTGCAAGCTTTGATCCTGGTGTACCATTTCACATCTACAGATGTAGAAGTAGATTAAAGATACTAAATAAAACAAATATAAAAGAAAATGCAGGTGTCGTTGCCAATCCTATCCATGGACCACATCTACTGGATGACCACTGCCTTGGTTGACCATCCAATCACAGTTTAAGGATAAGGGGGAAATATTTTAGGACCGAGATGAGAAAAACATTTTTCACACAGAGAGTGGTGAATCTGTGGAATTCTCTGCCACAGAAGGTAGTTGGGGCCACAGTTCATTGGCTATATTTAAGAGGGAGTTAGATGTGGCCCTTGTGGCTAAAGGGATCAAGGGGTATGGAGAGAAGGCAGGTACAGGATACTGAGTTGGATGATCAGCCATGATCATATTGAATGGCGAATGGTGCAGGCTCGAAGGGCCGAATGGCCTCTACTCCTGCACCTATTTTCTATGTTTCTATGTTTCTGTCCATGGACCATCACAACTCAAGCACCAATGTCTTTCAGAAGAGGAAACCCACCGTCCTTCTCCAGACTGGCTAACCAGTTGTGTCATCCACTCAATGCTTACCAAGTGACGTGACTCTTTGAACAAGCTCTGTAATTGATACCATTCCCCGACTATCGTCCTGTAACTCCTGTCTGTTTCACTACCCTGTGAAATTCACACTTGCTGCATCCAATGTTTCTTCAGCCTCACGGCCTTGATCTTACAATTCACTGCATTCTTTTTTCCTTTCAAGATGTCCAGATAATTATCTTAAATCTTGTAGTCATTGACACCTTTTGCCAGTGAAAGCACTTTCTTCAAATCGATCCTGGCAATTGATCATAAATTTCTACACCACAATTACATTTCCCTTGAACCTTTCATGAAGAGCAACCTCAATGTTTCTCAAGAGTCCCTCGTCCTTCATCCTCTGATTCCTCTTGCAAGAACCTGACACCTTTCTGAAGTGCAGTGATGAAAAGTGGACACGATGATCTAGTTTCCATAACGTCAAAACCCACGTTCCTGTGTTTACAACTGGCCACCAGAGCCTTGCTTATCCTGCCGTGTTATGCCACTCGATCCCACCACAGGAAGATCTCAAAGCCCTCTGCTTCTTTTCTCAACAAAGATGCAACTCGTTCCTGTCCAGAAACACTCTCGTCTCTCTACTGGCTAAACTTGTTCATTGTCTAGATATCCTCTGTACTTGTCTCACTTGCTACAACTCCAAGGGGCACAACTTTGCCTGCCTATTTGTCAGCTGCGAGGACCAGTCTCTGCTTTAAACCTTCTCCGACCTCGCTCCCAGCTCTTCCTCCATTACCTTGCTGACTGCATTGGTGCCGCTGACTGCATTGGTGCCGCTCCCTGCATTGGTGCCGCTCCCTGCATTGGTGCCGCTCCCTGCATTGGTGCCGCTCCCTGCATTGGTGCCGCTCCCTGCATTGGTGCCGCTCCCTGCATTGGTGCCGCTCCCTGCATTGGTGCCGCTCCCTGCACCCGTGCAGAACCCATCAAATGCATCACCTCAACAACTTCCATCCCACCCTCAAGTTCGCTTGACCTATTCTAACAGCTCATTCATTTCTCTAGATCTGCCTGTTATCTCAGCTGAGGGGGGGAGGTGGGGGTAGAATTACAGCATTTGAAGGACCCTTGTACATGGATACGAAAGGTTTGGAGAGGTATTGGGCTAGGCACAGGCAAGTGGGGCTAGCTGAGTTAAGTAGCTTGGTCAGCACTGATGAGATGGGCCAAATGGCCTTCCCCATGCTCGTGATTCACACAGAGAGCCGTGGTCTGCCTCGCTACCGCAGGCATCAGCATGGTCCACTAGGGGGCCGGTACCGCATTGAGCGCAGCCTCTGCCTACAGTCTGTCTGTTTTTATGTCTTTGTTTAATTTTTAGTCATTTTTAAAAGTTTGTTTTGGAGATTTCTTTCATTTTTCCATGTTGGGGGAGGGGGGAACCGTTGCCCAGTCACTTCCTGGCGAGGATGCGACTATTCTCCGAGTCGAGTCCTTGTCCTCCACCTCGCGGCCTACCACCTGGATTGGCACGGCCTTTCGTGCCGGGGACCCGGACCAGAGCTACAGCGCTGGATACATCGCGGAGCGGGCGATTCCTGACCTGGATCGCCGTTGAAGCTCCGGAGTGTTGGGCCTGCTGCTTCAACATGTGATTCGCCGAGCTTCCAGCGCGGGCGGCGCTGACTTCAACATCGCGGAGTCCTGGGGCCCTTTGCCGAGGACCGCCAGCGTTGAATCTCCACCCAGCGCGGCCTGTGGACTTTAGGAGCTGAGGACTCCGGTAGGAGGTGGCCGATTCGGATGTCCAAGCCGCTGAGGATCACCTCCAGTCCCGATGTCGGACTTCCGTCACCCTGGCGAGTGGGCCTGAACATCGGGCCGCCCGTAGTGGCTCCAGCGGGGGGTTCGGGAGCCCCCCAACCACGGGGGACAACAGAGGAGGATGACTGAATTATTGGAGCCTTTGATCCCGCTGTGTGGTGATGTTTGTGTTAAAGACTATCGTGTTCTGTGCTCTTGTTTATACGTATGGCTGTGTGGCGACCACACATTTCACTGTATCAATTGGTACATGTGACAAATAAATAAATGTATCTTGTATCTTGCCGCTGGCGAATATCCACTCACCATCTCATTCCATCCCTCACCCAATCCAGTATTGATGCTGCCCTCGCCTGTGTTGGACTTGATGGGCTCCAGTCAGGTAATATGAATATTAGGAACCTATTTATCAAATGCCTTCACGACTTTCATCAATCCACTTTTTATTAAATTGATGAACTCCAGGTTTGTCAAATGTAGTGTGCGTGAACAAATACATGCGTGGTCTCCAAAGTCTTGTTCACCCTTGTCCTCCACATGCCTTCATTTTCCCCCAATTCCAGCCGGGTAGGTAAGGTCTCTACGGTTCTGAAGCAGTGCAGTGGATTTCAAACCCTCTCCACCTCTGGCTCCTCGGCAGCTGGCTCTAATGTCTTGACTGTGTTAGGCCCCAGTTTGAACACTGCCAATATTTCTGCCATCATTCTATCTTACTGCATTACTATGTCCTTTATTGTGACATTAACATCAGTTTCTTGTGTAATGAAGATGGGTTTTAAGTAGTCATTTAATAACACAGCAAATAGTTCTGAGTTACTCCAGCATTTTGTGTCTTAATCTGCCCTGTTCTTGCTTGACATCCCTTCAACATATATATATATATATATACAGGACTCTGATCCTCCCCCTCGTGTGACTCACTTATCTATTATCATAAACCTTCTTTTCTCATATTTCTTTAGATAATTCTAACTTGCACTTTTTAAATTCCCTATATCATTATGAAACTGACATCGTATATCATCTTTTAATTTTTCATTTTATGCCATATTTCCTTTGTCATTCGTGGAGTTCTGGCCTTGCATAATTTCGCTCACCGCCCGAGCTTTTCCCACCATCAAATGCAACTGAATAATGTGGTGCCTCGAGAAGGTGGCTACCGTCACGGATGCCCACTGTCCAGAGCATCGACACTGGCACTGCCCTCCCCACCATCCAGAGCATCGACACTGGCACTGCCCTCCCCACCATCCAGAGCATCGACACTGGCACTGCCCTCCCCACCATCCAGAGCATTGACACTGGCACTGCCCTCCCCACCATCCAGAGCATTGACACTGGGCTCTGCCTGAAGAAGGGGGGCATCAACCATCACGGATGCCCATCATCCGGGCCGCGCCCTCTTCTTACTGCTACCGTGAGGCACGAGGTACACAAGCCTCACGTCATCGCACCACCAGGTTCAGCAACAGATACTTTCCTCCAACCATCAGGTTCTGGAACCCACCCCCACAACCCGAATCCCACCTCAGTAAAGGACCACCACGGACCACCTCTTGCACTACGAAATGTGTAGGAAGGAACTGCAGATGCTGGTTTAAACCGAGGATAGACACAAAAATGCTGGAGTAACTCAGTGGAACAGGCTGAAGACTGAAGACTGAAGAAAGTTCTTGACCTGAAATGTCACCCATTCCTTCTCTCCAGAGATGTTGCCCGTCCCGCTGAGTTACTCCAGTATTTTGTGTCCACCCCTTGCACTACCATGGGCATTTGCTAACTAACTTTTTGCACTAATGTCCACATATCTGTGATGCTGCTACAAACATGATTTCCATTGTAGCACACAGAACTTGCACACGTGACGTTAAATACCCGACTTATCTTTGCATCGCAACCGTTCCTCATCTCCGCAACTGACATGCAATTTTCAAATTGAGTGACTATTGATAACGAGAATGAAATGAGGGCAGATGAGAGGCAAGATGGAACTGAGATCAGGCGACTCTTGGCATTGCTGGTCCCAGAAGCAGATCTGCTGTCATTATTCAATGTAATTGTCTGAAGTAATATTTAAACACCCAGGTTCCAAGTGATTTTTGTTTTCATCATCGATATTCTTCTTTGAAGGACCTGACTCACGTTAAACTAATCTTCAGCCACTGGGGTAATGGTGAGCAAGCAACACCAGGACGTGCTCTGCCTGCCCCTCCTCAGGGCATTATAATAGTCCTGTTACATCCTGATGTGTCCTTTGACATTGAAAAAGACAAGCAGAATGTCATTTCATTTCTACAGTGAGTTCTGCGATGATTGATGGGTCCATTTTTGTGGAGACAAGAATGGACAAAGCGAATAGTAGATGTCGGAGTCTGCAGGCTGATGTCCACATTCACACACAGCTTCAGCTGCAAGAGAGGCTTGGTGGGCTTCTACTGTACTTCCTGCTATTGATCAAGTCGGCCAAGTAATTGCTGCTTCATTAGTCTTGTTTCAGATGTCCTTTCATTTATTTTCCTGTCCACAGCGGTCAACACAGTAGAACAGATCATAGGGATTTCTTCGCCAGGCCCTTCAACCTGCTCTGCCTCGGACAGGCCACATGTGCGTGACATGTTTCTATTTATAGAGTCAGGCAACATGGATACAAGTCCTTCAGCCCAACTCATCCAATGCCGACTAAGAAACCACTTTGACCACACACCATAAATATCGCTCCTATCCATGTACTTGTCCAAATGTCCTTCAATAACCTGCGTCAACTAACTCCTCTGGCAGCTCGTTCCATACACCCACCATCCTCAGTGTGAAAAAGTTACTCCTCTCCCCTTAAACCTATGTCCTCTGGTTCTCGACCCCCTATCCTGAGTAAAGGACTCTCTGCATTCTCCCTATCTATTCCCCTTATGATGTTATACACCTCTATAAGATCACTCTTCAGTTCCCTGTGCTCCAAGGTGTGAAGTCCTAGTCTGTTCACCGACACCCCCCCCCCCCCCCCCCCCCCAGCTCAAGCCCTTAAATCCTGGCAACATCCTCGTAAATCCTCTCAGTTTCATGGCACCTTTCCTGTAGCTTTTGTAAAAGCTTTGAAGTTTGGGATTTTGTTCAGGTCTCGTTCGATGCCTCAGGCAATTTCTAAATGTGGCTGTAATGTGTCTTCCGTGTTTGACAGCTGTGTTTGGAACTGCAGCTCAAGCAGTGAGCTGGTGCCTCTTGCATTCCAGAGATGCACATGCAGTTTATCACAAACACAATCATACTTTATCGGCCATGTATGTTTTGCAACATACAAGGAATTTCATTTGCCGTACGGTCAGTCATACAGATAAAAATCAACAGACACACAAACCACATTTTAACATAAACATCCACCACAGTGACCCCTCCACATTCCTCACTGTGATGGAAGGCGCTTGGGGGCCTCGATCCCTCCGTTGATGGGACGATCTTGACTCCCGTAGTCGGTGGCGTTTTGGGCCCTCTGAGTCGGGGCGATCAGCTCCTGCATCGGGGGGGATGTCAGCTCCCCCGTGCCGGGTGATCGAACTCCGCGTCGGGGCTAGTCAACCCTTTGTGTTGGTTGGAGCTCCCGACTCAGCCACTCCAGAGGCTGCGAGCTCTTGATGGTAAGTCCGCAGGTTGCTGTTGGAGCGATCCCAGGCAAAGGATCAGCTCCGATGTTATGTCAAACTTATAAAATGCACTAAATATTTAAATAAAGACAAAAGAACAAACAGACTGCTGGCGGGGGCTGCCAATCGTTCATCGCCCCTGGTGAACACAGTGGGACAGGCAGCGGAATCAACGCTGGCTCTTCATAGTGCTGCTCGCAAATAAATAGGCAGATCTCTCTCTCTCTCTCTCTCTCTCCCCCTCCCCCCCCCCCCCCCCCCCCCCCCCCTCTCCTTGGAACATCACCCATTCCTTCTCTCCAGAGATGCTGTCTGTCCTGCTGAGTTACTCCAGCATTTTGTGTCTATCTTCCATCTTCCCTTCCATTGACTCCATCTCCACCTCACGCTGCCTGGGCAATGCCAGCAGCATCATCAAGGACCAGTCTCACCCCGGCCACTCCCTCTTCTCCCCTCTCCCATCAGGCAAGAGGTACAGAAGTGTGAACATTCAGGGACACTTTCTTCCCAGCTGATATATGTCGACTGAATCTGCCTAGAGAAATGAGTGACACCAAATGTGAAGATTGTGGGTAGATTTAGTGGAGATGTTATGGTCGCTGCAGTCATGACCTGACCTGCACTGTAACCAAACCAGCAGCACCAGGCAGCCCACACACTAAAGTAGGCATGCAGGTGCAGCAGGCAGCGAAGAAAGCGAATAGTATGTTAGCTTTCATAGCAAAAGGATTTGAGTCTAGGAGCAGGGAGGTTCTACTGCAGTTGTACATGGTCTTGGTGAGACCACACCTGGAGTATTGCGTACAGTTTTGGTCTCCTAATCTGAGGAAGGACATTCTCGCCATAGAGGGAGTGCAGAGAAGGTTCACCAGACTGATTCCTGGGATGTCAGGACTGTCTTATGAAGAAAGACTGGATAGACTTGGTTTATACTCACTAGAATTTAGGAGATTGAGAGGGGATCTTATAAAAACTTACAAAATTCTTAAGGGGTTGGACAGGCTAGATGCAGGAAGATTGTTCCCGATGTTAGGGAAGTCCAGGACAAGGGGTCACAGCTTAAGGATAAGGGGGAATCCTTTAAAACCGAGATGAGAAGAACTTTTTTCACACAGAGAGTGGTGAATCTCTGGAACTCTCTGCCGCAGAGGGTAGTTGAGGCCACAGTTCATTGGCTATATTTAAGAGGGAGTTAGATGTGGCCCTTGTGGCTAAGGGGATCAGGGGGTATGGAGAGAAGGCAGGTACAGGATACTGAGTTGGATGATCAGCCATGATCATATTGAATGGCGGTGCAGACTCGAAGGGCCGAATGGCCTACTCCTGCACCTAATTTCTATGTTTCTACACCTTTACCGTTCAAAATGCTTCCGCAGCCCTGGAAGGGAAATTATTTGGAAACTTTTGAAAGGGACCATGCATTTATTGCTCGTTATCTTGTGGCCAGCACCCGCCTGTTTGCATTCGACAGAGGTGGTAAAACCAGTGGTTAATGAGTTCCTGTGATGAAGATACAGAATGCAATGCTCCTTGCTGCCGTTGTGCTTTGTGATCGCCTGCCTTCCAGCTCCCCATAGTGGCATGTCTGAGATCACGGGCTGACTCTGTAATAAATCAAAGAAAAATTAGCTTAGGATTTGCTTGAGGTAACCTGAAATAATTGTCAGAATTTAAAGAAAGAAAATGCTCCTGACAGCATCAAAGTATTAATATGGAATTAATCTTCCTAAGCCACACAGAGCTGCGTTAAATCTGTTCCTGCCGTTGGTGCTTGAGACACTGATACAGATTGATGTGATCATTCATAATGTATAAATTTAGTTTTAATATTATTGAATGTTCTGAGACCACTGAAGCAGAAATTGTAGCCTGCAACGGGAAAATAAAGCGTTATTAAAATGTATCCGTTCTAATAACCCTGAGTTCATTCACAAAGTCTCCAAACACCCTATCTCTTTCATTTCATTTTACCTTCTTTACAATTTACTTTGTTCCCTGAAGTAAGGATTAAGAATATCATTTTTTTTTAAGTTTTAAACCGGGATCCTGCTGACTCAAGAGAAAACAAACAGCCCAGAGCAGAGAAGTGGCGCTCACTTTGAATGGCTGACGTTCTGTGTACCGAGGTACAGTGAACAGCTTTGTTACACACGATCCAATCAGCTCAGATATACCATGTACTCTCTAGAATTTAGGAGATTGAGAGGGGATCTTATAGAAACTTACAAAATTCTTAAGGGGTTGGACAGGCTAGATGCAGGAAGATTGTTCCCGATGTTGGGGAAGTCCAGGACAATCAATCCAATCAATCAACCTTTATTGTCATCTTGCAAGCAACAAGTACAGTGCAAAATGAAAAGACGTTTCCCAGTGAATAGCGGAGCCTCGCACATGAAATTTAAAACACTTCTCACATAATAACACTAAAAAAAAAACAATCCAGTCCCTGATGGAACAGAATAAATAGTTAAAATCAGGTAAAAAAACACAATGTTAAAAACAGTAAACCAATCATAAAAAAATGTCCGGGGCCGCTGATTTGAGTGGCCAGTGCCAGTTATTAAAGTGTCCGTGCCAGCCGCAGAGTCAAGTCAAGTGACTGTGAGTGCAGAGTGACTGTTTAGCAGCCTCACAGCCTGTGGTAGGAAGCTGTTTAGCAGCCTCGTAGTCCGGGCTTTGATGCTTCGATATCTCTTGCCTGATGGCAAGAGATCCAGGTGTGTGTGGAGGGGGTGCAGTTTGTCCTTGGCAATTCTCTGTGCTTTCTTCAGACAGCGGCTCTGGAACAGTTCTTGTACCGAGGGTAGGGAGACGCCAATGATCCTCTCTGCTCCCCTCACTACCCTCTGCAGAGCCTTCCTGTCCGAGCAGTTGCAGGTGCAGTACCACGTATTGATGCAGTACGTGAGTACAGACTCCACCGTGCCCCTGTAGAAAGTCCTGAGGATGTTGGTGGGGAGTGAGGCCTGTTTTAGTTTCCTCAGGAAGTGCAGTCGCTGATGGGCCCGTTTGACGGTCCCAGTGGTGTTCCTGGACCAGGTGAGGTTGTCCGTTATCTGCACACCGAGGAACTTTATGCTCTCCACTCTCTCCACTGCAGTGCCACTAATGTTGAGCGGTGTATGCTCTGGCTGCGCCCTCCTGAAGTCGACAACCATCTCCTTAGTTTTTTCGACATTCAATTCCAGGTTATTTTTGCCGCACCAGTCCACCAGTTGTTCTACTTCCTCCCTGTACCTTGTTTCGTCATCTCCACTGATGAGTCCCACGGGGACCACGAGGAGCGGGGACAAGAATATGAGTCCCACGAGGAGCGGGGACAAGGGGTCACAGCTTAAGGATAAGGGGGAAATCCTTTAAAACGATGAGGAGAACTTTTTTCACACAGAGAGTGGTGAATCTCTGGAACTCTCTGCCACAGAGGGTAGTTGAGGCCAGTTCATTGGCTATATTTAAGAGGGAGTTAGATGTGGCCCTTGTGGCCAAGGGGATCAGAGGGTATGGAGAGAAGGCAGGTACGGGATACTGAGTTGGATGATCAGCCATGATCATATTAAATGGCGGTGCAGGCTCGAAGGGCCGAATGGCATACTCATGCACCTAATTTCTATGTTTGTATGTTTCTATGTATAAATACAATCAGGTCAAACTCCAGTCCAACAGGTAGAGCAAAGGGGAAGATACAGAGTGCAGGATATAGTCTCAGCATTGTAGTGCATCAGTTCCACAGACAAAGTCCAATGTCTGCAATGGGGTAGAGGTGAATCGGACAGCACCCTAGCTTATGGAAGGGCCGTTCAGAAGCCTGATAACAGAGGGGAAGAAGCTGTTCCTGAGTCTGGTGGTGCGCGCTTTCAAGCTTCTGTACCTTCTACTCTATGGGAGCGGGGAGAAGGAGGAATGACCGGGGACAAGTCCTTGATTATGTTTAAGAAAGAACTGCAGATGCTGGAAAAAATCGAAGGTAGACATAAATGCTGGAGAAACTCAGCGGGTGAGGCAGCATCTCCGGGAGCGAAGGAATAGGTGACGTTTCGGGTTGAGACTGAAGAAGGGTCTCGACCCGAACGTCACCTATTCCTTCGTTCCATAGATGCTGTCTCACCCGCTGAGTTTCGCCAGCATTTTTGTCTTGGTTCTTGCAGTATCTCCTATCCTTTTTCCCAGGATAAGGAAGTCCAGAACTGGGCAGTACGCGTGTGAGGATGTTTAAAGGATGATAAGTCTTCTTCTTCCTCATGTCCGGCCATCTTCTATATCACGTCTTTCCGGTCGGTCAGTGACGTTTGACGGTCGGTAGTTGCAGAATTGGCTACTTCTGTCGGTCACTGTGGTACAGTTCCTGTCGTCAGCATTGCCCAGGATGTGCCACCTGGAGGCTTCAGTTTGCATCCCAGGATGGTAAGTTTACCTGGATAAAAATATCTGTAACATGTGGACCGAGCTGCTGGAGGAAGCAACATCATTAGAACATTGAATGGATGTTTGGACATGTACTTGATATGAAGGAATAGATAATATGTGCAGGAGTAGGCCATTCAGCCCTTCGAGCCAGAATTAGAGGGGAATGGGCTAGACGTGGGCAACAGAGAATAGTGTTGCTAGATGTCACAGTCCGTGTGGATGAGGTGTGCTGTAGGAACCTGTTCCTGGTCTATATCGTTCTATGATTCTGTGAAAAGCCTATCTGTATATCTGCATTTGGTAGGCCATGTTCAACACACAGCTGTCAGTGTACCGTGACTGATGTTCTAACCTGTGACTTTTAGACAGATGTACCAGCTTTTGTAAAACACCAGAGAAATACTGAAATATTTATTTCCTATTATTGGACAGTAAGTTTACCCTTTAACGACAAACCCTGGTTTCTGTGATCAATTTCTTCCTTATCTGTCTCGTTTTTCTTTTCTATAAGAAAGTGGAAGTGAGTTTGAAGTGTGAGGCAGGTGATTTAGTCTGCGTGATAACTGGCAAGAATAGAACTCAGCATATTTCGTCTTGATGTGAACTGCTTTGTAAAAATTGTAAGGGGGTCTAATATAAGCTGTAAGTGTTTGAAATGTGCAGATTTAATGATGACTCAGATAATACCATTTCTTGAATGCTTTGATACAGAGCATGTCAGGACTGAATAATCCAGAGAAATTAGATTTCTGTATCACTTGCTGAATAGCAAGCACGAGCCACAATAGGAACAGGGTACACTCGAGCCCATGTTATATGGGCCATAATGTGAATGGAGAAAGTATCTAATGCAGCATCATGACCCTAGGCTGTCAAAGGAAGAAGGGTCGATGGTTGGATTGCTCTTTGTCAGAGACCTCCCCCTCTATATATATATATTGTATATACGTATATATATATATATATATATATATATAGAAACATAGAAATTAGGTGCAGGAGTAGGCCATTCGGCCCTTCGAGCCTGCACCACCATTCAATATGATCATGGCTGATCATCCAACTCAGTATCCTGTACCTGCCTTCTCTCCACACCCCCTGATCCCCTTACCAACAGGGCCACATCTAACCCCCTCTTAAATATAGCCAATGAACTGTGGCCTCAACTACCCTCTGCGGCAGAGAGTTCCAGAGATTCACCACTCTCTGTGTGAAAAACGTTCTTCTCATCTTGGTTTTAAAGGATTTCCCCCTTATCCTTAAGCTGTGACCCCTTGTCCTGGACTTCCCCAACATCGGGAACAATCTTCCTGCATCTAGCCTGTCCAACCTCTTAAGAATTTTGTAAGTTTCTATAAGATCCCCTCTCAATCTCCTAAATTCTAGAGTATAAACCAAGTCTATCCAGTCTTTCTTTATAAGACAGTCCTGACATCCCAGGAATCAGTCTGGTGAACCGTCTCTGCACTCCCTCTATGGCAATAATGTCCTTCCTCAGATTTGGAGACCAAAATATATATAATATATATAATATACACACGTATATATACGCACACATATGTACACATAAAAAATTCAATAATAGTGCATTAATAATAATGTAGTTCAGAGCTTATATGAGGTTGTCGTGTTTAATAGTCTATTGCATTGTTTAATAGCCAGATGGCTGTGGGGAAGAAGCTGTTCCTGAACTTGTACGTTACAGTTTTCAGGCTCCTGTATCTTTTTCCTGATGGCAGTGGTGAAATGAGTGTGAGGCCAGGATGGTGTGGGTCTCTGATGATGTTGGCTGCCTTCTTGAGGCAGTGACTCCGATAAATCCTTTTGATGGTGGTGAGGTCAGAGCCGGTGATGAACTGGGCAGTGTTCACAACTTTTTTGCAGAATTTTCCGCTACTGGACGTTCAAGTTGCCGAACCAGGCCATGATGCAACCGGTCAATATGGTCTCTACTGTACAGGACTTTACCCCCTAGAGCACAGGAGGATGAGGGGTGATCTTATAGATGTGTATAAAATCATGTGAGATGTTGCACTTTGGGAAGTCGAACAAGGGCAGGAAGTACACTGTGAATAGTCGGCCTCTGGGGAGTGTTGTAGAGCAGAGGGATCTAGGAGTACAGGTGCATGGTTCCTTGGAGGTGGAGTCGCAGGTAGATAAGGTGGTCAAAAAGGCTTTTGGCACTTTGGCCTTCATCAGTCAGAGCATTGAGTATAGACGTTGGGAGGTCATGTTGCAGTTGTATAAGACGTTGGTGAGGCCACATTTAGAATATAGTGTTCAGTTCTGGGCACTGTGTTAAAGGAAAGATATTGTTATGCTTGAAAGGGTTCAGAAAAGATTTATATTGCCAGGACTAGAGGGTGTGAGCTACAGGGAGAGGTTGTGTAGGCTGGGTCTCTATTCCATGGAGCGCAGGAGGATGAGGGGTGATCTTATAGAGGTGTACAAAATCATGAGAGGAATAGATCGGGTAGACGCACAGAGTCTCTACTCCAGAGTTGGTGAATCGAGGACCAGAGGACACGGGTTCAAGGTGAAGGGGAAAAGATTTAATAGGAATCCGAGAAGTAACTTTTTCACACAAAGGGAGGTGGGTGTATGGAAGGAGATGCCAGAGGAGGAAGTTGAGGCTGGGACTATCCCAACATTTAAGAAACAGTTAGACGGGTACATGTGAAGGAGCTAATAGTCAAATCTAATAGAGTTTACAAAATGGAGTCATTCTTCACCAAAAGCATGGACTAGTAGGACTAAAGAATGGCTCGGTGTCAAGCCTGAATGACTTTGTAAATTATATGGAGCACAATATGGAGGACATGTTGTCTTTTCAATAAAGACATTAAGATGGTAACCTGTGCAATAACATCTGCATCTTTCAAGGCCATAAAGAAGCCAAGATTGAAAACAAATAGCTGACGCTCCAGCGACAAGTAATAACTTGTGTTCAAGAAGGAACTGCAGATGCTGGAAGATCGAAGGTACACAAAAATGCTGGAGAAACTCAGCGGGTGCAGCAGCATCTATGGAGCGAAGGAAATAGGCGACGTTTCGGGCCGAAACCCTTCTTCAGACTGATGGGGGGGGGGGGGGAGGAGGAGGAGCCCGAGGGCGGGGGATGGGAGGAGACAGCTAGAGGGTTAAGGAAGGGGAGGAGACAAAATTGGGAGAATTCAACGTTAATGCCATCAGGATGCAAACTGCCCAGGCGGAATATGAGGTGCTGTTCCTCCAATTTCCGGTGTTGCTCACTCTGGCAATGGAGGAGACCCAGGACAGAGAGGTCGGATTGGGAATGGGAGGGGGAGTTGAAGTGCTGAGCCACCGGGAGGTCAGGTTGGTTATTGCGGACTGAGCGGAGGTGTTCGGCGAAACGATCGCCCAACCTACGCTTAGTCTCCCCGATGTAGATATGCTGACATCTAGAGCAAGGGTTAAGGAAGGGGAGGAGACAGCAAGGGCTAGCAAAATTGGGAGAATTCAACGTTAATGCCATCAGGATGTAAACTGCCCAGGCGGAATATGAGGTGCTGTTCCTCCAATTTCCGGTGTTGCTCATAACAAGTAATAACTTGTTATTGGATGAGTTTGATTTGGACACAGCTTTTCCTATATTCTGAAAGGCAATAGAACCTTTCAGTCATGCCGTATTCAGACTTGGTAGGAGTGTTTTACTGATAAGAAAAATGTATAATTGCGCTAACGTTCCTTTGTTCTGTGAGTAGAGCCCGAGAAGCACTGAGCAACGTTTGTGTTCATTGTAGATCTTGCCCCTCCCTTCTGATGAATCAATTAAAGATTGCCTTGGTTTACCTTTCATCAGTTTGTTGCTGTCTGCTTTTTAAGAGACGAACTTTGACACATGGATAGGACAGGTTTGGAGGGATATCGACCAAGCGCAGGCAAGTGGGACTAGTGTAGCTGGGACATGTTGGCCGGTGTTGGCAAGTTGGGACGAAGGGCCTGTTTCACGCAGTATCACTCCATGCCACTCTATCTAAATAGGGTAAATGCGTGGTCTTTTACCCAGAATAGGGGAATCGAGAACCGGATGACCTCATAGAAACAAAATAAAATCCAGCATGAAGGACTAGGTGCAGGAAGAATGTTATCCAGGGCCATGGAAACCAGGACCAGGGTCACAGCCCAAGTCCAACAGATACTTGTGGGAAACAGATCTGTTCACGCAGAGAATGGTGAAGACTCATCGTTACTTCTTGTTATCGAAACATAGAAACATAGAAATTAGGTGCAGGAGGCCATTCGGCTCTTCGAGCCTGCACCGCCATTCAATATGATCATGGCTGATCATCCAACTCAGTATCCCGTACCTGCCTTCTCTCCATACCCCCTGATCCCCTTAGCCACAAGGGCCACATCTAACTCCCTCTTAAATATAGCCAATGAACTGGCCTCAACTACCCTCTGTGGCAGAGAATTCCAGAGATTCACCACGTTAATGTTATCAGGGCTAACATTAACGTTATCAAGGGGTTTGGGCAGAAAGCAGGAAATTAATTTAGCGAAGGTAGACAAAAATGCTGAAGAAACTCAGCGGGTGAGGCAGCATCTATGGAGTGAAGGAAATGGTGACGATTCAGGTTGAGACCCTCTCGACCCGAAACATCGCCTATTTCTTCTTCGAAGGGTCTCGACCTGAAACACACCTATTCTTTCGCTCCATAGATGCTGCCTCACCCGCTGAGTTTCTCCAGCATTTTTGTCTACTACCTTCGACTTTTCCAGCATCTGCAGTTCTTTCTGAAACAAATGAATTTAGCTAATCAGTTCTTGAAGTGCTGACTCTGGTGTTTTCTGTGTTTTGGTATTTAATAGATTGTGGTAAAGTCGCTGAGGTGGCGGAGGCGTGAGGGTCGATCGTTCACAGTTTGGAGCGTAGCTCAGTGCTCTCAGTCTCACTATCTATACAGTTATTTCTATTTAATTGCTTTCACCAACTATCAGCTTCTATCAGCAGTGTTGCATAATGTTTAGGGGTGTCAAGGCTGTTGATTAAAGGAGGTTTAAATCTGCCTTTCTACGACACGTGTCACTGTGGAACATTTGTCCACCATTTTGAAGCTCAAGTTAACGGCAACTAAAATGGCAAGCGCTGACATGTAACAGGAACTAACACGTGTATGTAATTTAATAACTTGTCATGAGACGCATTAAGATTCTACTTCTTGATGTTTTAGCATCCTTTATTTCAAAGCTTGTAATAATTGATCATTGTTGCTGTGTTAACCAGTGGTAATGAGACAAGCTGCAGCTCTCTGCACGCTGTCACTGCGAAATGATGGGGCAGCTCAGCTCAGCTCAGCTCAGCTCAGCACAGCTCAGCACAGCACAGCAGGGACAACAGGCTGGGTGTCCTAGCAGGCTGAGTGTCCAGGGAGGGTACAGGCAGGGACTACATGTGGACTGGGCCTACAGGCAGGGACTACAGGTTGACTGGGCCTACAGGCAGGGACTACATTCAATGACTACAGGTAGACTGGGCCTACAGGCAGGGATGGCCAGGCTGGGCCTACAGGCAGGGATGGCCAGGCTGGGCCTACAGGCAGGGATGGCCAGGCTGGGCCTACAGGCAGGGGTGGACAGGCTGGGCCTACAGGCAGGGATGGCCAGGCTGGGCCTACAGGCAGGGGTGGACAGGCTGGGCCTACAGGCAGGGATGGCCAGGCTGGGCCTACAGGCAGGGATGGCCAGGCTGGGCCTACAGGCAGGGATGGCCAGGCTGGGCCTACAGGCAGGGATGGGGCTGGGCCTACAGGCAGGGATGGCCAGGCAGGGATGGGGCTGGGCCTACAGGCAGGGATGGCCAGGCTGGGCCTACAGGCAGGGATGGCCAGGCTGGGCCTACAGGCAGGAGTGGCCAGGCTGGGCCTACAGGCAGAGATGGCCAGGCTGGGCCTACAGGCAGGGGTGGCCAGGCTGGGCCTACAGGCAGAGATGGCCAGGCTGGGCCTACAGGCAGAGATGGCCAGGCTGGGCCTACAGGCAGGGATGGCCAGGCTGGGCCTACAGGGAGGGATGGCCAGGCTGGGCCTACAGGCAGGGATGGCCAGGCTGGGCCTACAGGCAGGGATGGCCAGGCTGGGCCTACAGGCAGGAATGGCCAGGCTGGGCCTACAGGCAGGGATGGCCAGGCTGGGCCTACAGGCAGGGGTGGCCAGGCTGGGCCTACAGGCAGAGATGGCCAGGCTGGGCCTACAGGCAGAGATGGCCAGGCTGGGCCTACAGGCAGGGATGGCCAGGCTGGGCCTACAGGGAGGGATGGCCAGGCTGGGCCTACAGGCAGGGATGGCCAGGCTGGGCCTACAGGCAGGGATGGCCAGGCTGGGCCTACAGGCAGGGGATGGCCAGGCTGGGCCTACAGGCAGGGATGGCCAGGCTGGGCCTACAGGCAGGGGTGGCCAGGCTGGGCCTACAGGGAGGGATGGCCAGGCTGGGCCTACAGGCAGGGATGGCCAGGCTGGGCCTACAGGGAGGGGTGGCCAGGCTGGGCCTACAGGGAGGGATGGCCAGGCTGGGCCTACAGGCAGGGATGGCCAGGCTGGGCCTACAGGCAGGGATGGCCAGGCTGGGCCTACAGGGAGGGATGGCCAGGCTGGGCCTACAGGGAGGGTAGTCCCGTCACTGCCCCACTGTGACAGCCCTCGACAACAGTGTTTGACAGAGTGATGGCGGGATGGTGATGGACTGACGGTAGGGAAGGAGATGTGGGTGGAGTGGTCATAAGGTTCAAAGTGATAGTAGAATTAGGCCATTCGTCCCATCAAGTCTACTCCGTCATTCAATCACGGCTGACCTATCTCTCCCTCCTAACCCCATTCTCCTGCCTTCTCCCCATAACCTCTGACACCCGTACTAATCAAGAATCTATCTATCTCTGCCTTAAAAATATGCGCTGACTTGGCTAAGAATTCCACAGATTCACCGCCTTCTGACTAAAGAAATTTCTCCTTGACCCCTACCGAAAATAATGTGCTTTAATTCTGAGGATGACCTCTGGTCCTAGACTCTCCCACTAGTGGAAACATCCTCTCCACATCCACTCTATCAAGGCCTTTCACTATTCTGTATGTTTCAATGAGGTCCCCTCTCATTCTTCTAAACCCCAACGAGTACAGGCCCAGTGCCGACAAACGCTTATCATATGTTAACCCACTCATTCCTGGGATCATTCTTGTAAACCTCCTCTGGACCCTCTCCAGAGCCGGCACATCCTTCCTCAGATATGGGGCCCAAATTGTTCAAGTTCAAGTTCAAGTGAGTTTATTGTCATGTGTCCCTGACAGGACAATGGAATTCTTGCTTTGCTTCAGCACAACAGAACATAGTAGGCATGACTACAGAACAAATCAGTGTGTCCATATACCATAATATAAATATATACACACATGAATAAATAAACTGATCAAGTGCAAATAACAGATAATGGGTTATTAATGTTCAGAGTTTTGTCCGAGCCAGGTTTAATAGCCTGATGGCTGTGGGGAAGCAGCTATTCTGTCCCTGTGCCGAAGAAGTCTCCCATCACCAGCCTTAATGACTACCGTCCTGTTGCCCTCACTCCGGTAATCACGAAGTGCTTCGAGAGATTGGTCCTCCAGCACATCAAGGACTATCTACCACCAGACTTCGACCCCCACCAATTCGCTTATCGCCAAAACAGATCCACAGAAGACGCCATTACCGTAGCTCTCCACTCTGTGCTGAGCCATCTGGAGCAGGGGCAGAGCTACGTCCGGATGCTCTTTGTGGATTTTAGTTCAGCCTTTAACACAATCATCCCGGACATCCTCATTGGTAAACTGGTCACTCTCGGCCTCCCCACTGTCACATGTGCCTGGATTAAGGATTTCCTCACAAACCGGCCCCAGACTGTGAGACTTGGCCCCCACCTCTCCTCCACTCACAGGTTGAGTACCGGTTCCCCACAGGGCTGTGTGCTAAGCCCCCTCTTATACTGTCTCTACACCTACGACTGTAGTCCGGCCCACAACAACAACCGCATCGTCAAATTTGCTGACGACACTACTGTGGTCGGACTTATTTCAAAGGGAGACGAGGCAGCCTACAGAGAGGAAGTCCTGAAGTTGACAACCTGGTGCTCAGAAAACAATCTGGCTCTGAACACCAGGAAAACAAAAGAGCTCATTGTCGACTTCAGGAGGCACAGCACCGACTTAGTCCCCCTACACATTAACGGCGAGTGTGTGGAGAGGGTCAACACCTTCCGGTTTCTCGGCGTCCATATCGCGGCTGACATCTCCTGGACAGACAACACGACAGCGGTCATCAAGAAGGCTCAGCAGCGGCTGCACTTCCTGAGGGTCCTCAGGAAGCACAACCTGGACGCTAACCTGCTGCTGACCTTCTACCGCTCGTCCATCGAGAGCCTGCTGACATACTGCATTACAGCATGGTATGGCAGCTGCACCATGGCAGACAGGGAGAGGCTTCAGAGGGTAACCAGGACAGCGCAGAGGATCATTGGTTGCCCTCTCCCCTCCCTGATGGACATCTACACCTCCCGCTGCCTTAGCAGGGCAAAGAAGATCATCAAAGACAGCTCCCATCCTGCGTTTGGACTGTTCGACCTGCTGCCCTCTGGAAGGCGCTATAGGTGCATCAAATCCAGGACAAACAGACTCAGGAATAGCTGCTTCCCGAGAATTATATCTACCATAAATTCAAATCCACACATGCACTGACTACACCGCCCAACACGGACTTCCATCTGTATATATGTATATATGTATGTAGTAGCGCCGTAGAATTTGTGCACCTATTCCCCCCCCCCCATCTCCCTTCTGTTTTGTTTTTCTGTTTCTTGTTTTTTGTGTAAAATTGTATGTATGCACTGAGTACGAGCAGCTTTCAGTTTCACTGTACATGTATAGTGACAATAAATGGCATATCTATATCATATCTATTCCTGAACCTGGTTGTTGCAGTCTTCAGGCTCCTGTACCTTCTACCTGAAGGTAGCAGGGAGATGAATTGGCTCACATTATTCCAAATGCAGCCTTGAGTTTGCTTTCTTTACCACCGATTCGACTGCAGATTAACTCTTTGGGAATCCTGTACCAGCTCCCAAGTCCCTTCGCACCTCCGATTTCTGGTTTCTCTCCCCATTTCGAAAATAGTCTACTCCTTTATGCCTACTGCCAAAATGCATGAGTCCACACTTTGCTACACGATGTTCCATCTGCCACTTCTCTGCCCACTCTCCCAATCTCCAAGTCCTTCTGCAGAGTCCCTGCTTTCTCTACACTACTTGCCCCTGCACCTATTTCCGTATCATCCGCAAACTTGGCCACAAAGTCTTCAATCCCTTCGTCCAAATCATTAATATACAACGTATAGAGTAGCGGCCCCAGCACTGAGCCCTGCAGGAGTCTGGAGTGACATTGTGGGTGGAGTGATGGGGAAGGAGGTGATGGTGATGGAGGTGATGATGATGGTGGTGATGATGGTGATGATGATGGTGATGGTGATGGTGGTGGAGGGGACATTGATGGAGATGATTGTGATGGGGGTGCCAGGGAATGGTGAGGGTTGCATCAGCTTCTGTCTTCTAACTTCTGATGACACTGACTTCTTGGCTCCAGGTTCTTGGCACAAACACTGCTTTGATATCTCACTGACGTTAGTCTCGGAGTATTTGCTTTCTGGCCACCCTTAGTGCCCAGTCTGGCAATCGTTGAACATTTAAATTCTCATCCTTATTTTCAGATCTCTCCACAACCTTGTCCTTCTCTGTCTCTGCTTTCTCCCATCCGTTCATTGGTGTCAGATACGTGCGTTCATCAATTGGGCAGCACGGTGGCGCAGCAGTAGAGTTGCTGCATTACAGCACTTACAGCTCCAGAGACCCGGGTTCGATCCCGACTACGGGTGCTGTCGGTACGGAGTTTGCACGTTCTCCCCGTGACAGCCTGAGATCTTCGGTTTCCTCCCTCACTCCAAAGACGTACAGGTTTGCTGGTGAATTGGCTTGGTATAAATGTAAATTGTCCCTCGTGTGTGTAGGATAGTGTTAATATGCGTGAATCGCTGGTCGGTGTGGGCTGAAGGGCCTGTTTCCGTGCTGTATCTCTAAAATAAAACTAAACTACACTAAATTCCAGCCACTTTATCCCTCCAAATGCAGGCGGTTCATTCATTCATACACTTGCAAACCCCCTGCCTCTACCCCTCTTTACTCATTTCAGGCATTTCCTTAAACACACCAGGGTAGGTTTGAAGAAATCCAGATAGAATCACACTGTGCTATAACTACAAACATTCAGTAACAACACCTGCAGCTCCGCAGTGTTCAATTGTCTGCCTCTGTGCACAAGGCCATTTCATTCTCTAACGTCATCCTACCACGAGAGTTGATAAGCATACCATCACAACATCCTTTGTAGAAATAAACACAAGAAACACACAGCAGGACAGGCATTATCTGCAGTGATAGAAACACAGTTAGCGCTTTAGATGAATGACACATCATCAGCTTGCTTCCAAAGCCTGACACGCCTGAGAGTTTCTGCCAGCTTTTGTTTTACTTTCAGATTTCCAGCAGCTGTTTGGTCGTCCTTCAGTGCAGGAACTGATGGATGCATGAATCCTGTGCACTGTTCTGGTCGGCCACCCACAGGGAGGATATCGTTTAGTTAGAGAGCGTACAGAAGAGATTTCCAAGATGTTACCTGGGCTTGATTGACAGGGAGAAGTTGGATTGGCTGGGACTTTTACTTTGGAGTGTTGGAGGCTGAGAGGTGACCTTACGTTGGAGGCTGAGGGCTACAAGATCACGAGGGGCATGGTTACAGTGAATGCTCACAGTCTATTTCCCCAGGGTAGAAGATTTTAAAACTAGAGGTCACAGGCTTAAGATGTCAGGGGAGAAATTTAAGAGGGACCTCACGACAATTAGTTTACTCAGAAGGTAGTCCGTAACTGAGTTCAACAGACATTTATTATCTCATGCACCAATTGGTACAACTGAATTAAACAGATAAAGAGATACAGCATTGCACTGCCCCTCCCATTCCGAATCCCACCTTTCTGTCCTGGGCCTCCTCCATGGCCAGAGTGAGTCCCACCGCATATTGGAGGAGCAGCACCTCATATTTCGCTTGGGTAGTTTACACCCCAGCGGTACGAACATTGACTTCTCCAATTTCAGGTAGTCCCTGCTTCCTCCCTCCTTCCCCTCCCCTTCCCAGCTCTCCCACAGCCCACTGTCTCCGCCTCTTCCTTTCTTATTCCAGTCCCCCCTCCCACCCCCACATCAGTCTGAAGAAGGGTCTCGACCCGAAACGTCACCTATTCCTTCGCTCCATAGATGCTGCCCCACCCGCTGAGTTTCTCCAGCATTTTTGTCTAGCAGGCCCTGTTGGTCACCAGAACCACACTGATCAGCACCCACACATTTACTCGTTATTCTCCCTATATTGTCATTCATTTGCTCCAGATTCTATCACTCACCTGCACAATTTACAGCTGCCAATTAACCCACAAACCCACACATCAGAACAGCTGGAGGAAACCCACGCAGTCACATGGAGAACGTGCAAACTCCACACATACAGCAGACCAGGTCAGGTTGGAACTTGGACCTGTGGCGCTGTGTGGCAGCAGCTCCACCCGCTGCGACACTGCCCCCAAAATGAGCTGCTGGAGGAACTGTAGAAGTGCACATAGTGACCACTTTCTAAAGACATTTGGGCAGATATATGCAGCGGGAGGGTTAGGGGGACCGTTATGGCAGCTGCAGGTAAAAGCCATTTGTGTCCCCACCACTGGTTCCTACACAAGGGGAATGGTGGAGAGCCATCTCTTGCCCAGAGGAACAGAATCACAAGCTTCAGGAAGAACCCAGTGCCTCTTGCTAAAGTCTGCCATGAGTTCCTGTTCCGAGCCTGGACATATGGCAAGTAGTTTGGAGGTGAGAGTTTGAGCATATATTATAGACAATAGACAATAGGTGCAGGAGGAGGCCATTCGGCCCTTCGAGCCTGCACCACCATTCAATGTGATCATGGTTGATCATCCACAATCCGTACCCCGTTCCTGCCTTCTCCCCATATCCCCTGACTCCAGTATTTTTACGAGCCCTATCTAGCTCTCTCTTGAAAGTATCCAGAGAACTGGCCTCCACCTCTGAGGCAAAGAATTCCACAGACTAACAACTCTCTGTGTGAAAAAGTGTTTCCTCGTCTCCGTTCTAAATAGCTTACTCCTTATTCTTAAACTGTGGCCCCTGGTTCTGGTTAAAAACATACTTACTTCTCATAGCTCCATGACTTGGATCCATTCAACAAACCGCTCGCCATGCCTGCTGCAAGATCAGCTAGCGTCTATAATTATCATCACAATGCTCTTGTTGCGGTGAGACACAAAACGCTTTCACCAGAAGTGTCTTAAATACGTGATTCATCCAGCTCTTAAACTTGTAGATTTAGTTTCCGTTTACCACCCGCTTTCTGTTACATTCTGCCATTGTAATTATCTGTTTCAACACTATCCAGAGCGTTGCCCACACATCTACCAAGTGTGGAGATACACGCTGATGAAAGCCGCTCCCAAACCAAGCTGAATTCCCTCATTCCCTCCCCTTCCTTGCCTGGCCTTTGCGAAGGAACACCAGCTCATTGGGCCTGATCAGCTTGGCGCGGCTTTAAAAAAGCATGGGATCACACTAGGATGTTAACACTGGCCCACCACATATTTGGAATAATAGGAGAAGATACCAATTTAAATAAAGATCAAAATGTTTTTTTTAATTATGGGTTAATAATTGGAAAGAAATTGATACTTAAATTTTGGAAAAATACAACCATACCAACTGTTAAAATGTGGATTAGGAATATGATGGACATAGCACGCCTTGAAGAAATGAGACTCCGACTAATAGATAAATATGACCAATTCTTAAGGAGTTGGTCTCCTTTCATCGACTTTTTGGAATCATGTGATGCAGCGGTACCGTAAGGATTGCTGATTTCAGTTCATGACGCGGATAGATCTACATCTCCGAATACAGATTTGAAAAATTCTCTTTTAAGGGGCCTTCTCTTTTATTTCTACTTTCCACTTTCTCTTTTTCTTTTTTATTTTTTATATACACACTTCACGTTTTTCTACTCTCTACCATCTATTTTTCCACTTTTTCCTCTTTCTACTGTTTTCTTTTTCTTGTCCTGCTTACTTCCTTCTCATAAAACTAGAGGTTGTACATAGAATGGATTACGGTATTACATAGTTGGCACCTAAAATTAGGTTCCACTGTACTGTTTTGTACTGTATTCACTTCTAATAAAATAAACAAAGCAAAAAAAAAAAAAAACACTGTCCCACCACGACACTGGGACATGTTCCCATCATCCCACATCCCAGTTAAATTGTCACCCTGACTGCCAACCAACACATGTCCTGAATTACATATGGCGTGCACAGCCTAAAGTTGTAGGCCAACTTGTTCTATTTGATGGTGCACGCCAGGTTGATTGCATTTGTCGACACAGGGCGGGCCATGTGGAGGTTACAATCTCCCACCCCATATTGATGATGTGTATTGTGTTATTTTCACTTAGTATGGCTCTACGGTAACTCACTTTTCATTGTATCTTAGTTGGTCAAGTGACAATAACAAACTTGAACTTGAGCTTGAAATACCAGGTCTGCAACAGTCAAAGTAAATGGCCACATGAGTGGCAAGGGTGTGGGGTAACATTGTGATTTGGGGAAACTGGATTGAATGTATGTATAGCCTCTGAGAATGTCGGATGCAGATTTGAAAGGATCATGTATTGTATTAATTTATTTCTCGAATAAAGGATATTTTGAAATATTTTTGTTTAGTCGGGATGGTTGGGCTCAGATCAAGTGTAGTATATGTTGCTGCTTGAGCAAGAGAGACAGTCAAAGTAAATCAGATGATCAACTTCTCAAAACCATAACACTGTAGTCTCCTGAATCTAACACCATTTAATATAGAAACAAAGAGTTGGTGGTTAATACACAAAAACACACAGAGCTGGAGGATTGTTTAAGAAGGGACTGCAGATGCTGGAAAATCGACAAAAAATGCTGGTGAAACTCAGCGGGTGAGGCAGTATCTATGGAGCAAAGGAAATAGGCGACGTTTCAGGTCGAGACCCTTCTTCAGACTGAAGGGTCTCGACCCGAAACGTTGCCTATTTTCTTCACTCCATAGATGCTGCCGCACCCGCTGAGTTTCTCCAGCATTTGTGTCTACCACAGCTGGAGTAACTCAGCGTAGATTTAAAAGGATGAAAACCTTTGACAGAATAAAACCAACAAACATTCTGAATCAAGAAAGGGCCTTGACCCAAAACGTCACCTATCCATGTTCTCCACAGATGCTGCCTGACCCACTGAGTTACTCCAGCACTCTGTGAAACGTCACCTATCCATGTTCTCCACAGATGCTGCCTGACCCGCTGAGTTACTCCAGCACTGTGAAACGTCACCTATCCATGTTCTCCACAGATGCTGCCTGACCCGCTGAGTTATGGTGCAGCAGCATCTATGAAGCTAAGGAAATAGGCAACGTTTCGGGCCGAAACCCTTCTGGAAATAGGCAACGTTACCTATTTCCTTAGCTCCATAGATGCTGCCTGACCCGCTGAGTTACTCCAGCACTCTGTGAAACGTCACCTATCCATGTTCTCCACAGATGCTGCCTGACCCGCTGAGTTACTCCAGCACTCTGTGTCTTTAATATACTGCATGGTGCATTATGTTACAACATGTTTAAACTGGTTTCTCCCTTTGAGGGGAAAAAAAAACCTAATGAATGAATGTTAGCAGGAGTTTCCTGAAGCCAATTAGAAGTTAATTGCCGATACATATAATTTGCAACACAAAAGCAGGTCATTTAGACTATTTAAACAGTGTTTCTCAAATGGAAACTGCTGGAGGAGCTCAGCAGGTCAGGCGGCATCTGTGGAGAGATGTGAATAGATGGTATTTTGGGTCTGATATTATCAGATTCCAGCATCTGTACTCACTAGGCTGTGTGTTCTACGAAAACCACTAATTTTTGGGGTCTATTCTGTCAATATTGTTCATTAATTTAAAGCTCTCCGCTGCCATTGCTCAGCCTTCTCTTGACTTTTCATTTCTGTCCCAGAAATATACTTGTGTTTGGCAAGGACTGCCACGGAACCATGGAGCTGCCCGCCAGCCAGCCAGCCTGCCTGCCTGCCAGCCTGCCTGCCTCCTCCATTATTCAACAAGATCGCGAGCCAGCTACACACTCCTGCCTCTCTGCTTAAACCTAACCCTATCAAAATATGTCAATCTCAGGTTTAAAATCAGCAAATGATTTTCAATCAATAATTCAACAATATATTCTACCCACTACATTGCACCTGTATATATCTGTCTGGAACCACTCCGAGTGCCTCTGCTCTCTTTCCTGGCCACTCTGACAAATCATAGGCCCAGAGTGTCTGGACTGGACATTATGTGGACACCATCCTGGCCACACACTCATCTCCCTGCTACCTTCAGGTAGAAGGTACAGGAGCCCGAAGACTGCAACGACCAGGTTCAGGAATAGCTACTTCCCCACAGCCATCAGGCTATTAAACCTGGCTCGGACAAAACTCTGATTATTAATAACCCATTATTTGTTATTTGCACTTTATCAGTTTATTTATTCATGTGTGTATATATTTATATTATGGTATATGGACACACTGATCTGTTTTGTAGTCAATGCCTACTATGTTCTGTTGTGCTGAAGCAAAGCAAGAATTTCATTGTCCTATCAGGGACACATGACAATAAACTCACTTGAACTTGTTGCCTTTCGTTTTGACCAATCTTCTTTTAAATGCTTCGTTACTTATCTCACTCTAACTGTTGCCAGCTTTTACTGGCCTGGTCTATTGCATTTAATAGATTTGATTAGTTAATTGTTAAATACACCAGGGTGCAATGAAGTTCCTCGTTGACATGAAGCTCATGGGGCCTGTGATGAATCTTCTGACAGCTACGTTACAACCAGTCCTGTATACTTCACACAAACTCCATCCCCTTATTCCTCACCCACAATGGAGCTGATCACATTGTTAAACTTCCCTGCACCAATTGGATGCAATTTACTCACTTTTCCACTTGTTTTCCAAATGATTCTCTCAATGACCCGTCCAGTCTATTTGTTTTTATTCCTTCACAATGTGAATTGTGTTCAAGGTCTGACTGATTACTGCGTTGCCAGCACCAGCACCACGTAATGACTGCAGTGCTCTCTGTACAGACAGGAAGCAAAGAGTCGGGATTAACGGGTCCATTTCACAATGGCAGGCAGTGACTAGTGGGGTACCGCAAGGCTCGGTGCTGGGACCCCCGTTATTTACAATATATATATTAACGATTTAGACGAGGGAATTAAATGTGACATCTCCAAGTTTGCGGATGACACAGAGCTGGGTGGCAGTGTGAGTTGTGAGGAAGATGCTGTGAGGCTGCAGGGTGACTTGGACAGGTTGGGTGAGTGAGGTTATTGTCTGAATGGTGTCAGATTAGGAGAAGGGGAGGTGTGGGGGGGGAGGGGGGGTGGGGAGAGGTGGGGGTGGGCAGGGGAAGTGGGGGTGGGGCTGGGGAGTAGTTGGGGTGGGGTAGGGCAGGGAAGGGGGGGGGTTGGGGGGGGGTGGGGGGGGGGCAGGGAGGGGTGGGGGTGGGGCTGGGAATAGTGGGGGGGTGGTGTGGTGTGGGGCAGGGAGGAGTGGGGCGTGGCTGGGGTGTTGGTGAAGGACTGGGGAGCAGAGGATTGGCTTAATGGAGTTGACAACATTGTCAGGCAGTAATTAGGCAGTAATTAGGGAGCATTAATTGAGAGCAGGTGTGATTGGAGAAGTCCACATCAGGCAGGTGGCAGTTGTTGCACGACCAGCCTTCAGCACAAGCCACTTCCAGCAAGAACAAGGTAAGGTAGTTGAGGTGGAATATTGTGGTTCTAAATTTGGTTTAAAAGAAAAAGTTATTATGGAAGATGAAACCAGACGGGGTTTTGAGGAATATCAAGGAAGGAAAGAACTCAAGCAGGCAGCTCAAAGATCCAAAAATAGCAATTAAGTGTCATGGACAAGTTAGATTAAAGAAAATCTTGAGGCTTTTTATCTACAAATTTAAAACCAGGAGGGTAACTCGGGAGAAGTTAGGACTGGTCAAGAATAAAGGAGTCAATTTATGCTTTGTGTAGGCAAGGTACTGCATGATAGTTTGCATCTATATTCATCAAGGAATGATGTGGAGGCTTGGGGTGCAGAGGAGGGTTGCCAGAATACCAGGGTTACCAATAAAGCAGGGTCTTGACCCGAAACGTCACCTATTCCTTCTCTCCAGAGATGCTGCCTCTCCTGCTGAGTTACTCCAGCATTTTGTGCCTTACCAATATGGGAAGGTCATCTCTTCTACACACCATGACCTTGTCTTCGACTCTTATTACTAATTTAGTTTCCCTAATAATTTGTAGGTTCAATAATTGTTGAATTATCTCGGTAATATATCCCTGTAATTACAGATTTTTTAATGTTTCCTGTTCCTTCCTGGTTCTGGGCTCCACCCAAACTGAGTCTGTGCCTTGATTTTCTGAACTGAAATCCTTTATCACAGAACAGACTCGATTATGCATTATGAAATATTTAATTCCCAACCTTTACAGGCTTGGCTCACTAATGATGATTAGATTTTGCCCATATTTCTCTGGATGTCATTAATGCCTCATTACAGAATGCCGCATGCGTTGGGAAAGAGATGTGGGTTTTGCCACCTTGCAGTGTAGCCCTACTCTAACTCAAAGTGGATCATAGAAACATAGAAACATAGAAATTAGGTGCAGGAGTAGGCCATTCGGCCCTTCGAGCCTGCACCGCCATTCAATATGATCATGGCTGATCATCCAACTCAGTATCCCGTACCTGCCTTCTCTCCATACCCCCTGATCCTTTAGCCACAAGGGCCACATCTAACTCCCTCTTAAATATAGCCAATGAACTGGCCTCAACTACCCTCTGCGGCAGAGAGTTCCAGAGATTCACCACTCTCTGTGTGAAAAAAGTTCTTCTCATCTCGGTTTTAAAGGATTTCCCCCTTATCCTTAAGCTGTGACCCCTTGTCCTGGACTTCCCCAACATCGGGAGCAATCTTCCTGCATCTAGCCTGTCCAACCCTTAAGAATTTTGTAAGTTTCTATAAGATCCCCTCTCAATCTCCTAAATTCTAGAGAGTATAAACCAAGTCTATCCAGTCTTTCTTCATAAGACAGTCCTGACATCCCAGGAATCAGTCTGGTGAACCCTCTCTATGGCAAGAATGTCCTTCCTCAGATTTGGAGACCAAAACTGTACGCAATACTCCAGGTGTGGTCTCACCAAGACCCTGTACAACTGCAGTAGAACCTCCCTGCTCCTATACTCAAATCCTTTTGCTATGAAAGCTAACATACCATTCGCCTTCTTTACTGCCTGCTGCACCTACGTGCCTATTTTCAATGACTGGTGTACCATGACACCCAGGTCTCGTTGCATCTCCCCTTTTCCTAGTCGGCCACCATTTAGATAATAGTCTGCTTTCCTGTTTTTGCCACCAAAATGCATAACCTCACAGTTCAACCTTCAATAGTGGAGTTCGTCTCTTGCCCGGTTCTGCTGCCAACCCTCCATGTATTAAACCCCCCCCCCCCCCCCCCCCGTCTGTGCCGTGACTGTGGGTATAGGGTGATTTCACCAAAGGTCAAATGAGCGTAGATCCCCCCTCACATGACCGAAAATTTTAACTGGAGGACATCTCTCAGTTTGGTACATGTAAGTGAATGGGGAAACACGCACTTTCCCACCCGTTAAAAACATGGAAAATGGCCGATTTTTGAGCTGAAATTTTCTGTGCTAGTCGGGGTGACCATGAAGCACAGCGACCTAAATTTTCAGGCAAAAAAAAAGATAGAAAGTGAGGTAATTACAAGAGGGAACTGAAGGTAGAAAGCAGCGGAAGTGAACAGCTGACATTTGCCGTGGTGATTTTAAGATCCAAAATATCGGGAATTATCGCGTTTGCTCGCTGAATTTCATCAAAAGTAAGGCATTATTAACTTACTTCTGCCTGCACTCGTACCATAACCCTCCATTCCCTTCTCATCCATATGCCTATCCAATTTATTTTTAAATTATTTTAAATGATACCAATGAACCTGCGATTTACCATCGATTTTCCAGCATCTACAGTTCAGATTCAGATTCAGATTCAACTTTAATTGTCATTGTGCAGTGTACAGTACAGAGATAACGAAATGCAGTTAGCAGTTCCTTCTTAAATAGATTAAACCAAGTTGTTTTCATGTCATTGTAGCATAAATTTAAAAAAAAAGTGAAGAGTAGAGTGCCCTGTTCAATCAATCCTTGAAACTTGTTCTAACTATTTTAAACAGATTGCATCAATGTGTAAGAAGTGGAGGCTGTGAACTGCATTGCTCTTCTATATACCACAGTGTTTTATATGGGAAAATTAACTTTACAATGCCTGCAGCAACAGATCAATTCTAGATTTTGCCAGCTATTGATCCGGACTAGTAATTCAAAGCAGCAAATTCTTTTCATTCTGATATAGACTTGCAGGGATTGATCAAGTGTCAGCGATCAGTCCCCTGGTAGATTTGCTGACTGCACTTCCTCGACCACCGACTTGCAGCTTCCACACGTAATTAATTCACAAACGAACGTGTGTTGGTCAAAGGCACCATGCAATCTCTTCTTTACATATCTCCACTCTGTTATACTAAGCAATGATACTTAATTATTGTTAATATTAAATGTTGCTCAAAATCAATCTGACCCGCTAACTATTCTCATCTTTTTCTCAAGGGTCTTGTGATCACTAACATCTGTGTTTTTTTCACTTCTTCTTGAAGTAGAAATCTGATTAACTTGCATTAGTTTACATCGTTAGATTTGACTTGTTGATTTTTCTTCTCACTTTCATGATTTGAGTTAACTTTAGCCAATGTCCATGCGTTGACCAAGTGTCCTATCTGGTTCCTCTAATGAAGGGCCGAGAGTTCTTCTCTTCAGGTAGAGCGTGTCTGAAGAAGGGTCTCGACCCAAAACGTCACCCATTCCTTCTCTCCAGAGATGCTGCCTGTCCTGCAGAGTTACTCCAGCCTTTTGTGTCTATCTTTGTTTTAACCAGCATCTGCAGTTCCTCCCTACACAATACCCTGTACTGATAAACAGTTTGATGTTTTGTTTCACTGTCATGAAGGATCCTTCTGTGTAGTGTGTGACAGAGTGGTGAGTAAGTACTCTGGTACCTTGGTGATTTAAACATGGGAGCATTGCTGTAACGGAGAACATTTAAAAAACATTTGGTTCCTTTCATCTGATAAAATTGTTAAGTTCCTTTATTTCTCATCAGGATTTGTGAAAAGATTCAATTGGATTTGTTTTTGAGAAGCCCATTATTGTACACTATCCTGATGAGCAAGTGGTGAGTTGACTGACTGGTGAATGAACGGGTACCCAGCATGAATCGGTCATTTCCCCAGCCACCACTTTGTATTCATTTGCTTTGAATTCTTTCCGCAAATTGACATGCATAAGGGGCTGTCCCACTTGGTGACTGCCGGCATCGTTGCGTGACGTATCAGGTCAGTGAAAAAATTCTCAGCGTGACGTGGCGTGATGATGCATGACGCGGCGGTGATGTGGCGTGATGATGTATGACGTGGCGTGATGATGTGGCGGGATGATGTATGATGTGGCGTGATGATGTGGCGTGATGATGTGGCGTGATGTATGACGTGGCGTGATGATGTGGCGTGATGATGTATGACGTGGCGTGATGATGTGGCGGGATGATGTATGATGTGGCGTGATGATGTGGCGTGATGATGTGACGTGATGTATGACGTGGCGTGATGATGTGGCGTGATGATGTGTGACGTGGCGTGATGATTTATTACGCGGCGGTGATGTGGCGGGATGATGTATGATGTGGCGTGATGACGTGTGACGTGGCGTAATGATGTATGACGTGGCGTGATGTATGACGCGGCAGTGAGGTGGCGTGATGATGTATGATGCGTGGTGATGTGGCGTGATGACGTAGCGGGATGATGTATGACGTGGCGTGATGATGTGTGATGTAGCGTGATGTATGACGTGGCGTGATGATGTATGACGTGGCGTGATGATGTGGCGTGATGATGTGGCGTGATGATCTATGATGCGCGTTGTTTTTTCAAATGTCGCTACATTTTTTGTCGCCGCTGGATTTTGAAATGTTCAAAATCTTTTGGTTGGATGGATTTAAGAGAGAGTTAGATAGAGCTCTAGGGGCTAGTGGAGTCGAGGGATATGGGGAGAAGGCAGGCACGGGTTATTAATTGGGGACGATCAGCCATGATCACAATGAATGGCGGTGCTGGCTCGAAGGGCCGAATGGCCTCCTCCTGCACCTATTGTCTATGTTTCTATGATCCTGATATGACGCCGACAGTCGCCGAAACAATGGACAAGTGGGACAGGCCCTCAATAGAGTCCGAGTGGAAACAAGACCTTCAGCCCAATTGGTCCGTGCCATTGGACTAGTCCCATTTGCCTGTGCCTGGTCAGTATCCCTTGAAACATTTCCTATCCATGAACCACTTGAGGTTATTGTTCCTGCCTCAACTACTCCTCCGACCCCCCCCCCCCCCCCCGCCTTCCACATACCGCCCTCTGTGTGAGAATGTTGTCCCTGAACAGAGAAAAAAGACTGTGGCATTGTCAACAGTTGGGATTAGTTGCCTCTTGAGATGTTTTTGGCCTCTGTAAGGTCATCCTTCAGCCTCGGTGACTCCAGGGAAAGCAGTAGCAGCCTATTACTCTCACTTAACAACTCCACCCTGCCAGTCCACGCAATATCCTTGTCGGTTTCTGCTCTGTTTCCAGTTTAATGACTTCCATTTCTATCATTGGGAGACCAGAACTAAACACAATACTCCGCATGGTTTCACAACGCCTTGTGTGGCTGTAACTGGACAGCCCAGGCCTTGTGTCTAAAGACAAGCATGCCATATACCACTTAATAACACACTGAAGAAGGGTCTTGACCCGAAACATCGCCTATTCCTTCTCTCCAGAGATGCTGCCTGTCTCGCTGAGTTACTCCAGCATTTTGTGTCCACCTGCCATAAACAATAGGTGCAGGAGTAGGCCATTCGGCCCTTCGAGCTAGCACCGCCATTCACTGTGATCATGGCTGATCATCCCCAATCAGTACCCCGTTCCTGCCTTGTCTAGCTGGTTTGCCACTATTGGGTAACTATATGCTTGTATTGAAAATAGACACAAAATGCTGGAGTAACTCAGTGCTGGAACCCCAGTTATTTACAATATATATTAATGATTTAGACAAAGGAATTAAATGTGACATCTCCAATTTTGTGGATGACACAAAGCTGGGTGGCAGTGTGAGCTGCAAGGAGGATGCTATGAGGCTGCAGGGTGTCTTGAACAGGTTGGGTGAGTGGGCAGATGCATGGCAGATGCAGTATAATGTGGATAAATGTGAGGTTATCCACTTTGGTGGCAAGAACAAAAAGGCAGATTATTATCTGAATGATGTCAGATTAGGAGAAGGGGAGATGCAACGAGACCTGGGTGTGTTTGTACATCAGTCACTGAAAGTAAGCATGTACGTACAGCAGGCAGTGAAGAAAGCTGATGGCCTTTATAGTGAGAGGATTTGAATGTAGGAGCAAGCAGGTCCAATTGTAAATCGATCCTGCCTCTTGGGATCTCGTCTGCTATCTTTCCCACCACTGATGTTATGTTCATCAATCTGTAGTTCCCTAGCTTCTCCTTGCAACACTTCAGTGTTCTGGTTCCTTGCCTGTGCCAAATGAATGGGCAGATATCACGTCCGGAACCCCAGCAATATCTCCCCTACTGGGATCCACTTGTGGAGTGTAATTGTCACGAGTGCCGAGCTTGTTTGTGCTCCCAAAACATCATTTTAAAACGTGTTTCACTTGAGGCTAGGGGCACACCAACCTGTGTACCCAGGCATATACTTGTGCAGAACCCTGTTTGCAGCCCCGCTAGAAACCAGGCATCTCTGCACCAACCTCATCTCAGTGCTACTTTCACAACTTGCCTTCAAAATGCAAACCCTTCCATTTCTTTCAAAAGGAAAACTGATCAATAGTTTGCAACCGAGAACCTGCTTGTGTGGACCTGAGATCCTGAGAGCGATGTCGTCTGGAGCGATGCTCCTGGTAGGGCCACCCATGGCGGTAAGGTCGAGGGGGAGGTCTCTGACAAAGAGCCAATCCAACCAAGACCTCAACGGTGGAACAGGCGGAGGACGATGGCTGACCTTAGTGGAGGAACATGTCACAACGGCTGGGAAGGCGGATGAAGGCTGCAGCAGAAAAGGGTCTCCGGTCGTCTTGGACTCCATTCCACTGGATCCTGACCCAGATCTGTCGAGGACCGTGGGGTGGCTGTCTGTGCACCAGTCTCCCCACGTTAAACAAAGTCACGCACAGGCAGGCGTCCTCCATAAAGGGTGTAGCACCCTGGGGCCACCCATGGTCAGGTCAGCCATGACTGAAGGGGCCCCATCATCACTGGCTCTGCTGCCTGGCGTTGTGTGGTCTACACACGTGGTCTGTGCCATTGTTGCTGCACAAAGCGGTTCATTGAATTAGTGACAGAGGTGGCGATGTTGATAAATGGCAAATAACCATAATTCTGTAGCCTATAGTGAAATACTTACTGTGGCAACTAGCAGCTGGTTGTGTGGGCAGCAACATATTGATGTGGATGGTATATTGGCAAGGAGCAGAGAGAAGGTAAAATGAGTCTCTTTCTTGCTGGCACTAAAAGGCCTGTCCCACTGAGAAGATGTTTTTCTGCGACTGTCACAGTTGTAGCAGGTCGCTGAAAACCCCCCCGACAATGTCTACGACAAGCTGCCAACATCCGGGGACCCATTAGGACGTCAACCAACGACCACACGGGATACGACCAAAGTCAACCTTCGTCCACCCGCGACAAGCTACGACAAGGAGCCACGCTGTTGGTGACCACTGAAGATAATCCTGTTGCCGGTTGATGTAGGTAGCCGCCAATGGAACTCACCGAAGTCGTCACCCGGCGACAAGCTACGACAGCGCCTACGTCAGGAGAAGACCAGCTACGTCAAGCCCACATTCGCCAAAACGTTTCAAGCATTTCAAAATCCAGCGGCGACCAGTAAAACGTTAGGACTCTTTAGTCGACTTTAGTAGACGACTCACAGACGTCCCCCCGCAACCATAGTTGCCTGAAAAAAAATTGCCTAAGTGGGACAGGCCCTTAAGAAAACCAGTTACTGTGAAACTGCTCGATAGAGCCAGCATATTGATGGGCTGAATGGCCTCCTATGAAGTTTGGAATACTTGGTCAATGTCTGGGATTGTGGACCACCATTAGTCACTCTGGCTGTGCTGGTATTCCCGTCCCTCTTCTCTCTGCATTACTCTATCCTCACTCCACTGTTTTGTTAATGGTGACCACTGCAAAGGGAGGGTGGTCCCACACCGACATCACTCCACTGCAGAAGGAATTACAGGCCTTCATTAGGGCTCCGTCAGGAGGCAAAGCGGGAGAAATGATCTTGCCCAGGCACGTGTGTTTAAACGTGACAGAATAATGCAGTTCCCATTGTCTACTGATGTCTCCCTTCAGCATGAAACATGCAATGATAAACATCACGACCTGTACTGTCAGACTTTATTTTCTGAAGATATCAGTGATTCCAGCTGAAATGCACCTTTGCGCTCTCCAATTTATTCCAGTTTCCCTGTAAACTGCAAAACATCTTTCAGTCGATGATTCTCCAAACACACATTGTTTCTAGACCAACATCCCAGGGGATACAATCTGGGAATAACTGCTTGCAGGCGTCATGTGTGCCCTTGGAGTTTGGCTCAAGTACTGCTAGTTCCTGCTCAGAATGATTTAAAAACCCAGCCCATTTACCATCAACCACCTATGCATATTTTATACTCGGTAATGGATGCCAATGAGTAGTAGACAAGGAGTTCAGATGGTTAATATAATCCATTTGAGTTCCTCTCGCATCTAAAACCTCTTGATTAGCCCGCAGCTTCAGCTCACTGGGAGGTATTTGATATTCATATTGGTGCTGCTCCTTTGA